>NW_026590767.1:2111544-2210758 GCF_907164565.1 Psammomys obesus | reverse complement strand
GTGTGTGTGTGTGTGTGTGTGTGTGTGTGTGTGTGTGTGTGTGTGTGTTTACTAAGTCTCAAGGTCACTGAGGACCAAGCCTGATCTAAATGCAAAGGCTGCAGGCAAAAGGGAGGTGAAACTGAATCCAAGCCAAGTAAGAGGTGCCAAAGACCTGGGGAGTTAAGGGCAAGTTAAAAAGAAGGCTTGCAGAAGGCAACAGGACAGAAGATGGGGCTGGGAGCTGGTTCCTGAGAGCTGAAGGACCTGGCTCCTCTTCCCACGCTCTGCTGACTCCTCTGTTCTCTGATCATCGACCAAAGACAAAAGAAAACAAGCAGCTGGCCCAGCTGGTGTCCCAGTGTCCCGGGCAGCCAGTAGGTAGCTAGCTCCTTAAACTGTGTCCAAAACAGCACATACACTCTCTGGAGGGCTGCCAGGGTCCTTTCGGAGTATAACTAATGCCACAAGAAGCAGCTAGGCCCTGGCACATACCTGCTGTGTTTAGAACAGGTATACATACACCTTGAGAGGCGGGTGGGTGCATGGAACAAGGGAAGAGAAGGAGGGAGCACCCATGGAGCCTGGGCTCAGGCAGCCCTGGCCATGTTTCTACTGTACCTCTGGACTGTCAGATGTGTAGAGACTAAGCCGACAGTGTCACCATGATGGGAAGGGTCAGCTAAGGGTGGGTGTCCCTGGTCTGCTGGAGGAGCTGGCTGGGTGACATCATCAGTTTCAGGGGAACTACAGAGGAAAAAAAAAAAAAAGAAAAAGGTCAAGAAACTCAGAAAGTTCCCAGGAGATACAGATGTGTCTTGACATCTGGCCCTAGGCAGGGCTCACACTCCCTTTTTATGACAGGAAGGAGATGTCCGCGCTTCTTAAAGATGATCCAGAGACAGTACTGGACACCGCCACACACTGGAGTCAGGCAACCCCTTTGGGGTACTGTTTTTGTTGTTTGTTTTTATCATCACTTAGAAACAAAGGCACAGACAGGTTGAGTACCTCAAGCCTGACCTCAGCAGGTACCCTCTCCATCACCACAGCTGGCTGGGCCCCTGAAGTAGAGGACTAAGAGAAAGGTAAGTAGCTACCCATGCAGGCAGCCATTCCTATGTTTGAAAGCCATGATTAGAAAGGAGCTTGACATTCTGCACAACAGCAAAAGGTCACTGTAATTAGAGCATAGGCAAGAGAGAGACTGTGGGGGGGAAGGGACAGGGACAGAGCACAAAACAGATCACAGGTGGAGAAACTGGGACTTGGTTGTAAACCAGAGGATTAGCAGAAGTTTCTGAATGCTCAGCCACCAATCAGGGCCCTTGAGTGAGAGTAGGCAGTCCCAGGGAATTCCTAAAACTACATTTTAAATCCCAGTAGACAGGCCCATGTGTTATTCTTCTCTGTGGGTCCCACTCGCCACTCTAATCCCTCTGGGGCAGATGCTGGAACCCCATGGCTACACACTAGGGTCAGGGAGATCGTATGAGGGGAAAAAAAAGGGATCCAGTCAGGAGGGAGAAAAATGGCCAGGATGCTAGAGATCTTCGGTGGATTACAACTTGGAGACTCCTAAAATTATGGCTATGATCAGCTTTCTACATATCAAGAAGTCAGAGAAGAAAAACAGCCTGGGTGTTTTGGCAGCACACACAGCATGCCACAAAAGACACACCGTGGTCTTTTAAGAGATGATAAAGGCTGGGAGCAAGGAGGCTGTGGTCACAGTAGCAAAAGCAACCAGAGGTGACCAAAATACCCAGTGGCAGGAACAGTTCATCAGATCAAGGACACAGAACAGATTTATTTGCAATGCTTTGAGAATATTGGTAGGGCTTTACACATCTAAGTGGAAATATTATCATTATTAACTGGAGACGGGAAAAATAAACCAGCGCCCGCATAACTGTGCCTCGTATTTTTTTGTGTGCAGCAATGCGAATAACAACAGTCTGAATGAGCCAGCAGGCACGGTGGAATCTATGCCATGGGGTTGGCAGCACAGTTCTTTTTCTCAGGTTGAGTGTTTTTCCTTTGTCACGGATTTGATATCTATTTTCTAGTCCTTTAAGAGGAATTTAAATTCTATGTTTATTTTGTGGGTTTGTGTGCATGTGTACACACAGTTGCTGGTCAGAACACAACTTCCAATGTGGGTCTTGGGGATGGAACCCTTGCTGGGGTCATCAGGCGTGGCAGCTGCCGCCTTTTGCAGCTGAGCCATCTCATGGGCTCAGTTTTCTGGCTCCATGCTGAGTGAATACCACTAGCAAAATCAACATAAATAAGAAAATACATTTAAGAAAGATTTTAAGTGTCAGGGAACAACTCTGCTTCCTGTCTTAGTGAATGTTTTCTGACAAACAGTACCAACTGTGCCACAAGAGGAGCATCACTTCTGAGTTCATACTGTCCTCTGTGAGGCCTTGCCCACCTGACTCTTTGACAGAAACACACCCACACTCATTCACTAGGCATCACCAGAGAAAAGGAAGGTCTAAGAGAGAAGTGTCCAAAAATAGATATCTACCCACATGGACGCTGGCATGGCATTTTTCAAAGAATACTGACACTTCCCTAAGTTTTCCGAACATAAATAGGCTCTGGGGTGACACTTTGACTAATATCCTGATCAGCTATGACGTTAGTGAGCAAATATGCTATTTCGCTCAAAGAGTAACTGCCAATGATGTCAAGAGGGTTGGAATCCAGAGCAGCCCCACTTTGGGATCTCTGCCAGGTGAGTTCTTGGGATGTTAGCTTTTCCGTCTGTAAGACTGAAGGCCTGTGGGCACCACCACACAGGGCTCCTCGGCCCCATCCCGTCCCTGACCTCCCTGCTTACCACCCCCCCTTCCTGCAGTGTACACAGCTCTCTGCTTTGATACGCTACAGACTGAAGACGTTAGAACAGTGTGCCTGGGGAAGCACTAGCAAGCTTCCAGCTGTGGTCTAACAACCTCTTGTTAAAAAAAAAAAAAAAAAAAAGTATGACTTTAAATATACATATGTGTGTATATATACAATAAGCTGAACCATAGGCAATTGCTGAACATCTGTGTATATGTGTACATGTGTGTACACACATCAAAATCATATTCCTACTGCACCACCAGCCCTGAGACCTGCATGTCTTACTTCCTGGTGATCTGGTTCAGTTTCAGATAGCTTTGGATGGGACTAAGCTGATTTCTGGACAGTTAAGAGCTTCTTAGATAACATTTCTTCAGGGGCTGGAGAGACGGCTCAGTGGTAGAGGGCATTGGCTGCTCTTGTAGAGGACCTGGGTTCAGCTCCCAGCACCCACCTTAGTGGCTTGCAGCCATCTGTAACTCCGGTTCCAGAGAACTCACTGCTCTCTTCTGACCTCTGTTGGCAACAGACAAAACACTCATGCACATAAAATAAAATAAATAAAAATCTATAAGCATTTCTTCAGCAGATCTCTGAGTTTAAGGGCGGCCTGGTTTACTTCCAGGACAGTGAGGGCTCCATAAAGATACCCTGTTTAAAAAATAATTTTATAATGAAAAGAAAAAAAATCTACATTTCTTCACAAACCTACTGTCTGAAGCTATAAAAGCTTTCTAAATTCTACTAGTGGTAGCACCGAGTCTAGACTGACTGAAATATTTCTCAGTGGCCAAATTCTGGATAGAGATTTCAACTACCAGCTTCTACCACCAGCTGCTGGGCCTGCCCTGCAAACCTAGGCAGCAAAGGTGGAGTGGTTGCTGGAATGTGTGAGGAGCTTGTATCAGCAAACGCTTCTTCACAAGGCCATGAGTCACCATGACGGAGGCTGAGCAAGGGCCCTGCTTCCCAGAGGAAGGTGCTCATGTTCCTGTGTGAGAAGGCCAACCGCCACCTTGGGCCCCACATTACATAGTCCATCCATGCCCCGCCAAGATCACTGTGGGCACCAGGGTAAACTACAGGAGACCATACACTACAGGCTTCCAAGCTAACCCCAAGCGAGGCAGTTCAAAATCCAAAGAACAGCTTCTCCGGCGCGTGTCTAAGGTATGTCAGGGCACTGTATCAGACGCCCAGAGACTGGTGGCCTGCAAAACACAGCTCTGCCTCTCTCAACATTCTGGAGGCTGAGATTTCATAATCAATGCCAGCAGGCCTAGGGCCTGCTGAGAGAGCTCCTCCAGGCTCACGTTATGCCATTTCATTATGTCCTCATCTGGTGGAAGAGGAACGGAGCTCTCTCTGGTTTCTTTCATATAACACCAATCCCATTCTTGAAAATACACTCTCATGCCTAGCCACCTCCCCAAGTGCTGGCTAGTTTTATGTCAATTAAAAAAAAAAAAAAAAAAGGCTTCCAAAGATCCAGGATAAGGTAGGCAAGCGGTTCCAGTCCATTGTGGGTGAGACATCCTTAGGCTGATGGTCCTGGATCTGTAAGAAAGCAGGCTGAACAAGGCAGTAAGCAGCATGCCTCCTCTGTGGCATCGACATCAGCTCCTGCCTCCAGGTTCCCACCAGGTTTGAGCTCCAGTCGTGGCTTTCCTCAAAGGACTATGACTCAGGATATGTAAGCCAAATTAACCCTGTCCTCCCCAGTTGCTTTCAGACATGGTGTTTCATTTAGAGCAATAGTAACCCTAACTAAAACAGGGTCTCAACACATGAATTTGGGAGGGCATAACAAGGGGTAGCAGAGGAACAAACTCAGAAATACAGGATTCTTCAAGGCCAGAGTGATCTGGTGAAATTCTAGGAATAGCTGAAACAAGCAAAGGGCATCATTGGACCAATGACTGCCAAGAGTCTTGAGAATTAAGGACAGTTTCTCAGGCTCAGTGCAGCTCAGTGTGAGGTTTCATCCACAAAACAAAACAAAAGCCTTCCCCCCTACTGTTTGCTTACAAAACCACTGGCTTTCCTCCCCTTCCTCTGGTGGACAAGAGTAGTGCGACAAAGAGGGAGCAAGGACAACAATGGCACAGGGAAGACCATGTCCTAGGGAAGTTGTCAGTCAGCATGGAGAGAACAGCCAAGAAACAGTGACAGCAAGATCAAAGGCAGCACAAGCCAGGCCCTCATGAGAAGAGGATCTGCCTGTGCAAAATGTGGTTAAAGGAAAGAGAAAAACAGGGTTAGGCAGTTATCAGAGATTATCAGTTAATCTGGAAAAGAATTAGGGAGATGTGTGCGGTGTGCATGCATGTGTGTGCTTGTATGGACAGGGCACATATTTGTCTTCTTTCCCAGCTCCCTCTTCTGGGAAAGGTCCTGTCGAAAGGATGTAAGAATCACCTCAAAGGGGCTGACATTCGCCAGACCTTGGGCTATTTGGGCCTCAAAAAGGAAAATATGGGACTAGAGAGATGGCTTAGGGGTTAAGAGCACTAGTTGTTCTTCCAGAGAACAGGTTTCAGTTCCCAACACCCACAAGGAAGCTCACAGTGAGCTGCAACTCTAGTCTCATGGGATCTAAGGGCTTCTGAGGGAGCTGCACATACGTGGTGCACAGACATACATGCAGGCAAACACCCATACACACAGAAGAAAAATAAAGGCAAAAAAAGAGAGAGAGAAAATACGGAAAGCAGTGGATCACAATCCATTGAATTAAAATAACAATGCATGCATCCACATGGACTGAAATGATGACAAGGACAGATGAACGAATGAGAAGAAAAGAAAGGCTTCTAGTCTTGTATGTATAAGGAATGGTGGAAACAAAGATGCAGCCACGAAGGACCCGTCATGGAGGAGGTGAGTGCAGGCCAGGCAGGGGCCGTGCAGGGACACTGAGGCAGTTGGATGGAAGCATGAAGAAGCAAATGGAAAAGAAGTAAATGCTAGCACAGTCTCGAAGTATCTTCTACCAAATTCTGTCACAACAAAAGATGGAATGTGGTAGCTGCATGGCAGACCAAGTCTGGTCGGATCCAGCCTTGTCAGGTATTAACCAGAGCCACTTGTCACCACTGAGGAGTCCCAGCTTCATGTCGGTGGACTCCCTGCTCCAAATGGACAGTTAAGTCTGCTCACAGGTGGACACAGATCGAGGGACGTTCTCCACCATGAGACAGCTGTGCTCTTCAAGGTCATGGGAAACCGGGAGGAGGTAAGCCGAGATTCTAGACTGAAAGAGAGTGGGTGGTATGACACAGGGTGGGTCCAGCGGAGGGCTGCACCCGGGATCTGATGGGGAAATAGGGGGGGTGATGCCGAGCGGATCCTGAGGACTGGTGAGTGCTCCCCATTCGATGGCTGCGCTGGCATCATGCCAGAGGATGCTGCTGTCTGGGAAAATGTATGCTGGAGCTCTGGAGGATTTGGGTTTTAGGTTTGGACAGGTAACTTCATGCAAGGTATTCTTGAATGATTCAGAGATCCATGTAGAGAGGGATCAATACAGAGACAGGGTGACCGGAGAATTTGGATGGTTGGAGCGTGGGCACTCTTGTGCTACTCTCACAGTTTCTCAGAAACAGCAATGTGTGTGGCGAAAGATAAACAAGGGCTTCCTGAGCAAGGCCTTCCGGCAGCACCCTGCACCAACAAGGAGCCTAGTCTGGCTCTGGAGGGCAGCATGGGCTGTGAGGGGGGCAGGATGGTGAAGATGGCCATGGGGCCATGACCTGGATGGCAGGGGCTAGAGCCAGCTCCCAGAGGCCTCATAATGTGAGGAGATCAGGCCATGAACCTCTGGTCTTGGAGTGACAGGAGTGTCACAGAACTATTAGCGGGCAAATAGCAAGACAGATTAAGACTGTTGCTTTAGAGACTAACCACAGAAGAGAGGAATCCCAGGCGAGGGAGCCCAGGAGGAGCCCTGGGGCTGTTCAGGAGCCAGGTAAGGCTGGATAGGATGCAAGCCACTGCAGAGGAGGGGCCGTCGATATGCCCCCCTCCCAGGGTTAGGGAGTGACACAGGGAGCAATCAGGGACCATCTGTGATTTGAGCATCTAATGACTTGGCAAGCTCCTAACTACAAGCCTCACATGTAAAAACTTAGGACTTCCTGTGTCATTAGGGACTTATCTTTACCAAGGACTTAAGTTTATTTACTTATCTTTAAAGGAAGTCCGGTTCTGCTTAAATAAGTTTACATCATCCAACTAATCACATAGACCAGGGTTCCCTGGAGTTTTTTACGTTGTTGGCATTGCTATTTTTCTCTTTCTTTCTTTCTTTTCTTTCTTTCCTTCCTTCCTTCTTTCTTTCTGATTTATTTGTTTGTTTGTTTATTTATTTATTTTATGCTCTCTCTGCATATAGAGCCTGCATGCCAGAAGAGAGCATTGAATCTCATTACAGATGGTTATGAATCACCATGTGGTTGCTGGGAATCGAACTCAGGACCTCTGGAAGAATAGCCAGTGCTCTTAAGGGCATCTCTCCAGTGCCCTCTCCTTTTTTTTCTTTTAAAATTGTTCTGTGTTCTTCTATTTTTGAGACATAATCTCATGTAGCCCAGGCTAACCTTAAACTACCCTTGAACTCCTGATCCTCCTGCTGCCGCCTCCAGCATGCTGGGATTACAGGCAGGTGTTACAGGACTGGGTTTATGCTGCTGGGGATTAAACTGAGGGCTTTGTGCACCCTGGGTGAGCACTCCAACAGCTGAGCTCCACACAACCCAGTCCCTGGTTTGGAAGTGTTCCTTCTACCTCTTCCTAACATCAGTTGAGAAACTTACTTTGTTTTCACAATGGTGGTCTCACCATATTGCCCAGCTTAGTCCAGTTCTCATGACAAGGCCCCTCAACGGTGGGGTGGGTGTGCAGCACGGTGTCAGCTAGTGTAGAATGTTAAACTCGGGGCTGGGCTCCCCAAAAATGGGCTGTACTGAAGAGAGCCCAAGAAGAGTTCTCACAGTGGCAGCTCACCTCTCTTGTCTGGTTTCTGGAGGGCTTGTCAAAGCTCAGCAGAATGGAAACTTCTCTTACTGGGACCCTTCCACACAAGCTGTAGGCCAGTTGTGGGCTAGCATGACTCAGCAGGCAGAGAGAAGGGGTCATGACCCCTGGGGACTACCCAAGGAGTGGCCTTCCCAGAGCCCTCCTGTGCATTCTGATCAAATATCTGTTTTCTGGGAAGTAAGGCAGACAGATCCCTGGCTCTGCTGGTATTCACTAATGTAGGGTCTAGGCAAGCCAGGCTGGTCTTTTTTTGTCTGGATCTAGCAGATGGGAGTGGATCAAGTGTGGCCTGGAATTCCTGTGGGCCAGGCACAAAGATTCCTAGACCAGCAAGATCAAGACAGGAACTTAAGGCTGTAGTGGTTAAGGTACTTAACCAAAGTCTAGGAATGCTCATTTTACTGTTGCTAACACTCTAATGTACATGAACTTGATAACATAAACATAAGAGCCTCATTCATAAGAACAGCTACTTGCTGGGCCTGTGCAAAGCACATCCCACACCCTCATCCTCCCTTTGCAAGGATGAAGAATACTATCAAGCTGAGGCCAAGGACACAGGAGTCAGGAAATCTCACAGGCAACCAGGAGGCCTGGCCAGAGGGAGGGAACAGGAAGGTGCCTCCCACTGGACTCTAGAGAAAGGAGCAAGCACTTCCACTCCCAGATAAGCAAGCCCAGCAAGGCAAACACTTGGCCTTCAGTTAAAAACAAAAGGAAATAATCTTTCTTTAAAAAATTAGTTATTTATTATTTATACAGCATCCTGCCTGCACACCAGAAGAGGGTACCAGATCTTACCATGGATGGTTATAAGCCACCATGTGGTTGCTGGGAATTGAACTCAGGACCTTTGGAAGAACAGCCAGTGTTCTGAACCTCTGAGCCATCTCTCCAGCCCTGAAATACTCGTTTTTAGAGATAATGTATAAATCTCAGGTCTTTGCCAGATGTTGTCTGCGATTTCCTGGGGCTCCTGACAAGAGGGCAGCCATCTTGCTTTATAGAAGAGGAGACCAGGTCTTAGGAATGAACACCTACTTGGCAAAGGAACACCAGGCGAGAAAGCAGGCCTCCCATCACTGACCCAAATCATCCTGCAGGAGCCAGGCTGTCTTCTGGAGTACTCCCCTGGAAAGAGCATAGCCCCGTCTGGACTACAGGCACAGCTCAGGAGGGGTGCCAGAAGCCCCTTCAGGGGACAGGAAGAAACAAAACACCAAGTCAAAGAGGGACCTGAGACTTCAGGAACTTGCAGCAACAAAAGAGGGAACATTTCCCTTGTCAGCCAGACCTCAACTCAGAGCTCAAAAGTAAGCCTATGGGAATGAATTGCATGAACAAAAATGAATGAACTGATGATGCTGTGTAGCCACAAGAAGCCATAGCCACGGAGGTTAACATAATGCAGTGTTTGGCACACATTTTAAGCCGAACTTCTGCTCACTTCCACTATGACCTGTGCTTTTCATATCTTGCAAGGTCTCAGTTGGTTAAAAAACCAACTGAGCCTCAAATTTATTTTTCCTACTCCTGAAAATCCTTGGGCTTCAGTAATGGGTCTTTGCTGATGAAGAAATCAAATAAATTCCTGACACATCCCTCTTGGGAGGTGGATGACTGCAAAGACTGTAAGGTCAGACTGCCTTAGTCAGAGCCACCCCCTGCAATAAAAAGCAGTGCCATCTTAGGGCAGGTCTGCCCAAAGCTCAGTCTCCCCATCTGTCACCCAGGCAACGGCAGCAGACAGACTCATAACAGCAGTGCTGAGAGGGTATCTCCAGCCTGGTGCCTGGCCAGTGTGGTGTGTTCTAGAGAGGAAGGTCCCGTCAGCATAAACACAGCAGATCCACACTCCCTCCCTTCGTGCAGGGTGTGCCTCCTCAGGTGTACACACTCCTCCTTCTCCCAGGCTGTGTGGGAACCAGCAGGGTGGGGATAAAGAACAGATGGCAGCAAGTGATGGACGTGATGGTCACAAGCAACCAGGACTTGCTAGGCATGGTGCGGACATGTCTTCGCAAAAAGCAGGCAAGCACAGTTTCTGGTGGTGACTGGAATATGGCCCACTTCTCCCAACCTCAGGCTAAAGCGCAATCCCCAAGACACATTAGAAGGTGGCACCAGGCAGCACCTGTAAGAGTTAATTAAGGCTCTGTCCTCCGGAGTGCATTAATCCATTCACGCACCTAATGGATTAGCAGATTATCTTGAGAGTGGATCTGTTATAAAAGCTGGCCTGGCTAGGTCTCTCACGTTCCCAGTCTCTTGTTGTGTGATGCCCTGTGCTGACTTGTCACTGTGGCAATGAGAAGGCAATCACCAGATGCATCCTTTTGACCCAAAGGTCCTGGCACAGCCACCCTGGCATATCTGAAAAGAAACAGAGGGGAGCAGGCCACAGGCTGCGCGTACACTTGGACCAACTCCAGGAGTGAGGAATAAGAAAGCGGGGCAGAAGGTGACCGCTGACTCAGCTCTGGCCGCCCCGGGGTACCCCGGTAAAGGAAAACATGACAGCGGGTGGCAGGAAGCCTTGGAACATACAACTTAACCATCCCTCAAGACCCAGCTATTATTGTTCCCACACCTTCCTGGTTAATGAACTCGGGTCTGGGGTTCATGATGCGCTCAGGCGAGGTGTTAGTCTCAGGACAAGCAGACAGCAGCCACCATGTTTCTCAAAAGACTAAGGAACAAACCCTTCTAGGTGCTGAGAGGGACCACATAGTCAGATGAGTAACAACAGAGTTGCCTGTGACCAAAGCAACACAGAGCCGTGGGTCATTCCTATCCTGCAGAGTGGGCCAGCCCTCCAGGTCAGGATCCCACCTGAGGCTGCTGTCCCAAAGCACCAAGCTTTGAATCCATACGGAGGAGTCCCTGGAAATTGAGTAGAGTAGGCAAGGCCCTCAAGTGGAGCCCAGAGTCAAGCTCGGAACACAGCTGGGCTATTTACTGGCCGCTCATAATCCTAGGCAAGCTCATTAAATCACCATGACCCTGTTTCTGAAGCTGTCACATAAGGATGAAACACACTGCCCAAGAAACCCACAAAAAGGAACGGAGCATGCCGCACAGCTGGGAGAATGTCTGCCTAGCATATGCAGGGACCAGGGATCTAGCACAGAATAAACAGAACCAGTGGAACAGGAGATGAAGGCAGGAGGAAGAAGGGTTCAAAGTTGCCCTCTGACACAGTAAGTTAGAGGCCAGTCTGAGCTCAAATAAATGTAAAAGGAAATAAGAACAAAGGTATATAAAATTCATAGAAATAAAAATAGAAACCTGACTGTCAGGTAGTGGAGGAGGGGGAAGAAGACCTGGTACTGTGTGTGTGTGTGAGAGAGAGAGAGAGAGAGAGAGAGAGAGAGAGAGTTTAGAGAGACAAAGTAAATGCTGCTATTGATCTGACCACACCACAATATCACTATGTCAACTGTGCAGAACTATACACTTACCTATATAGTTAAGATGCAAAACTTTACACCAAGCGATTTGTTTAACCACAGTTTTAAAACATAGATTATCCAGGTGTGGGAGGGCACATGCACCAGTAACCCCAACACTGAGAAGGTGGAGGTAGGAAGACTGTGAATTGGAAGCCAGCCTGGACTACATGGCTACATAGTGAGTTCCAGGAGGTCTATTCAATAAAACCCTGAAACCCCTAAGTAAGGGATAGCATCCATCTTACCATGGGTCATCAGTAAACAGGAGGTGTATGTCATACGGATACAGGGAAATGCCTCAAACAAGTTGATATTTATAACTGTCTCCTCTACATCTTTCTGGCTGGCACTTCATTCAGGCCAGAACCAATACCCCTCTAAGTTGTTTGAGCTGAGAAAAGGCTCCTAGCCCATAACCAATGGGCAGAAGCCTCCAATATTTTTATGCAGACAGAAGACAGCTTTGAAATTGACAACCATATAAAAATTTATCAGAATCACACATTTTCTTCGATTCTAAAAACCACACAAGCAGCAAAATTACTTGGTATTCTCCCTGTCACAGAGAAAGTTTCATCCTTGACTGGAGTAAATCCTTCTCCCACAAGTCAAGAGGGAAAAGGATCCATTCTCCTATTCAGCAAGGAATTCCTGTGGAATGTTCTACGCAGCTCTGAGTGCTAACACAGAGGTCTCGCCAGACCTCTAGGGGACAGGACTTTGAACACTGCAGATCACAGGACAACCTGGGAAACGGAAGGGGAACAGAGCCTTAGAGGCAGTTTCGTCTAGAAGCACTGACTTCTCACTTGGGTCCACAGCTGTCTGTCTTGGGTGTTATAACCTCTGGATCAGATTCCTGCTCAGCTCTGCAGGCAAACATGTTATTCACTTAAGGGGCATCTGTCTGAAAAGCAGTGATAGAAAGTTGATTGTTTCTAAGTTTCCTGACCCCCGCTTGACCCACTTTAAGGCTGAAGGCACTGAGAATAGCTTACAACATTTTCCAAGATTCAAAAACAGTGAGCCTTCAAGGCAATCACCCCACAATGAACTGATATGGCCTCCTCAAGGAAAATCAATCATCTCTTCCAGAACCCATTCCCTCAAATCATGGGAGTTTCCCCAAAGCCAGCAGGACTTCACAGAACCAGTTCTGATCTTAGGGTTCTGGTAAGAGAAGCAGATATGTTTAGCAAACAGACTCCAAGGCCAGGTAACTCAAGAGATGAACACAGTTCAGTCAAGATGGGAGAAGTAATGTGGCCTTTTCCTGTTGTGGCAAGAAGGGGGATGGATAAGCAAATGCCACAGGAAGCCTGGACCTAAGGAAGGGCTGTGTGCACAACCCCAGGGAGAAGGGAAAGGATGCTAGGAGCTGACAGGACAGAGCTTCTTACTGTCCAGAATGTGCTCTGGATAGGTATGGCTGAAGTCGCCATGACCTCACTGGCTTTAAACCCAGGAATGATGACAGGAGACTTCAAGCCTCAGTGGTACAGACACTGAGACGCCCCATGGACCTTGAGAGATTCAGCATGAACAGGACCTCAAATGAGAGCAACTGATGGGGCTGAAGACAGAGGAGAAGTGAGCCAACAAGGCAAAGCATTCTCTCCCCTCTTCCCTTCTCTTCCTACCTGGATCTGTCCTCTGTGAGCATAGCCTTTATTGTACCTGATATGCAAAAAGCATAAAGGAGCCTAGCTAACTTACTTCTAGACAGAAAGGTCAGTCATTAGCTTCTGATGTGCGTGTGGGCCCTTGCTTACATTTCACAATAATAACTAGTAATAATAAAATAATAAACACAGGCTACCGGAGATGCCAGGGAACTTACCTCCAATAAACAGGCACCTTTAACTATGAGGTAAAAAAAAAAAAAATTATATATATATACACACACACACACACACACACACACTAACACAAGGGACTGTTCCTTTGCAAAGCACTCTACAGTTTCGAGTATCTTCATGTATACAGCTTCACCAGTATCCCTGGCTCCATGAAGCAGAGGGGCCAGGATAACTGCCCCTACTATTAATTAAAGGGAAGGAAGGAGACTTCTAAATAGTTCATGACTGCTCCAAGGTCATACAGCTGGTTAAGAGGGGAGGCAGGGCTCCTAAGGTTCAGTCTCTGTCTCTAAATCCTAGGCAGACTCTACACTGCCCCTCCCAAACCCAGGGGAAATGAGTCTTGAGAACTTTGCTTTCTCTTAACTGGCAGGCCTGAATCCATTAGTTAGATGAGAAGCTGAAACCCTGTAACAAAGTGCACCGGGAGGAGGGGGAGAATGGGGAGGATGGGGATGGGGGACAAAGAGGGGAGAGGCATGGTGCTGAGCCCCACTACCACGAGTGTCTGGAATGGAACCTCCACCACAGCCAATCACTCTGTTTTCTCCAGATCACTGCTCTATTTTTAGAGGCTTGCCTTGCAAACTAACTTTTGTTTCCCTGGGTCTTTGTTTTTATGCCTGTTGTTGTTCTCAAATGATTTCATAATCCATGGGATGTTTTCTGATTCCAGGGAGTTGCTGTGGAAATGACTGTTAAGGTTATAAACCAGGGACTGCAGTCTCAATGGGACAGAGGCAGAAAAAGCCCCACCCCCAAGTCAGAGTTCACCCACACTGGGAGAGACCAGGGGTCCTGGCCCTGAAGCCTTCCCTTTCTTAGGTTTGTTCCTCTTGGACAACCCCAGCCACTGACTACCAGCTTCTCAAGCCTTCTCCTGATTACCTATGCGCAGGTGCTGAGGGACCAAGTCCATGTACACATCCATGCATACAAGTGCATGCCAATTGGTGACACCAAGCCCACCTTGTCTGCTGGCCTCATCGGCACCAACAGCTTGGAACCCGGCAGCCATACGTCCCTGTCCTCTTCCCCTTGAAAAGCATCTCTGAGACCCCTGTGATCTTTGCAAAGTTCTCTACACAGGTCACTGCAGGCCTGTCCCATGCATGGTGCCTCCCGTTCTCACCCACCAGATGCCTGTAGTCACCAAGACAACCAGAAACATCCTTCCAGGGAGCTCTGACCACAACCAAAGTCTTCCCATCAGATACACCTGTTCTCCCTCCTCTCTCTTCTTCCTCTCTCTCTCTCTCTCTCATACACACCTTCCCATCTTGAGGTCAGGTGTCATATTTCATTGAACTGCCATCAAACCGCGCCCCGACCCTGTCACTTTATCAGAATGGTTTTGTGAACTACATGTCTTTCCTCATGCGGCGTCTGTCTCCATAGAAACAACAAACAAATAACGCCAACGCAATACCAAATACAAACCAAAGAGGCTGCGTGTGCTAAGGCACCAACTCCATTGGGTCAGGTGTCTCCGAAGTGTGACCCTGGACCCCTTTGACATCTCAGATCTGTTACAGGGAGCCTTGATCCTAACGCTTCTTTCCAGTTTAAATACTCCAAGCATTCAAGCACTACAGGCAGAGGGCAAGGACTCATTCTATCTAGGTTTCGCAGGGCCCTGACGACTGACCTGCAGGCTTTCGTAAGCAAAAATGCCTGCACATGAATGACTGGAATAGAAGCAGGCCATACTCTATGGACATCCTGTGAGGCTTGAACTAACAGCCAACCTTTTTCTCCTTTAGGACGGATTTTCTCATACCTTGCAGCCTGGCATCCAACACACCGTGCCAAGGAGCTGGGATTACAGACGACAGTGATGTACCCAGCTCCAGACCTAGCTTTTGAGTGAGAGCAGAAGTGGAAGGAGACCCAGTGGCTGATTCCACCCCAGGGGCTGTTTGAGTGGGCAGCTACTGTATTATTTCCTGCTCCAAGTCTCCTTGGAGAAAAAGGCCCAGGGCCGGGATGGGCCTGTGAAGAAGTGGCCACCGATAGGCACCCTTGCACCCTCCCTGCCCAGCACGGCCAGCCTGGTATCCCTTCCGATTTCCAACTCTCAGAAGTGAGGACTCACCTCTGAAACCTACATGTGGCTCTGAAAGGAGGAGAACCAGCCAGTCATTGCTCCATATGAAAGAAAGTGCTTTTGAAATGTGGCCTTCAGAGGGAATTAGAGAAATGAATGGGGAGCCCTCTCTGCCTCATAAGAGAACTGTATTTTCCCCTGGGAACAAGCAGACAGCAGCCCACCCGGGGACCCTTAGTTTTCCATGCGCTGTTCAGAAGGGACCTGGGGTGGTCACAGGTGCCTATGGAAGCCCACTCAGCAAGCCCCTTCCCCTCCTTCCTCTTCAGCAGGCTTCTATCTCCTCCCATGATGTTTCAGTTCTGTTTCAACCCAGCTACCACAGTTGCCGTCTCTGCGTTTGACACCAGAAGACGACGGTATCATATCGGCAGTTTTTAAGAAAGGACCCACGCCAGACAAAGAAGAACAGCAGGCAACCAGAGGGGTGTTCCTAGACAATCAGAGCACTGCAGAGGCTGTGTGTGCAGGACACGCAAAGTCAGAGTACCCTGCGGCAGCCTAGCAGAGCCAAAGGACGCCTAGGGGGAAGCTCAGCTTGGTCACGTGCCGTACTGGAGCCCAGAAGTGCGCTTGGCCGCGCTGACGTAACTGTTGGAGAATTTAAAAGTCTCGAACTCGGAGGAAATCCTGTGCAGATCTCTAAGACTCATCCACACTTTTCGATGTGGCCGCCAAAGCTGTTCCCCAAGAGACCCCGCGTAACCAACACGACTAGGAAAAAAAAGAGTCCAGCGGAGATGGCAAGAGGCAGCCGCTAATCAGGGATACCCCCTCCCCCGGAAACCTGGGGGACCCCAACACTCCGCCCACAGGCGCTGACTCCTGGTGGCCCACTGGGGAGCCAGCCTCTGGGACAGACGCTCGGGTCCCGCCAGTTCCCTGACAGACACACGCCTCTACCGGCAGGGAGCACAGTGTGTACTTCGCTACTTTCAGATCCTACACAAGTCCCTTTTAGGAAAGCTGAAAGGAGCTTCGCAGCCCCTTCTGGCATGGCTTTGTCTGGCGGCCAAGGTCTCGGGGTCGTCCGTCTCCTCCCTGACCCCACGTGCGCCCGCCGTGGCCACTGCGCACTTACCCGGGACGATCAGGGCTGGCCCTCACGTAGCCGCCTTCCTCGGGGGACGCAACTGCCAAAGAGTCCCCCAGACAGATTTGAGTCCTCCGAGCCTGGCGCGGTCACCATCGGGTGGACCCAGGGAACCCAAACTTTCCCGGGGCAACGGCGCGGGGAGGACGCGGGCTCCCCGAAGGGCTCTGGGGAGAAAGTTGCAGCACAAAAGGCCAATGACTGGGAGAGCGGCGGCGACCGGGCCAGGCTCCTCCCCCAACTCCGAGCGCTCGGGGCCAGCGCAGCCAGCTGCTCGCAGGGGCGCCCGCCGCGCTCTCCTCCCCGGCCAGGAATGCGCAGCCCGGCGCGCCCACACGCACCCAGGGGCCCGCCGCAGCGCACCGGCGGGCAGGCAGGCGAAGGACCCGGGGCCAGGGCCGCTCCCGAATGCCTAGCCGACTTCTTCCAGGAGGTTTTGAGTCACAACAACTTGTTACTGTTGTCAGTCTTTTTTTCCACGGCGCTTTCCCCTATGTGTGGCCACGTGAAGGAAGCGCTGGAGTCCAGCGCTGGGGCGGGGTTGGTTCCAGCCTGCTAGCGGGAGAAACCTTAGCGAGAAGTTGGAGGTGGGTGGGGGCGAGACACTACCTTGGAACCACAGTCCGGCCTTCCGGACAGACGCTTAGCCGCAGAAACTCAGTAAACTTTGCACCACAGCTGCTGCCCTGCCTTTTCTTTAGCTGTTGCAGCCTCAGAAGCAAGCAGGCGCATTTCTAGAGACTATGTACATTTCTATTTGGTTTTGATAGGGTTGGGTTTGTCCCCCCCCCACCCCCTTTTAGGGTCTGAAACTAACTCTTTCACTTACATCTCCTTCACAAACAGAAGTGGTACTTAACCTACCCACACCACACCTTTTTCTCTGGAAATGTCTGCCCCTAGACCCCACTTGAGAAAAGATGCGGCTGTATGTGGGTGTCAGGATTCCTATTTTAAGGTTTGTGTCAAAGAAAAGACTGTTAACGTTTTATAGACTCAGACCAAAGGGCAGAAGACTCACGGTGACTTGACACTTCCTTTCCTCCCCTTAAAGAAACAGATGTCCTAGAGTGGAGAGCCCCAGGTGAGAATTCCCTAGTAGGATTTGTAGCTCATGCTGTGACAAAAATATTTTCTGTATTTAAAAAAAAAAAAAAAAAAGCAGCCATATTTCTAAGAGTCACATTTTGAAGACCACTTAATAGATTCCTGGTTCATTCACTTGTCATGAGCACTTGAGCACTTTAGTATCATATTATTGTGCCCATTTCACAAACCAGGACACCAATCTATTGATTTGCTTAAATGTACCATTATCTATTGGTAAAGTGCCCTAGTTTGATTTCCTGTTGATACGATAACATACTGACCAAAGACAACTTTCTAGAGGGAAAGGTTTATTTCAACTCAGACTTTACAATCCATCACTGGGCCTGGCAAGGGGTTCAAGGCCAGCCTGGTCTACAAAATGTGTTCCGGGACAGCCAGGGCTGTTATACAAAGAAACCCTTCTCCAAAAGCAAAGCAAAACAGAACAAAACAAAACACCTAATCCATTTTTGAAGGAATTCAAGGCAGGAACTTGAAACAGAAATTTCAGACAAATGCTACTTACTGTTTATATATATATATCCGGAACCACCTGCCCAGGGGTGAAAGCATTCCCATTAGCCTGGGAGCCTGAGCTCTCCAAATGGGCAAAGACAGCCTCAAGGTGCCAGGCCTCTCTCATATGAAACCATTTTTCCCAGATGACAACTTGACAATTTTCAAGACAGAGGACGGCTCTGCTGCCCTTGGAAATGAGAATGGAGCACCCTCCCCTCCCTCTAAGGATGCCTATATCTTAGTTCCCACCCCCTAGTCTGTGACTGCGTTCTGTGAACATGGATGTGCTGGTTAGTTTTAACTGTCAGCTCGATACAGCCTGAAAACACCTGGGAAGCATCCCAACTGAGGAATTATCTAGATCAGGTTGGCCTGTAGGCATGTGTATCGGGATTATTCAGACAGTTAATTCATGTACAAAGATCCAGCCCTTTGTGAGTGATGTTATTTCCTGGTTTGGGGAAGTGCACTCTGTAAGAGTAGGGATGGCTAGCCCTGAGAGTGCTGTACAAGCAGGCCACATTCATCTCTCTTTCTTTCTGACTGTGGATGTGGTATGAACGAGTTCTTTAGATGTCTGTCTTGGTGTCACCTGATGATGGAGTGTGACCTGGAATCATAAGCTGAAATAAACCCTTCCTCCTCCAAGCTGCTTTTGGACAGGATGTTTTATCACAGAAACAGAAAAGAAACCAGAAAAATGGCAAAGAAAATTACAATTGCAGGTGGAGCCAGGAAGGTAGTCATCTAACCTTAAAATAAGGGGATTAATTTGGATTGTCCAAGTGTCCTGAAGAGCCCAGTTTAATCACAGAGGTCCTTCTAAAGGCAAGCAGGAGAAAGAATGAGGGAGGGGGTGGAGTCTTCCGGAACACAAACAGGCCTGACACAGAGGCTTTGCTCTGTTTGCATTGCACCTCTGCTAATACTCTGCTGTGGCAACAGGGCTGTACTGGGGTGAGAGGGGATGAGTGGGATGAGAGTGCAGATGGAAGGCAGGCTAGAGACTGCACTCCGCTTAGGCCAACGCACAAGTTCCCACTAGCTGCTCACATCCCTGACTCCCTGCACTGAGTACTCCTAGTGCCCATGGAGACATAA
Organism: Psammomys obesus; assembly: GCF_907164565.1. Taxonomy (NCBI): domain Eukaryota; kingdom Metazoa; phylum Chordata; class Mammalia; order Rodentia; family Muridae; genus Psammomys; species Psammomys obesus. The sequence goes on along the minus strand of NW_026590767.1, from coordinate 2,191,663 downwards.
AGATGCTAAAGACAGGACCCTGACTTGAAAGACAGGCTTTGTGCCAAGTGGAGAGGCAGGAAGCCAGAGTATGAAACCTGGAATACTGACAGGTGTCGGAGCCCTGTGAGCATTGCCCTGTGAGCAATTAGAAGATCTTACAAGAGGCTGGAGAGAAACTCCACACTATCCAAGGACTTGCTTCTTCCCCATTGGACCAAGGCTCCTTCTTGGTCACCGTACTCCACAGTTTTATACCCTTGTGATGAGGCCTGTATCAGGAAACATGGGAGGCTCGCTATCACTGACAGGGAAGGCAGAATGCAGAGCAGGGACGCTAGACAAGGAACACACTCCCTCCATGCTGGAGGCTGAAAGTCCAAAATAAGTCTAATTGACATGCTAATGAACACACGGGGTCACTAAGACAGGGACCCCGAGTTTCAGCACATTTGCAGAGACTCACAGGACTCACACATGCCAGACAGCATAAGCTCTGCTCCGCTGAAGGGGAGCACTCATGCTGTTCCACGCCCTCTGCCACCTGTAACACACTAGGATTAAAGCCGTAGGCATCAGGGCTTCTGCTCAGTCCTACAGCCAGGACAGGATGGCTGTCGCACAGGACAGACTGAAAATGAACACTTACCCCAGCACTGGGTGTGGGGAGATTTTTCCAGAAGAGGGAAGACGTTGGCTGAGTCTCAAATAACTGGCTGGTATTACTCTAGGATTTCTCAACGAGTGTGCTCCCCACTAATAATCAGTCAAAGAAAGCCAAGAAGACAATAGAAGTCCTTATTTTAAGAAAGGTGTGTGGCTTTTTCTGCTTCCTGTGTGCAGGCAAAATGTGAACAGCCGGTTTCCTGTTCCTGCTGCTACACCTTCTTCACCATTGTGGCCTCCCGCTCTGGAATTGTACATTCTATAGCAACACAGAGCTGACTGACACGGAAATCAAGAAATTGGGCATTGATATGGCCATAGCTAACCATAAAGTAGAGAAGTCTTTGAAACCATTGTTTACAGCTAAGAGTTTGCCTTGAATATTGTTGTTGTTGTTTTGTTTTGTTTTGTTTTTGAAGGGGGGGGGGCTCTGAGACAGGGTTTTTCTGTGTAGCCCTGGCAGTCCTGGAACTCACTCTGTAGACCAGGCTGGCAGAAAACTCCCAGAGATCCACCTGCCTCTGCCTCCTGAGAGCTGGGATTAAAGGCGTGTACCACCACTGCCTGCCTTTCCTTGGATCTTAAATGAGACTCTGAATGTTGTTTTTGTGCACTGCTGGGACCCTTAAATTTTTGGCAGCTCTTAGAGGCAAACTGAATGTATTTTACATTGTGACATGGGTAGGAGCCTTTCCGGACTAGCCTTCAGCAGCTTCAGCTGGTCTCTGTACCTTCTCTTCCTATTCATCTGCAGCACCATTTCTAATAAGCAAGTCACTTCCTGCTCCATAGTGTGTTTTCACCATAATCTGTTCCCTTACCGCAGGCTTAAACGTGTGGAGCCAGCCGGTCATGGACTGAAGCCTCAAGGGCTGGAGTGCCACCTGAAAAGGCTTGAGTCTTCAGGAGGTGCCGCTTCGTTGGAGGAAGTGAGTCATTGGGAGTGCACCCTGAGGCTTTATTGCAGGGCCTCACTTCCTGTTTACCCTCTGCTTCCTAAGCAGCAATGCAATGTGACATGCTGGCCTCCTGCTCCTGCCACTGTGCCTTCTCTGCCTGCTGTCATATATTCTCCACAACGATGCAATCTCCCTGAACTGCAAACCAAAGCAAACCTTTTCCCCCTTTAAAAATGCTGCATATCAGGTTAAGCTTGTGTGTCCGTGTCTGTGTGTGTGTGTACGTGTATATATGTGCGCACTTATGTGTAGAGAGGCCAGAATTCAATGTCCAGTGTCTTCCTCGGTCACTCTTCACTGTACTTCTGTATTTACTGAGTCAAGGTCTCTCGCTGAACATAAAATGCATGGATTTGACTAGCTTGGCTGGCCAGCAGCCTTCAGGGATTGCCCAGTCTCCACCCTCCAGCGCTGGGGTTACACCACCATGCCTCACTCATCTGTGAGTAATGGAGATTCCAATCTGGGTCTTCACGCTTATGCTGCAAGCACTCACTCCACTGGCCGAGACATCTTCGCGGCCCTGATATCAGGTGAGCTTTGTGAGCACTGGCTCTGCAACCCACACTCTTAGGGTAGTTATGCCTGTAATTCACACAGTGAGCCTGTGGTAGGCATGGCCGTGACCCTTAGTTGACACAGGAGAAACCAGGCTTAGAGTGATGACATTACAAGGCCACACAGAACAAGCCTGTGTGTCTTCAGAAGCCAAACTCCTCCCCAGCCCACAGGAACGAAGGGGTATTTGTAACTTTTCTGCAGACCTGGAAAAGAGGGGATCATAACAAACCCAGGACCAGCGTCCTCTCTTCCATGCCATAAGGGCTCAGCCCTCACACTCACAACACGGTACCCATTTCACTCATGCACTTGAAGGAACTTTTTATTATATTCTCCAGAAAGAGGCACTGCTTGGGCTTCTAAGTCCTCACATTCCATGGAGTGTTGTTAAGCAGCAAGGCACATTCCTCGACCGTCACACTGCAGCGCTTGGTTGTAGGGCAGAGAGACAGATTTCTCAGGCCTTCGAAAAATGTAGCCATTGCCTCCACCCATGTTAGGGTGAAATGCCAGCCTCGAACCCAAAATACACATGAGAGGGGGGGGGCGGTGCTTTATGGTAGCAGTCTGTCCAAAGTTGTAGGTGTGGTCACTGGATTTTCCTTGTGGGCACAGGAAGTCCACAGCACCCACTTCACACCTGTACTGCTCCAGCATGCGTTTAGAACCGAGGTGCTGACCCCAGCTCCCACAGTGTCAAGGTGCTCTTGTTCTGGAACTCAGCCCAGTCTAAGTGTTAAACACAGAATCCATACTGTCTTCCTTGGCAGGCAAAAAGCCTTCTCCTGGAAACAGAACCGTACGTTCCCGTGATATCAGGGCAAGGATGGGAAATAAGACATCTAACGGGCGATGGCAGTGCTTCAAGTTCTGAAGGGCCAAGGTGAGGGAGGTTTCAATGCCTTCTCCATGGCGGCGCTGCACACACCTCATCTTCTACTAAACACTAAGCATCCAAAGACTATTGGGCGGCCGCAAATGGGACAGTTACAGTCTTCCACATCTTGCATGCACTGTGTCATTAAATCAGCCACCCTTGGGCAGTATCCATGGGGTTCTGGTGGCTTTTTACAAAACGGATCCCAGGGGTTTGGGCTTGCTAGGCAAATACAGTGTCACAGAGCTAGGTCCCCAGCTCTTGCTATCAGCATTTTCCAGAGTTCCTCAGAATATGTCAGTGTGCAGCAAAGACAAGGGTGGCACATGAGTAGAAAAGTCACCGAGTACCTTGCTAGAATGCAGATTGCCCACCAAGCAGGCCTGAGGCAGTGCCTGAGACACTGAATTCTGCAGGTTCCCCGGAGATGCCCCTAATTTATGGAGCCGTGTGTTAGGCATCAGAACTCTGACCTGTGGCTCTGCAGGGAGCAACCTGCCCCCTCAGAGACTTTTGGGGGATATGCACATATATGTGCCGGTACATGCATGTGGAGACCAAAGGTCGGCTCTGGGTATTGTTCCTCAGGTGCTATCCACCTTGTATATTTTTAATTTCATCATCATCATCATCTATTTTTGAGATAAGTTTCTTTGTGTAGGCTTTGCTGTTCTGGAACTCATTATGTGGACTAGGCTGGCCTTGAACTCAGAGATCTGCCTGCCTCTGCCTCCAGGTGCTAAGATTAAATGTGTGTGCCACCACCACCTGGCTCTTCTTATTATGTTTTAATTTGTGTATGTATGTGGTCTGTGTGTGGGTATGTGCAGGTGGCCTTAGAAGCCAGGGGCAGAAGATCCTTTTGGAACTGAGTTATAGGTGGTTGGGAGCTGCCTGATACGGTTGTTAGAAACTGAATGTGTGTTCTCTAGAAGAGGAGTAAATGCTTTTAATCACTAGGCCATCTCTCCAGCCCCGTCCACTGTGTTTTGAGGCCTGGAGATCACCCATTAGGCTAGGCTGGCTAGCTAATCAGAACTAGGAACCGGTGTTAATCAGCCTATCTTTGCCTTCCGAGTGCTGAGGTTTTTCACATGGGTGATGGGATCAAACTTAGGGCTTCACGCTTCCACAGAGTTCACAAATTCCCCGGGTCCTTGGAAAGATACTGCCTGCCATAATTTGGGAGATGGTGCTGACTTCTATTACTACTGCCATCCTCCTAAGCCTGTGACATCCTTTAAGAGAGCCTCTCACAACGCTTAGCCAGCCTAAAATGTCAGCACTGCTGAAGGTGAGAGGCTGCCAGAGTGCCCAGACTGAGCCCCTTGTGTAACAAGTGTGAATGGCTCGATTAGCAAGCGAGTGAATGACTTCAATAAACAACCGGCTTTGTTGTTTGTTGAACTAGCTTGGCCAACAGGTTTTCTTCTTGATGGAAGATCCAGACACACCGTATCTTCGAGCAAGACACACGATTCTTCAAGCATCGGGTGAGACTCAACTTTGTGTAATCCATTGTGCCAAAGATGAGGCATGGTCCTTGTCCCTGGCAGGCTCACTTTATCACATACATTCAGGGCTGAGCCAGCCTGAGCCAACCCTTCCCATACCATGACACTGAGCCCTCACTACGTAAGCACCAAATTTATACCCATTTAATAGATAAAGAAATAGACCAGAAGAGACTAAGCACGAGACAACTGTACTAACCATGAATAAGTGACAGACTTGAACCCAGATCTTCTCAGCTCAAAAAAACTTCCAAGCTCTTTGGCAAAAGATGAAGTACCAGTCAACAAACCAGGGCACTGTTGTCCCTGCCTTCAAATTGGAGCCAGGCTCCAGAAAAAACAAAACAAACAAACAAAAAAAAACCCCAAACCTCTATGTGGACAAGGACTAAAAGGACTTCTTGGTAGTTGGAGAAATGGGAGGTCTTCCAGGAGCCTCATCTGTCAGACATCTTACTGTCTTCAAGCAGAATGTGGTTCCCTTTAGGCCCAGGAATAGGGGGAGGGGCAAGGCAGGCAGAAGGGTCAGCAGAGGGATGGAGAGATGGCTTGATGGGTTAGAGCACTTGCTTTACAACCACAAGAACCAGTCTGCATCCCAGCAGCCACGTAACAAGCCAGGAGCAGGCTAACCTGTGTTTGTAACCCATTACTGTTACTTGGGGAGGCAAACCTAAGAAGATCTCTAGGGCTTGCTGGCTGCCACCCTAGCTGAAAAATGCAAAACGGTGAGCTCCAGGCTCAGGGAGAGACCCTGCCTCAAAGGAATAAGATAGAGGGATAGAGGACTCTTAGTGCCTTCCTCTGGCCTCCACATGTGCACCACACACACTCACAACATTCTCTCTCCTTTTCTCTCTCAGGCATGCACATGCACATACACGCACACAGATGAGAGCGTGTGGCTCTGGCCAGCATGTCAGACCCACCAGAGCCCCTGCTTACAAGTGCCTTCAAGCATGCGCCTACCTCAGCATTTTCACATTTCTCCACCCTGTTGTAACAAAGGAGAGGGACTCCGAAGAGAGGACATAAATGACCTTGGTTAGGCTTTGAAGCCAGTTTTCCTATTTGCACCATCCCTAGTTCCCACACACAAAATGCAAAGGAAAAAAATTTTCAAAAGCAAAGATTTCCCCCATCTGGGGTTGTTTCTAGGTCTCATTTCCCCAGAGTCCCCTCCACAGACGCTACGACATGAAACTAAAAGGTATAAAAGCTGGTTCTAGGTAGGGCTTGGTGGTTTCTAAGATACATTTCTCATTTTCAGGCAAAACCAAGCCAAGCCCTGCAGTGACCTTTGAGAAACAGCACAGTATCTCTGAGGGATCCACGGCCTCACTGCTCACAGAGAAACTTGACCCAGACAGTCCTGTCCTCTGAGGCTTCCTCAATGGACTGCTTGCAGACTTGGGAGCCAGGAGGTGAAGCTCAGGTTTCAGCAGATCTTTTCCCTGGGGGGCTCTTAGCAAGGCTCTCCTCCCCTGTCAGCATTCCACATATTCCCTACACCGCTGTAAATTAGAGAATCTGTAAGTGCCCCCTTCCTGCTTGCCTGCAATCCTTTCCTGCAAAAGCAACTAGACACAGAGAAGGAGAGCTGACTGCACAGCACGGAGCCTCCAGCCTACTTATTTTACAGAGAGCCAGAGCGAACCTGCAGGAGCAGCTTCCTTGGGCAATATCCAAGGTCAAGATTACCTTGGATAATCCCTCCAGAAGACAATCCAGAACAACAGCTCCTATGGTCCTCCCTGGCAGTCCTCCCTATGTTGCGAAGGAGTGACCAGCTTGCTGCAGTGCCAGCAGGGCTGATGCTAAAGAATCACATCCCATGACAGTTGGATAGATAAGTGACACCCTGAAAGGCTCAGAGAAGTCATATACCCTCTCTGGGTTTCAGGTCTCCTATCTGTAAAATGAGGAGGCTGAAGGTTCCTGCAGATATGTTTAGCTTTAGTGTGAATGGCTGAGCCAGTCATGAAATGACTTGCATTGCAAAGGCCAGTATCCTTACTATCAGACAAATAATCCAGAGAGACATCTTCAAGATATCCTCCACAGGGGGCCTGATAAGGCAGCCTGGCCTAGGTCTGACTCCTCAAGCCCAGGCTTGGCATTCCTACCCTCCCCCAAATCCTGTCTGCCAGTTCCGGACATGAGTATTTACTACCCACTGCTTGGTCATCTGCCAGCAGGCATCAGGGCCAGATACTTTCCACTCCCCACTCTCTAGGAGGCCTGGGTGGGCTGGCAGCCCTGAGTACCCTGGTTAAGGAGCTCGGGGCTCCCTTCCCACTGCCGCGCCCTGGCTCACCCACTAATGTTAGCTTGCAGCCTTTTGCAGCCGCTCTTGGTGAGAGGTTAACCCCAAAGCCCTGGTTTCCACAAGGAAGAGAATGCTTTCCCCATGAAGGCCAGATGGTCTGACCTTGCCTCCAATACAGTATTGTAACAGTAAAGGCTGCGGCTACAGGATGGGGCATGGGGGCAATGGGAGGGAACTGGCACACAACCCAGGGGATGCAGAGCAGGCACATGTGAACTTCAGCAAATTTCTGCTGGCCGCTGTGTAAAGATACAGTCTTTACTGCTTTACTCATGTATCTTAACATATTACCAACCCAAATGGTGATGATGATGATAAAAGAATACTATTAGTGAAAACAACCCCTGATATTGAGGTACTTGCACAGGAACTCCGATTGGATCTTTATGCATGCTATTTTTATTATGTCTTATTCGTTTGCTAGGCCTGTATGCATGTGTACGTGTGGGATTGTATGTGTGGAGACCCCAGGACCACTTGCAGGTGTTGGTTCTGTCCTTAAGCCATGTGGGTCTAGGTCATTAGGTTTAGCAACAAGCACCTTAAGCCTCTGATCCAACTCACTAGCCCCCAATATACGTTTATTTTTATATAATCTGCACAGTAGTCCTCTGAGGTCATTGTTCTGTATGCGGAAACAGGCCTCAAGAACTTGCCTAAGCTGGAAGAGGCTAGCAGCTGACCTGGCTGCCTCTCAAGTTCTGGTCTGACCCCAAGTTTGCCTGGTAGCTGGTTGCACTTAATTATTCAGTAGATGTAGGGAGTCACACAGAGTATCAGGTGCTAGGTAACCAAGATCCAGGCCCTCCGAGCCCAAGTTCCTTTAGGAGTATGAATGTGTCATCCCCTTTTGGCTGGAGGCCAAGATCCACTGTCTATCCACATTGCTATGACTAGACCAAGAGTTGAGGACCTTGGCATCCAACTTCCCAACCTGTGGGTAAGCAGCTCAAGCAGGTAGAGGATGTGCTAGCCTATGCAGAAGGCGCCTGGGGAGCAGACAGGAACCCAGGGCTTACTTCTCAGGTGAGCCCTAGGAGAGGCATCAGCAAACCACTTGCACCACCCAGCTGCAGTGAACCAACTTGCCTATGCATTTGGCTATCTATCCCATATCCTTCCAAGGGAAGGAGCCTGTGCCTAGTGTCCCCTCAACACCCAACTCAGTACTTCCCTAATGGGACAGACGCTGTCTGCTCATTCTCAGCCCACAGCCTGGCACACACTCACTAGGTAACTGCTGAGTCAGCTATGGGAACGCCAATGTTCTCAAGATTCTCACAGCCTGTGTGGACAGGCTTCTTGTCCACACAGCCTGCAGGAGCTGACAGCCTCTGCTCTGTTAAAGCCACAGTCCCTGGGAGCTGATTTGGGGCAGTGTGCCCTGTGTCCTGCTGACCTGCTTCCCATCTTGGCACTCCTTTCCAAGAGAGACAGTCAGTCCTGTCAACTGTGAAACCACATAAGGGTCAGGAGCTGAGAGTGGGAGCTGAGCTTGCCTCCGGCTGATTTCTTCCATGTCCTGGACCTTCTCCTGCGCTCTTCCTGCTTACCCGAAGCATCTGCAGTGTCTTGCTATCCTCCTCAGAGATAGGGAAGCTGGCCTGAGAAGTGAGGGCTAGCCCGAGCCCCCAAGCACCAGAGCGCCTTCCAGCCCGCTCTGCAGGGGATCTCTGCACCCAGTGCCTGATAGTCTTATCCCAACCCCCTCACGTCCCAAAGCAATAACCAGCACAGCCCTGTTCCAGGGCCTTCTCTGCAAACAGAAATATGTGTTCAGCATCTCCGTGTGACTCCATGGGCTGCTAAAGTATTTAACCCCAGATAACTGAGAAGCATTAAAAAAGACAAGGGCATGGTGGACCGCTTTGTAATCCAAGCACTTGGAGGGCTGAGGTAGTAGGACTCCCATGGGTTTGTGAGTAGCCTGGGATACACAGTGAGTGCTAAAAGTGAGACCGTGGGGGTAGGGGGACTAGGCAAGGAGGGGCAGGGTATTGGGGGAGGAAAGAGGGAGGAGAAAGAAAACCAAAAATCAGCATCAAGCTGCTGTGGGCTGGGGCCTGCTGATCTTGCACATTAAGCCTTTTTTGACCTTGCCAGTTTCTCAGGACAAGAACAACACAGAAACATTAACTAAAAAACAGCACCATTGCCCACTCTGGCTCTCCCTGGAACCAGCGAGAAAGCACCCTGGCGGATGCAGCCATGTGGAGATGTGTAGGCAGTGAGGGTTCCTGTTTGGTGCTGCTGTTTGGTGCCAGCTGCCCAAATGACCTGGGCTGCCTTACAATGCCGACAATTCAGAGTCAGGCAGGCCTGAGTGTGTGGTCAGCAAGCAAAGCCAGGATCTCGGGCTCAGCATACCTCCTAGATCCTTCCTGCTGGCCCGTATGACCGAGCAGTAGTACCATAAACACACATCACATTCTATCTTACAGCCACACATTCCCAGGGTGACATGGGCCTCGGGGGTAGGTTGCTTGCCCAGCATGGGCGAGGAGGCCCTAGTTTTCACCACACACAGAGCCAGGCAGCTAGAGGAAAGGAGAAGTGGGGAAGAAGAATCTAATACCTGAACACCAACAGGTGTTTGAGACACTTCCAGAGCTCCACTCCCAGGATCCACTCTTGCTTCGATGGTGAAGACTGGGCTCTTTTATAGACGTGCCAAAACTATGGGCTCTGTTTGGGCTGCCCCAGACAAAAGCCTCCAGCCCCATTAACCTAAGCTAACAATTTGGGTTCTCACTGGCACTGGCCTCGATTTTTAACATTTATCTAGTTTTATTTTGTGTGGATGAGTGTTTTGCCTGCATGTATGCATGAACGCTATGTGCATGCCGGGTACCCTGCTGAGGATAGAAGAGGGAGTCAAATCCCACGGACCTGGAGTGACAGATGGCTGTGAACCGCCACATGGCTGCTGGGAACCAACCAAGCAAACGATCTTAACTCTTGAGCCACATCTCCAGCTCCCCGCAGTAGCCTCATTACAAGCACACAAGTACACAAAGCTGTATTAGGTAGAAGAGGTAAAGAACATTCCATCACTACAGAAGGCTTCAATGGACATGCTGATTCAAGGACCCTCACCTGCCTCAAGAATCTACTGGGTTAATGGCAGGCATTTAAATACACCCTTGAGATCTAAAGAGCTTCCTGGAGGGTTCTAGTCCTAGCTCTCTGACCAGGTTACTTATTGGAGCCTCCATCTCTCCTGTGAAAAAATAGATGGACACACATAGACCCTCACTATGGGCTGAAAAGACACAAGGGGCAAAGCTGGGTGTGAAGACATTTCTGTCCTGAGAGGGAGCTAAGTGAGAGACCTTTACATAGAGAACTTAATGTCATCGACACAGTCTCACTGTATTCTGACCACACCACAATTCTCACTTTATGGCCCCATGGCACAGTTCATTGAACAAGTTCAGAAAAGGTGACAGCAGTCCCTAAGGTCACAGAACTTGAACTAACCTAGACCTTAAACTCAGCCAATATCCTGTCTGCAAGTGTCCTACTCTTAACCCTAGTTTTGCGGTCTTCTCTAGAAGGTCTAGAGGGAGTGTTAATGTGGCTGGTATTGGCAGGAAGAGTAAGCCCTGACCTGCCGTCCCAGACCACCCATGCAGAAGGAGCGGCATAGTAGGTGCTAAAATGGCCAGAGGCCAGCTCTACCTCTGCACCCCAGGCTTTCCCTACTTGGAGCCTCAGTTTCCTCCTAGTAATATGAGGCCTGACAAGAATGCTCCAAGTTCTGTTCCAGCACCAACCAGGAAGTGTATAAAACACCCATTTCCCAAACCTTCCTCCTGAGTCAAGGCCGACTTCAATCCTGAGTGTAGCTTCCCCCGTTGACAATAATGAAAGGCTGCAAGAAGAGATACGCCAGCCTGGCCACATACAATTTGGAAAATGACCACCTTGTCCTGAGACCGGCCCTGGCCTTTCCAGTGAAGGAGCTGCATCAGGTTCAGGTGTAGTACAGGCAGGGGTCACAGCAGAAGGGCTACAAAGATGGAAGAGCTGTTACTCAAGGTAATTGTGTTCTCACCTCAGCCTGTGAGGAGACTGGCACCTCATAAAGAGACGTGGCACCTGTTCAAAGGACGGATTCATCCCTTAGGAAATTGGTCTTAATTATGAAACACAAAAGCCTCAGAATGTGAAGGCTACATGGGAAAGGGCTCCTGGACTCTTTTATAGGACTACTCACGGTGACTGAGCGCTGCCGTGACACTAATCCGCCCTGCCTGTCCGATGCCTTTGGTTTCCTAAGTATATTTTGATCTATGTTCAAAGTCCATGGCAGGGCTCCTTGTGGGCGGAGCAGGGTGAGTGGAGCCCAGTGGGCACATGACAAGAGTCAGGCTCGGTTCCTAGTCCTGTGGCCCGTGTTCCTCCAGGTGAGTAGCACCTTCCCATTTGTGAAAAGTTCCCACTGCACACCAGGCCGTGTCCTGAAGGCTCCCTTCTCCAACCAGGAAAGTGTTTTACTGCCCTACCTCATAGCTACGGAAATGGAGGATTAAAAAGCCAGGCAGCTCCATTAAGGCTGACAGCAGAGACGTGAGTGAATCTGTTTCCCAACAGTCTATCATGTTAGAAGAATATTGCTATGAAACAAAGTCAAGAGGCTCAGTGTACATATGTGTGCACAAGTGTGTGTGTGTGTGTGTGTGTGTGTGTGTGTGTGTGTGCATAAGTGTTGTTATCATTGCTTTCTCTGCTGAGGAACCTGATTGGGAATTTTTTTTCTTTTCCTTAATCTGCACAGCTGTGGCATCCACTAACCTTACTTATTCTTAACTGGAAAACCTGGTGTCACTGCTGGTAATTTTAGAAGGGATGAAGAGAGAAGGAAGACGCAGAGACCACGTGGGAAGATGGCGTGGAAGGGAAGAGGAGAAACCGCCCTGTGGCTTTTAGGTCCCGCCAGGGCTTCCTTGGCAAGCAGCCAGCTGTCTCTCCTTCAACTTTTCAACCCAGCTGCCCTTTGTGAGTAGCCTAGGTCTACACAAACAGCATGAGAATCTGGGAACATGTTTTGATTCTCTTAAAATGCACTAATAATTGAGCCAGGCATGGTCCAAAGACAAGTGGATCATCATGAGTTCAAGGCCAGCTTGGTCTACATATCAGTTCCAGGTCAGCCAGGGCTACACAATGAGACCCTGTCTTAAAAAGAAAACATGCTAATAATTGGACAAGATGCCTTGCCAACCATTTTCCAAATAGAACTGAAGATATCGCCTCAACTTTAAGTAAAAAAATTCATGGACTACACAGCAGTGTCCAAAATTTATTCAGAACCACCTGCCTAACAAAATGCCAAAATCTAGACATTCCACAAGCACGGAAGATAAGTTACAATGCTGAGATCAAATCAAACCTCAACAAAGAGTGTCTCTGACTCCAGGTCTCAAGCTTCTATCCAGATTAGGATTACACAAAGTACAGACATATTCTGCAAATAGTCTGCCTGAGCGGGCTTCTCAGAATGGGTGAGTGTGACTGAAAAGATGCAAAGTGTGACTTGTCACCAACAGTACCAGTTGGATATTATAAGCCGAGAGGTAGGTAGGTAAGTAGGTAGGTAGATAGACAGACAGACAGCACCCACTTCTACATGGGCATGTGAGATCAGATTTTCAACTCACCCTTTTGTTCCAAAAGAACAAAAGTGACATGTCTGAGATACCAAAAATAAGACTGGCTGTGGCTGTGGCTCAGGGGTGGAACATTTGTCTAAGATACGGAGGATGACAGATGTTGTCATCCCTACTTAGCAAGATTTTTTAATTCAATAGATTCCCAGGGAGCAACTCCCCCGACCTCCTAACAAGAGAGTAGAATTTGGCTTTGATCGGATATGCAACTTGAAACATTATGTTGATGCTGAAATATACATCACAAAGAAAGATACATAAAGCATCCCAGTAAAAAACTATCTCAAGAAAAGTTAGCTGGTGTCAGGCAAGATCACTGTGAGCTATGGGAGGGTCGGGGGTAGGAAGAAGTGTTCTTTTTCATTCTGGTATCTTAGGGCGGTGTGGTGGCGTATTTGAGGGTGGCATGGTATAGTGGTATAGTATGGTGGTATAGAACATTGCTGCCTTCCAAGACATTTTCGCTTGCAAAAAAATTCATTTCTGGAAAACGGAAATTGGTAAATTGGAGCCTCCTCTCCATGCACATACAGAGATCCCAGGGATTGTCTCCACACTGCAGAGTGATGTTTGGTGGCTGAGCTCATCGAGCTCGGAAAGCTTGTCACAAAACCACAGAAGCCTAGCCTACCAAGTCCCAGAGTACACCAGTGCGGCGCTTGAGTCAACCCTCTGGTGAAGCGGGTTTACTTGCTGTCATTACCATCCTACAGACATACCGAGGTTTTCGGTGTAACTGGTGAGGAGCAGAGAGGGTGTGAAGTCAATCTTGGCCTTGACTTTTATCACCCAGCCTCTGTCAGCATCCACCCACACTCCCCCAGAGCCATGCTGGCTTTGACCTACATGTAATGCCTAGTGGCCCAGTCATGTACCCTCTGGCCTTGGCAGAAGTTTCTCAGGGCCGTACATACTTCCCGAGACACACAGGTTTGTAGGAAGAAGCATCCTCCTCATCTGTGAAAAATTGGTAGGTAGGAATGAGATTTCAAGTCAAAGGAGAGAGGGACATTTAGGGTCCTCTCAGAAGGTGCAGCCTCCTGGGTCAAATACGTAAACAGAGTGGCATCCAAGAGCATGCAAGATAGTAGCCACTGGCCACGTGTGGCTGCTGAGGTTTGGCTGTGTCAGGTCACTATTGAGATGTGCTGTGAGTATATACTAAAAACTCAATATGAAAAAACAAGAATGTGTCAGGCAATGGTGGCGCACACCTTTAATCCCAGCATTTGGGAGGCAGAGGCAGGCAGATCTCTGGGTTCGAGGCCAGCCTGGTCTACAAAGTGAGTTCCAGGACAGCCAAGAGTACACAGAGAAACCCTGTCTTGAAAACCAAAAATATAAATAAATAAGTAACAGCATATCAATAAAATGTAAGGCTAATTCTCCCTGTGTGTAATGTGGCTATTAGAAAATTTAAGATTACCCTTGTAGTTTGTGTCGCATTCCTTTTGGGCAGAGCTGGCCATGACCTTCCAGAGATCTCTGTCCCTTAAGCCTGTAGGGTCTATTTACTCAGATGCTAGCTTTTCTGGGAGGTGCCAAAGGTCACCCCTCTTGGCAGGGTAGAGAGCTCTTCCAGGGCTCCAGCTAATAGTGGCCAGAGTAGGAGACTCCTTACCCAAGAGCTGCAAGCACAAATCAGGCCAACTTTCTCCCATTCTGAAGGTTTTTTGTTTGTTTTTTGTTTTTTTTAAGAGCCAAAAAGACCGGGTTCTGAAGCCAGATTATCTGTGCAGGATGTCATCCACACATGCAAAGCCCACGAATGTAACTGTTCTATTTTATTTTATTTTATTTTTATAATGGTGAGCGTATTGTCTGCATGTATGTATGAACAGTGCCTATGTGCCTAGTGTCTGAAGAAGCCAGAGAAAATGCTCGATCTCCTGGAACTGGAGCTAGGGCCAGCTGTAGGTCATGTTGTAAGTGCTAAGAACTGAACCTGAGTCTCAAATGCTCCTAGCCACTGAGCCATCTCTCTCTAGCCATCTTAACATTTGGGGAGCCTCACTAAAGATGCAAAAAAAAAAAAGATGTATGTACATATAAATGTGTATGTGTATGTGTATGTATGTGTGTGTGTATATATATATATATATATATATATTTTTTTTTTTTTTTGAGACAGGGTTTTTCTGTCCTGGACTCCATTTGTAGACCAGGCTGGCCTCGAACTCACAGATATTTGCCTTCCTCTGCCTGCCTCCCAAGTACTGCATTAAGAGCATATGCCACCACTGCCCAGCAATTAAAATTTTTACTTTTAATTCTCTCCCCCCCACCCCCGAGTGTGAGAGTGTGTGTGTAGGTACCCTCGGAGACCAGAAGAGGGAGTCAAAGCCCTTGGAGCTGGAGTTTCAGGGGGTTGTGAGCTCTGGGAACAGAACTCAGGGCCTGTGTAAGGGCAGCAGTGTGAGCTCCTAACTATGGGGCCACTTCCCCAGCTCTCTCTCTTTTCTTTTTGGTTTTCTTCTATACTTTACAAATGTGGAAAAAAAAAAAACAAAAAAACCCAAAACCCTAATTTCTAACATTTATTCAGAAAATACAATTTAAAATTCTAAAGTGAAAACAGTGAGCCATGAACTGTTAATGAGATGACTCTGTAACTGGCCCAAAGCTTCCCCAGGAAGCTGATTAAATGCCTGTGGATGCTGAGAAGGCATTGAGAAGGGGTAGAGGCAGTCTTTTGTGGGGCAGAAGAGATTTCCTGGCTACACAGATCTTTTTCCTATACCTAAAGTCGGAATGGAAAAGACACATGCCAGGGAGTGCTGCAGGCCACTGTTCAAACGAGATGTTTGCTCAGCTCAGGCCACATGTGCTGGCCGAGAGTCGTGGGAGTTGCCCTGGCTGGCGGGGCAGCAGAGGCAGCTGGGAGCTGGGGGAGTGCTGAGACTCAAAAAACAGGTGATCATGCATTCTTTTAGCATGCGAAAATATGAATCAAACAATTTGCAAAACACCCACAGCTGTTGGCAGGAGACATGACACAGGTACTAATTTAGACTCTAACACATATTCTCTGTGTGTGTGTGTGTGTGTGTCTGTTTCTCTCTCGCTCTTTCTAACACACATACACACACACAAAACTCAACAACCAAAGGTCTAGATAGTCAGCAAAGCTTCCTCCTAATGTCATTCTACAATGCCTCACAATGCCTCTCTATCCCCTAAGGATAAATTTAAACAGCAGCTTCTACGGGACCACAGGTGGCACTCCCTTGGAGTAGGGAAGGGGTGAGGATTGAGTGACATGGTTCCATTTGTCATCGGCCCTCCTTATCTGAAGATCTCTGTGGAGGGTGGCTTCCACTGTGACCACTTACTCTTGCTGCAGAGATTAAAGCAAGGTTGACCCATTAGCCTCAAAAGGCATCCAGCTAGATTAGTGGGCGCCTAGGCTAAGGACACAGGGGACTCGGGGGTGACATCGAGGGGCTGCAGAGCTTATTTGGGTGTCTGTGACAGAGTTCTGCAGTTGCTTGTGGCCCCCACCACAGAACTCTAGGCACACTAAGACTTGTGCTGTGTGTGCGTGTGCCTGTGTGTCTTGTGTCTGTGTGAGTATGTGTACTCAGACTTTAAATGAGTGAATTATATGCTGTGTGAATTGTAGCTTGGTGGAATTGTTTTGTTTTTACAGGTAAAGGCTCAGGTATGGGAGCAAACATCCCTCTTGGCAACAGTGCTGCTCTGAGTTATCACAGACACCCCTAAGGTGCACTTAGGATAGAAAGGGTTATTAGTCCCACTTCCCCACACACTTGAGACAGGGTCTTAAATGTAGCTCAGGCCCAAACTCCTGATTCTCCTGCCTCAGCTTCCTTAGGTTAGGACTACTGGTATGTCTCAGCAGAGGATCAGGAATCCAAAGTCATCCCTGGCTTCCTAATGGATCTGAGGCTAGCCTGGGCTACTTGAGATGCTCACAAACACACAAACACGACTATCCTTTGTGAAGTCAACAGCACATATTTCTAAGAAAGGTGTCATAGGCTCCCAAAGCCTGTGTGTCACTGACCTTTCTGGTCCTCCCAAATCTCTGGCCTCTGCTGAAAAGACTTTCGGAGCATATGTCTCGGGAACTGAAGGTAAGGTGGCCGAGCCAGGCTCTGGGCTCCTTCTGAGATGAGGAAGGAAAGTGATTGCTGGAATCAGATGGTTAGAGAGCACTGTCCCTCCCCAAATCCCAATTTAAAAAGCACATTTCCCAGTAAGGACTAAGTAGCCAGCACACCAACCTCCCTAGGAAGAAGAGAAGAGAGCTTTAGGCAGCTAGAGGCATGAGCTGCTTTGACCAACATACACCTCCTCTACCTAAACCACTCTACAGTAGAAAGCAGCTGACTGGCTGTAGCCCACCACAACAGCCTGTCGATGCTTCATGCTTTTCTAGTGGTTTTAGATAAGTTGGAGCACACAAGGAAAGGAACAAGATGTGTCACATATGCCCCCGTGCCTTCAGAATCCCAGCACATCTCGAGAGGGTAAGTGGGGCCGCTTGACCCTTAAGATATAGGAAACCTAGCCTCCTGAAAATCCATCTGACTCACTGAACACGAGGCTAGGGGTCATAATGGCTCTGAACCCATGGACATTGCCCCTAAGTACCTGTCATTGTGGAGTTCTGCTGGAGCCAAGAGGTGCAGCTTCTTGTCTTTGCTGTCATCAGGCTCTGAAGGTGAGGAGACATTCTTCCCATACCGCACGGGAGCAAGGAGCTGAGACTCCAGCTGTTGCTTGGCCTGCTGGCATCCGACCTGGCTGTCCCCTTGACGGGTACCTGTGTCCTCCATTGCCTGAGCCCTGTTGGAGCATCCTGAGTCCTGACAGCACCCAGGCAGGGCTGAGTCACCTGCCACACAGGGAAGCATCCTTGTAGTACCTGTTTCCGGGAGGTCACCAGACACACATGTCCACACCTCAGCTGTGCTTGGTGTGACATCACCTCTGGCTTCCTCGGGAGCTCCTGCCATTTTGCTAGGCTCCGGGGGAGCTGCCAACACTCCTCCAGCCAGTGGTTTGGGGGTACCCTGGTGGCCCAGCACATTTTGCATTTCTGCGGGACTGACAGCAGGTTCAGTCTGTCTTTCACCCCCAAGTGTAGCAGGGGTCCGGGGCTCACTGTTAGAGTCAGAGACATTCAAAACACTTCCATGAGAAGAAGAGCCTTCCAGGGCACAGGTGGATCCTGATAGATTACTTGGACCCTGGGTATGAGCAAGGTCTCGGGTATCATTTCTATGTTGACTGTTGCTGGCCAATGTTTCCAGGGGCTCTGTTGCAGAAGGATGTCTGTCCCCTTGAGCAGAAGTCTTCTCTGCAGGGCTCTGGGGAGCCATGGGGAAGCCAGGAACACTTTCTGTTAGCATCCCCTGAGCAGCTGCAGGGGCAGGAAGACCTGATGCTGATTCCTGTCTGCTTCTTCTCTGCTGTGAGTGAGCTTGAGCTCCCTGGCCTGGCTCCACAGTCCCCTCTAGCCTCTCACTTGTCACTGTCAGTGGGACACAGGGCCCCTCTCCCTCAACACTGGCACGTGGCAGCTTCTCCTCCAAGGCTGTCTCCACCAGACCCACCAGCTTCTCTGGTTCTGGATCCTGGGGAACCAGGTGAGAAACCTCAGCCTCAGCCTCTGACTCTTGCTTCTTCTCCACCTGGAGTCCGGCAGAAAGTACAGGGAGAGGGACAGCAGCCACTTTTGGAGCCCCATCTAGAAGCTTCTCTGGGTTCAGTGACACGTCTGGGCCCTCAGCTGGCACATTCCATGGAGCTCCTGCCTTTTTACCAGGAATTCTCTGGGGCCGATCGGCAGCCAGGGCTCCAAGCACAGACTGCTCAAAGATCTTGCTGATGTGCTCTCTGAAGTCAGGAAGCCCTGTTGTTATGCTGGTCTTCTTGGAGCCTGTACTCTCATGACCTGATGCGCCAATCCTTAGACCTGAGGGTTCTTCTGACTTCCCCCTTTTACTCGCTGTCTCTCCTACTGTGCCCTTACTGGCAGGGCATGCTGTGATCTCAGAGGGCCTGGCACTGGCTTCTGGAGCTGTGGCCACACACACCTCTCTTGTCATCTGCTCATCTTTGGCCAGGAGAGGTCTCCTGTCCAGGTAGGGCATGAAACTCACAGGTCCCTCTGTGGTTCCAGTTTGGGGGATACCACTACCAGCCCCTGCTGCAAAGATTTCCTCACCTTCGGTTCCTGATTGCAAGAGTGTGGTGAAGGAAACAGCAGACACCTGTCCAGGGGTGTCGTTTTTCAAAGCAGGTGGAAGCTCCTTTACAGGGCAGGGGCTTTCATGAGGTGCTCTGGGGTCCTCAGAGGAAACAGCTCTCATGCTGCCATCTTCTGCATCCTGCCTCGAAGCGCCATTGATCTGCAGGTAAGGAGTGTCAGGTACAGTCTCTTTGGGTAGCTCAGCGGGCAGAAGCCTCTGTGGGCCTGTAACAGTGCCGTGTGCTGGAACGCCCACAGTACTCCTGGGGAGCCCATCCGATTCTCCAGCTGGCAGCAAGGCATCCCCACAGCTGGGCTCAAGCTGCTCAAGTTGGCATGGCTCAGCCAGGGTGGAGGGGAGGCCCTGTTCAGTCTGAAAGCAGCCACTATTCTGAGCAGCTTCTGGTCCCTCTGAAGCCTGCTCCGTCCCAGGGTCTCCGTCACTGGTGTCGACGTCCACCTCTGCAGACCCGCCTTTACCACCTTGCTCCTCTGCTTTCGGGAAACTTCCAAGAAGCCTCTGTGCTTTTGCACCCGAGGTGGCCAGCTGCTCCATTTCCAGCTGTTGAACCGATTCTTTCTTGCTTTCATCACAGACCTCACTCGCTAGGGCATCCTGAGTGGATGTGACTCTGGGGCTGGTAGGCACCGGGTCTGGAGAGCAGTGTGCTGTATCCAGCAGAGCTACTGAGTCAGGTGGGCAAGGCGGGGCCTCTGCCATGTTTCCACTTGCCATCTCTGTCTTCCTGAAGCCCTGAGGCAGGGGCAGTACGTCACCTGCTTCAGCTATGCCCAAGTCCCCACAACATGCTTCTTCATGCTGGTTGCCTGTTTTCATAGCATCAGCCAGCTCCTGTTGAGACTTGCTCAGCCCCTGCCCAATGCAGCAACTATCCTTTCCACCCAGGTTTCCCGCAAGAGAGGCGTCTGCCGCAGGAGGTGGGATCTCCGAGGGCTGACTGCCACTGCCTGTGTCCCCTTGCTCATTTTCCCCACGTGCAGGCAACTTCTGTCCCAGAGTGGCTGACAGTTCTGACTCCTCTGATGGCACCCCTCCCAGAACTGTATCCTTGGGGGATGAACTTGGAGGATGAACTTGGGGGATGAACTTGTGTGGACTGCCTGTGGGGGGAGGTTCTGAAGCCCATTCCTTTCCGTCATGAGGCAAGCTCACATCTACCCCAGGCTTCCCTCCCTCGGGCATTGGGGTTGTTGAAGGATCTGTACCCTGCTTCTCCAGACCTGGGCCACTTGAACAAGCGCCTTGCCCATTTGTAGGTGGTTGGTCCTTCTCACAGAGACTAGCAAAGATGGATGTTTCTGGGTCTAGTTGGGGTGGCTGGAGAGAGTTCTTAAAAGGTTGTGGGAGGCTGTCCTCTGGGCAGGACAGTTTTCCCTGACAATCTTGTTCCAGACTGAACATAGTAAGCCCGTGGCCTGTTGCTGAGTTTTTCTCATCAGGGGGAGGTGACACAGCAGCATGGACTTCCTGTCCAGGTTCCACCTTCTTCTCTAGGTCACAAGGTTGGCCTGGGGATATCAGCAAGCCTTCCCCATCACAGCTGTAGGGCTGCTGCAAGGGCGAGTGGCTCTTCTTTAGCTCCGGGATGTTCTCCATCTCCCCAGCTTTGGGTACCTCCCTCACAGCTGCCACAGACAGGAAACCTGCTTTCTCAGATCCTAAAGCAGGAAGTGACTCTGTCGTTCCCAATCCTCCCCTGTCCTGAAGCATGATGGGGGTCTGCAATGTTGAGCTTTCCCCAATGGCTTCTTGGGGGGGAAAGTGCTCCCCAGTTCCGTCTGATGCTGAGGACAGAATGGGGTCCTCCTTATGGAGTTTGTGCAGTGAGGTAGCTGTGTCGGTCACATGGGATTCAGGAACCACCTGTCGCACCGCCTCTCCTGACCCAGTGTGGGGCTCATCCATGCAGCCAGCAACCCCCTGTGTGGGTGGCTGTGCTGAGTCTGAGCTAGGAATGATGCTGTTCTCTGGAGTGCTGTGTGGCTTTGAAGCCTCATCTTTGTCAGTCTCCCAATGGAGCCTGCAGCCAAAGGCTTGAGACCTCTCTTCCTCATGGTTCCCAGACTCTGTACCATCAACAGCTCTGGTGGCTTTTTGCTGTCCCTTAGGGTTGTCTCGGAGTGATCTGCTTCCCTCTCCAGCTGCAACTCTGTTTTCAGTATTCTTGGGGGCCTCAGGACCGTCAATTGGTTCCACTGACCTTCTAGAACTTTCATTTGAAACCCCATGGGAGAAAGTTGGCAGCAACAGCCCTTCGGGGACTGTATCATTTTGCCCCTGCAGGAAAGGGGCAGGGACTCCCTGGAGGCTGCCTTCTGATTGTTCTTGTGTTCTTCTACGATCTGATGCTGCCTTCAGTTCCACTACCCCTGTGCCCACCTGTTCTGCGGTCAGATCTGCAGAAACTAGCATCTGAGCCTCAGAAACTGTCTCCTTGGCCAAGCTGGGATCTTCGGAGGCAACAGAATTCCAAGCAGCTGGGTGTGCGGAGGGGCTGGACACTGTAGATGTTTTTTCTGTTCCAGTGAATGGCGGGAGCTCAGCTCTCAGAAGCAAGCTCCCATCCGGCTGGCTGGCTGCTGCCACACCCATAACTTGCTGGGGCTCAGTTTCTGATGTCCCTGTCTGTGGCTGAGCCTCTTTGCTGTCCAGAGCCTCCTCCATCCAGGAGCCACTGTCTCCTGGTGCTGCAGCAGGACCTAGTGGGTCTGAGGATAGTTCTGGACGTGGCAGATGTATTTCCGCGTTCTGCTGGTGGCTTTGCTGGGAGGCAGTGCTTGTCCCAGCTCCAGGGTTAGCCCCTGAGTTGCTTTTAGAGGGATGGCAGCCTTTGAGAAATTCCAAGTTCTTGGAATTCGTAGGTAGCACCTTCCCTCCGCCTCTTTCCCTATCTGATGATCTTAGGACTGGATTTTCTGGGGCCATGGTCTCAAGTTTTGGGGGGCACTGCTCAAGGACAGCTGAGCTCTCCATCCCCAACTGGGTGGTAGCAGGGACCTTGCTGGCAGACTGTAGGGGAGAACAGCCATCCATAGCCTCTTTCCTTTGGAACTCAAAGCCACCAGGCCAGTCACCCTCTCCACACAGCAGCTCTGTCCTTGGCTCCTGGAGAGGCACTAGGGAAATTCCAGGCAACTGTCCAGGGCAACTGGAGGAGGAGCTCTGTGCCTCTTTGTCTCCCTCAGCACTGGGGGTCGTGGGGGTCGTGGCAGCCGTTGAGCACTGTGCGGAGCCATCCCCTTCAGGAGTAAATGTTACTAAGGTGTCTCCTGGAATGCTGGGGGAGGGTTCCATTCTAAGTTGATGGGTGACGGTGCCATCTTCAGCTGCTGCTTCTGAGCTTGCCAGGCAACTTTCTGGAGGGCACTCGGTGAAGGGCATGGAGGCTGAGGGGCACACCTGTTCCCTGGACAGAGATGGTCTGGGTAGTGGAGAACCTTCTGGCCCCCCGGCTTCCTGGGGGTGCTTCCCTTGCTCAGTCACCTCTGGGGAGACAGTGCACGGATCCAGGCTGGCAGCACTCTCAGAAGCAGAGCAGGAGCCTCCTAGCCCAGTGCTGCCAACAATGAAAACATGGGTTGTTTCATTGGTTCTCACAGGTACCAAAGACAGAGCCACATCCAGGCAGAATGATCCCAATCTGACCCCGACAAAAGGCTTCCAGGAGCCCCTACCCAAAACACAGTGAACCCCATGCAGCTTGTAGGTAGGGCTGCCCATAATCATTATACATGCCCTTGCTTCTTCAAAAACCAATGCAGGAAGTCTCAGAATTTCAGGTGTGGGGCCTTCCATGCAAGTCAGTAGTGAGCAGAAAAATACGGAAAATGATTGAAATTAGTAGAAAGAGAGAAAGAGAAAAAGGGAGAAAGAGAGAGAGAAAGGAAGAAAGAGAGAAAGAAAGAGGAAAAGAAAGAAAGAGAGAGAGAGAAAGAAAGAAAGGAGTGAAGAGAAATATGCAGGAAACCCAGAAATTTTTCTTTCTGTGTGTGTGTGTATGTGTGTGTGTGTGTGTGTGTGTGCGCGCGCGCGTGCACAGGGGGAGGAGCACTCACATGCACATGTGCACACACACCCATGTGGAGGCCAGAGGATAACACTGAGTGCTGATGCTCACGTTGTTTGAGACAATCTCTTGTTTTTCTGCTGTGTACACCAGGCGTCTCCTGTCTCTGTTTCCTACCCTCCTTTAGAAGCATAGAGGTACAGATGATTGTTGTACACATCTGGCTTTTGTGGGGTTTCTGAGGGTTAAACTCAGGCCTTCATGCTTTCTCAGAAAATACTTTTATCTGCTGAACCATCTCTCCAGCTTCAATTTTTTTTTCTACGACATTTTTCTGAGACATAATCTCTCACAGGCCTGGAGCTTGCCAAGCAGGCTAGGCTGGCTGGCCATTGAGCCCCAGGAAGATGCCTCTTCCTGCCTCCCCAAAACTTGGGCTATAAGCATACAGTACTGTGTTTTCTAAAATGTGCATTCTGGGGACTTAACTCAGGCCCTCCTTCTTGCCAGGCTAGCACTTTCCTCAGCTTCCCAGGGAGCTTTTTAATAGGTAGGTAGACAGATAGATGGACAGACGGACAGATGGATGGATAGATATGTGAAGTGAGGCAAAGGTGAACAAGTTCTGGATAATTACAAGATGGCCCCAAGCATCCTGGGATCCTCTGGCATTTGGTAAACAGGTGTAACTTAGAAAAACTGTGATTTGAAATTGAGGGCTATTCTTTTTTGTTTGTTTGTTTGTTTGGTTGGTTGGTTGGTTGGTTGGTTGGTTGGTTTGGTTTGGAGACAGAGTCTCAATATGTAACTCTAGCAGTCCTGGAACTCACTCTATAGATCAGGCTGGCCTCAAACTCATAGAGATTCACCTGCCTCTGCCTCCCAAGTGCTGGGATAAAAGGTGTGTGTGTCACCATGCCTGGTGAAGGCTATTCCTGAGTAGAGTTGATTCTTCACAATTTCTGGTGCTAGAGTGGGAGGCATAATCCCCAAATCACTGTCATTTCAATGGGATTTCTTCACTGACCAGCATATATCGCCTGAGAGCTGGAAAACCTTCACACCATGCTTGTCCTAACTTGAATACGCTCACGTCAGCGATATGTGAGAAAAACAGTTACTATGACATACTCAGAGAACTGGAAGGAACCCAGCTCAGAATTAGGGCACCGCCACCACTTACCGACCCTCTGGGTACGCCAACGCAGATGGCTGCATGCTAACATTTCATGCATTGCTCCATTCTCGGCTATTTTAAGTGCATTTTTGTTTTGTCTTATTTTTACAGTTTTTAGACAGGGTCTCACGTAGTCTAGAGGGGCTGGAAATTGCTACCTGAGACTGACCCTACATTTATGACCCCCCCTGCCTCCACCTCCCAGGTATTGGGATTGCAGGTAAACACCACACCCTGCATATTTTAATTTTATAAACACTGTAATGACCAACACAGAATTATGAAAACATCCTTATGTGCTAACCACTTGCAGTGGGCTAATCACCTCCCTCCTGGTTTCCTATCTCTTTCTTAGTTTTTTGTTTTGTTTTGTTTTTGTTGTTGTTGTTATTTATAGCTTTGATTCTATGTACTTGCTATGATTAAATATTTTCCGGTATAGAGAGAAGTTACTTAAGACAAAGTTAACAGAAATACAGTTTTTCTAAAGCTTTGATTTTTTTTATTTAAAATATTTTATTTCTATTTTCAGTTATGTGTGTGTGTGTGGGTGGGGTATGTGCCTAGTGCTCACAGAGGCCAGGAAGGGTTGTTGGGCTCCCTGAGGCCCTAGCTGCAGGTGGTTGTGAGCTGCCTGGCATGGGCGTAGGGAAGCAACCTTAGGTCCTCTGTGGGAGCAGCATGCACACTTAACTGCTGAGCTGTCCCTCCAGTTCCACTTAGGGCCTCCAAAAGTCATCTTCTTTAAAGTTATTTTAAGGAAAAAAATAGCAAGGAAAGCTTATAGAACCTTAAAATCTTTTATAATGGTTACACACACACACACATTCTACAGACCCACTGTATCCACAGGAAGGTTCTATTCTCCATGTCCACTAAGAAATTTCCCATACGACACACGTGTTCATGCATGCAGGACATGTAGGGTGGAAGGGTGGAGGGTATTCTTATTAAAGCATGTAAGTTTGGGGCTGGGAGATGGCTCAGTGTGGAGGATGCTTGCTAAGCAGCCGTGAGGACTTGAGTTGAATCCCCCACACCCACACAGGAGTGTAACCCCAGCGCTGGAAGGGGGGTAAGAATCATGCAGATCTTGGGCTCGCTGGCCAGCCTGTCTAGCCAAAACAGCAATTCCAAGTCCAGCCAGAGACCTGATCCCCCCAAATAAGGTGGGCCCTGACTTCTCTCCAGGCACACGTTGTCTGGAAGAAAGCCAAGAATAAAAGCTTTGTCATGATTTGGAGTGTTAATTTTGTTGTTATTGCATCTCTTAAGATACAGATATCTAATGGTTCCTCAATTGTCATTTTAATAAAATAAATTAAAATTTAAGAAATAGGCTGAAAGCAATAGAAGACTCGATGCCAACCTCTACCCACCGAACTCACACATGTAAACACACTCAAACACACGTGTGCACACACACAACATACACACTACCCTCCCACTGCCCCAACTTATAAATATGTGCTCTGGACTGACCTATATGACCCCCCCCCCATCTATGTTGATGCCCTAGGCTCCAGGATGACTGTTTGGAGATTAGGAAGAAAAGCCAAATGAGATCATGGGTGCCTAATCCAGGAAGACTGGTGTCCTTATGTAGAGAGACAGAGGCAGCAGGGGCGCACACGCACATTAGAGGGTCATATGAGGACACTGTGAGAAGAGGAATTCTGCAAGCCAGAAAGAGAGTCCAGAAACTAGCCCTGCAGCACCTTGACCTGAACATTTAGCAGCCAGCACCGTGAGAAAATACCCCTGTTGTTTAGCTGGCCGTCTATCATGGCAGCCCCAGTAGACTAATGAAGCAAGCATATGGGCACCCACTGAATGAACATCTATTGTCCTTTCTTTTCGGTGTTGGTGAGGTTTCAGTCTTTCCAAAGCAACAAGTTGAGAAACAGGAACGGATGGAATGGTGTCGGTCATCTTGGCGTGGATCGTCTCATTAAACCTAGTGAGCAGTAGAACCGATGGGTGTCACCACTGCCGTTTGCAGATGAGAACACAGGACAGGGAGGCTGCACTTGGATCTTGGTTGGACAGCTTCCTACTCTGTCTGCATGCTGCCTGAAAGAACAAAACCTTCCAGGGAAGAGAGGAGGCTTTGTACTCCACCCATTTCAGCCTCTCTGCCACGCCAGTCACCTCTGCATGGGACACCATCTATGTCCTTCAGGGAGGTGTGGACAGCCCATTTCCATGGCAGCCATCTTTGCCTAAGGCCTAGTTTTGCGCATAAGAGGAGGGATGGGTGCCTGGGGACCGCAGAGGGAGCTGGCTACAATTTCAAGGAACTTAGCATCTTCAGACCCAAAAGCAAAACCAGCAAAGGCAGAGCGGAGAATAACGTGGGTGAGATATATGCATCCTTCCAGAGTACATGTGGTCACCCAGAACAGGAAGGCATCTGGCCCAGCACTGGTAGACATGTACAAAACTGCCCAGAGTTTGAGTAAAACCTGTAGACTTGGCCTTTTGGAAAGTACCCAGAAGGGAGCCAGAATTGTGATATGTGGTTCCATGGATTATTCCATCGTTGCTATGAACCCCACCTGGAGGCTTTTCCTTTTGTAAGACTTTACATTTCCGTATGTCCCACCCATGAACGGGCCAAACAGTTCAGCAGAGAATGAGACTAATGAAGTGTTCCTGTGTATGTCAGCTAACTTGAGGACTACATCCTCTTTGAGCCCCTTTATTCCACTGGAAATGAAACAACCAAAGCCATCTCCATGGCTGTCTTCCAACAGGACTGCCAGTGAAGGGGAGTTCATGGCTGACTGGGATCATTTGCCATGTGACACAGGCTGATCAGTGCAGCTCTGTAAACTCACATTCTTATCAGAGAGCAGTCAGGAATGAACCACCCACTGAGTGTGGGACACATAATAACTCCCCCTGAATAAGAGTCTTAAGGTTGGTCTTAGCATAAGGCCAGAGCAGGGATCTCTTTGATTACCCATCAGAAGCAATTCTTACAGTCAGAATGAAGCCACTTGCCAGAAGCAGATTTGCCTATGGGTAGGCGACATTCTGAGAACTGGTCTGTTGAGGGTTCTGCATTAGTTAGGCTGACATAAGTCCTTCTGAGCTTCAGGATTGAGTAGAAATGTGCAGGCTGAGGCTTCACAATCAGCTGGGGCAGCCTGTGTCCTTAGTGGAGGCCTTTCAGCTCTGGGGGTTGAGGTTGGGAAGAACAAAGGGCCACAGCTTGATTCTGGGGCAGACTCGGCCTATAGTACCCTAAAGGGGCAACCTAAGGGTGTTGGCCCAGAAGTAGCACCAATTTGCTAAGCAAATATCAGGGAGGGGCGTCACGGAAAAGGTATTCCCCACTGCCTTAGTACAGACAAACCTTTCTGACTAGGCTCCTAAATGCGCAGATCTGAAAACGCACAGTGATGCTTACCTACAAGGAGGCTAATAGGAGTATGTAAATATGGTTGTTGCATCCCTGGCCATTAAGGTCAACAAACTAAAGCAAAATAGCAATGGTGGAGAGTTGCTGTGTACTGAGCGTTTACTCCAGCTAGGCCCATGCTAAGCATTTCAAGTTACAATTTCATTTACTCCACACAACAGCTTGGCAGAGGGCGTGTCCCCCATGGTATGCATGAAAAATGGTCCCAGAAAGGGTCTAGCCAGAAGATGAACTGTTGATGCAAAGTGAGATTAAGGCACTGCCTGGCTCCAGCGCTGTTTTCTGTGTGTGCTGTCTTCACCAGCTTCTCACCTGGACAGGTACAGCTATCTGTCTGTCTCCCATGTACCCCAGCCCCCTTCTTTTTGAACTCCAGGCAGCAGGCAGAACAATGGCTTAGAAGAGTCACCTGTGTGGGTTTTTCTGACAGCTGTGGCCCAGCCTCTGACATTTCCTGCTCTATCTTATGCAAGGCTACCTGGAACCTAGAACCCTTCTGTTCCTCCCCAGGAATCTCAGTGAAGTCTCTCTGGCCTTAGATCCCAGGGCTATTTAGTATTAGACACTATGACCATCTATGGGATTGATGACAATTTCCCTCCCTGGAATCTGGATCTTTCCCTGCTTTCAGCACTGTGCTCATGATGCCTAGTATATGACAATACTAAATAGATAATACTATAGAATAGATGGACATATGAGTGGATGGATGGATGATGATTGTGCATGATGGGTAGATGGATAGATAGATGGATGGGCTGATGGATGGATAAATAGATGGATAAATGGGTGGATAGATGGATAAGTGAATAAATGGGCAGATGGATGGGTGGACAGATGGATGGATGGATGGACACAAGTGTACTTGAAACAAAGATAGTAAATGTGTAGCAATATTCTCAAATTAGCATTTCACCTTAAGATTAGAAAGTGTTTTCCCTATAGCTACATCATTTCTATAACCTATTAATGTAGGCCTCTTGTTTTACCGATGAGGAAGCTAAGACCCAGAAAGGCAAAATACTTTTTAAAATTCTTCTTGGAAAAGTCATGGTAAGGCAGTATGCTTTAGTCCTAGCCCCTGTGTCTGCTGGCAAGTCCCATCAGTAAAAGCATATAGCAAGTCACTTATTAATAAACCTTATTATTACTTATACAGCACAGATGTCTGTGAATGACTTCTATTCAAAAATGACTCTAATTCAAAAGATTAAAGGATTTCTCTACAAAACGTCATCATTACTCATGACATTCCAATGCTCTTTCCGACAGGAAAGCCAGGGTGGTAGAAGCTAATGAGTTAGAACAGGCCTGGCAGTTACCAACCCTGATTCTTGTCCAGAGATTGGGCACCTTAGTGGGTGATAAGGAGTGTTGCCTAGGTCCCCACATTTCTACCTTGATTATCAAACTAAAGACCGTCCTAACCCTTAACAGTTTTCCACAAAGACAGATATTTCTGTCTTGCTCTGCCATGGTCTTTGCTTCCCTTTAAACCCCTCACAAGGAGGAGGTGACACCTATCTTATCAGTGAACTGAGAACATCAGCCCACACTGGTCCAGTTTTCCCAAGGGTAGAATCAAGTTGCTCAGTGTCACTGGTCAGATGTGACTGAACCCTGAATGTTAGAAGTCTAGTCTAGGAAGGAATGCCAAGCTAGGGCTTGTATGAGGGTCATTTTTATCATGTCTGCCCATTTATTCACTCATTCATCCTTCCACCCATTTTTCCATCTGTACATCTATATATCCATCTGCCCATCCATCCATCCATCCATCCATCCATCCATCCATCCACCCACCCACCCACAGCCTTGCTGTGGACTGTGCTGACTTTCTTTGCTCCCTCTGGCTCCATGGTCTGTTTCACAATACATTGAGTGCATGCTAGGTTGAGGTATGATTAGCTAGCACTTTAAGACGACTGGGGTACTTTGTTTCCCGACACGTGATGGCTGGCTAGAATCTGAACTGGCTGGGGAGCTGTACCACGTGTGACTCTCTGACAGTAGGAAGATAGAGAACCTGTCCAAAGAAAGGACACCAATCCTAGGTCTTTAAGACTTCTGCCATGAAAATGGAAGAAAGCTGGTCAATTTGAGGAATCATAAAGACCTTTATAAAGACACAACTAGATTGCTAGCCACCTCATCAATCACTCTGTTCTTGCTCACTGAGAAGGACCAGTTTACATTTCTAGCTCATGTTTAGCTTCCCTTGCTCATTCTGTGATAGAAAAAAAAATAGAACAATAAAAAGAAAATTTCTCGAAAGAGTTAGTGGGGAAGAGGGTGTGTGTATTCATTAAACCCATAATGGTCTTTCCTTTAAGCTTATATTTTGACATACTCTCCCTCCCTACCTCCTCCTCTCTTTTTTCATAGGGAGGAGAGTACATAGTAAGCTCAGCTTGGCCTCGAATTTGCAGTCCTTCTGTTTAGTGCCTCTAGTTCCTGAATCATGGGTGAGTACCATCATTCATATCAAAGTAAGCTTTTATATTATTTCAAGATCAAGGTGTCATCTAACTCATCTAGCTTAGTGCAGAGAAGGGAAAGAAGAAAAGAAAACTTAGAAAGTACTTAACTTTTTCAGCAACTCTCTCGTGGGCACCTAAAAGATAGAAGGGTAGAAGCTGGATGTGGTGGGAGGCAGAGGCAAGCAGATCTCGATGACTTTGATGGCAGCCTGGTCTACAAAGTGATTTCCAGGACAGCCAGGGCTGTTGCACAGAGAAGCCCTGCATTGAACGTCCCCTTTGAGAGAGGAAGAGTGACCCAGTTTTGTGACTCAGGCTAGTACTTGGAAGAAGCTGGATTGTTGCACACGAGGACAAGCCACTGCCTTCCTATCTCTCACACACTGTCCTTCAGCTGTATCTCGGTCCAAACGTATCTCAGACTTTTAACAATCCAATCAAGAAATAAAACGAACCATTCTATTACAGAAGATATCTCTTTCGGGTTGCCAGCCTTGGCCTTTGGCAGGCCACAGCATCCTTTTTTATTCATTAAAAAAAAAAAAATCCTTGAAGGTCTGATAAGCCCGAATCAAGGAATGTAGCAGAGCGTTCATCCAAATATGAACATGTCATCTATTCTAAATCAAACCCCACCAGTCCTCAGGAGGCAGAGGCAGGCAGATCTCTGTAAGTGTAAGGCCAGCCTGGTCTACAGAGCTAGTTCCAGGACAGCCAGGGCTACATACAAAGAAACACTATCTCAAAGGAAAACGAAAACAAAACAAAACAAATAAACAGACCAGTCATTCAAGGAAAAGTGTGTTTTGCTCATAGAGTTGGATTTATTTTATCTTGTCACCACAAGATAAAAATTAGAAATTTTTGATCTTACAGGAACTGTGGTAAGTGCATTGTTGCTCTGTGTCTCTTGATAGGACTTTCAGCGCACACTGCAGTCATTTTCACGCTGCAGGAAATGCAGTGTAAAATAGGCAACATAGCAGAAGCATTTCTCAGTGACTGAAAATCTTGAGTGTTTACATATGTGTTTATGTGTATTTGGTTACAAATGAGGACATTATATGTGTGTGCGTGTTTGTACGGAGGCCAGAGGTAACCACGAGTATTGTCTTCAGGTGCCATTCATATTTTGGCACCATTCATATTTTGGTTTTGTTTTCTTGGGGGGCTGTTGTTGTTTGTTTTACTTATTTTGAGATAGGTCTCTCACTGGCCTGGAACTCACCAAGCAGGCTGGGCTGGGCTAGCTGACCAGTGAGTCCCAGAGATCCTGTCTCAGGACTGGAATTAAGAGCATGTGCTACCCCACCCAGCTTTCTAAAATGTGTGTTGTGAGATAGAACTTGGGTCCTCATGCTTGCATGGTAAACACTCTGCCAACTGTTCTCCATCCCCAGTCTTGAAATTCTTTTTGTTTGTTTTCACAGTGCTGGGGATCAAACCTAGGCAGGCGCTCTTCCCATTGAGTGTCAGAGAATTTGATACATTCTCTGGGTGAGATACCACTTGTGTACATGTTTACTGAGCTCAAAATGTGACTGAGGGATCAAGTTATACCCTCTGAAAAGTCCCCAGTCCCCAGTCTAGGATGTTGTTTGTCTCTTTGTAAGTCATTGACCTCTGTGGTGGGAGAGAGGAGAGGCTGTGAGTCCACATTACTGGGAACCAAGATGCTTTAATATCAAGGTCATAAAGACATCCCAGCCTCCTTCCAGCACTGCCACAGCTGTGGGGCTGATCTTGGAAAGATTAACTGCTGTCAGGGGTGGCATCTGAGACCATAAACAGACCCAGGGGCCTGCAAATGAATGCCTGCGACATGAGGAGCTTTTAGAGAGAAAAGAGACAACCTTGCCCTCCACATCCACCTCTTCCTCTTCTTCTTCATCTTCTTTTTTTCCTCATAGAAGGATCTCCTCACCATTTCCAGAACAAATGCCAGGCATTTTGCTGTATCTCTAATTTAAAACCAAGTTTCTTTCTTTCTTAGAAACTGGATAAGCTGTTTCAATGTTTTCAGAGTGCCTGAGCTGCAGAACGTCATAGATGGAGTTACTAATTAGAAAAGAAAAGTTCTCAGTAACAGGAATGGCTGCTAAAGGAAAGAGAAGGAGAGAGATGGCAATCTCTGCAATAAGGAAAAACGACCCTGCTGTTCCCCAGCCTAGGGCTGGAGAAGGTAATATGGAGGCCAGGGTTAGATGAAGGTCGACAGTCTCCCTTTTTTGAGGAGACGTTTAAGGAGAGGTAGGTGTCTAGGGAGACCAAGACAGCTAGAATTCCTGAGCCAGAGTGAGTACCATAGAGAAGAGGGCTGAACAAAGAGAAAGTTCTAGAAATAGGAGAGTCTCGACTGGCATGTGCACATACAGAGGTCATCTGGGACTAGATACACGCCAGCTGAATTATTGAGGAACAGACCTCAAAGTCACATAGAGCTGGGAATGCTTCTGGTTCCCACCAGCCAGATGGAAAAGGTTCATAGCTCACAGGGCATCTGTCAGGGGACCAAGAAGGGTTTGGTCTCCATGGTAGGAAATTATGCCACACACAAACATGGCAGTGGCTCCACCTTCCAAAGCAAGATACGAAAAGGTTGAGATGTTCCAAATAACTATCCCAGAGCAAAGTTCAAGAATATTTATAGAAATATAAAAATATCTACTACCCCAAAGCTGTAACGTCACAATGCCTGGCATGCAAATAAGCAGAAACAGATGAGCCATGCAGAAAAGAAAACACAACTCATTAAAACAAACCCAGAGTTCACAGAGGGTATCACGGGCTAAGGATACAACCCAGTACAAGAGAGCTTGCTTAGCATGTACAGGACCTGGGATTAATCCTCAGCCTCACAGAAATAACATAACTCTATTTTAGATATTTGATACTGGGTTAGAGGAAAGGTTGAGCCTGTCAAGCACAGAAATGGAAGGTATAAAGAGATTCAAATCCAACTTCCACGGTTGAAAGCCACAGCGTGAAATGAGGAGCACACTGGTTGAGAAAGGCAGACGCGACACTGCAGAGAAGGCTTTTGAGCTGCGATAGAGATGTCCAAGCAGAGGATGGAGACTAAGGAAGAAGCTCAGAATTATTAACAAGGTGTGGGGGCAGCTGCCAGGGAGTGAATACATGTGTAACTGGAGTCCTCAGTGAAAGACAGTAAATAAAAGAAAAAAATTTTTGAGAAAATAAAGGTCAAAAGTTTCCAAATTCCCTTTAAACAGTAAACCTACAACATAGCCAAGAATATAAACTATATGCACAAGAAACAGTGAAAAACTGTCCCAAGGTATATCACCATCAAATTGCTTAATGCTAGTGAAGAAAAAAATAATAGAAACAGCTAGAGAAAGAAGAACAAAGGATGATAGCAAATTTATACTGAAAATAACACAAGCCAAAATATAGCATAGTCTGATATTCCCAGTATGTCCACTTTCTCAGTAACTGAGTGAACAAGTAGGCAGAAAATCATTCCGCATATTTAAGCCCTGACAACACCATCAACCTGCCTGACCCAATCTGTATTTTGTTATTTGTGTGTGGATGTGTGTGCCAGAAGACAACCTGAAGGAGTCCGCTCTCTTCTATATGTTCTGAGGATTCAGCTCAGATTGTCAAGCTTGGTCGCAGGCTTCTCTATCCTCTGAGGCATTGCTCTGGCCCAAAGGTAGCCCAGGATGGCCTCGAATTCCTGATCTTTTTGTCTGTCTCTTCAGTATATCCTATGGGCATGTGCTACTACAATGGCTTAAATAGTGTCTACTAAAAACAGAATAACTTTCTTTCTAAGTACAAGTTAGCTGCTTTGCGGGTTCTTCTTTCTTTCACCCTTTCAACCCCTAACACTAGATATGAGAGCAAAAAAGGAGAAAGAGGAAAGGAAAGAGATCCCTGAATAAAGTCGGGGGTCAGAAAGGCGGTGACAGTATCATTAAGACTACTTTCTGCTGATGAGGGGCATTGAGCTCCTTGGGACAAGTTTGATCTTCACCATCAGGATAGCTAATATCTCCTCCTCCTCCTCCTCCTCCTCCTCCTCCTCCTCCTCCTCCCCCTCCTCCCCCTCCTCCTCCTCCTCCTTCTCCTCCTTCTCATTTCTTATTTGTACACAACTACTTAACAAACCATGACCAACAGCAACCCACCACACCTCCTGGGGCCCTCTGAAAAGTCCCCATAATTCTGAACACAACCATAGAAACTTTCTGCAGCTGTCAAAATCATGCCATTGCCAGAGCACGAGGCAAATCATAGCTGCTTTAAAGCAGTCCCATATCCCCGTGCCTGGGATTAAAACGAAAACATCCTTATAATATTTCCATGTTTTTAAAGAAACCGTAATTCCAAAATTCTCACTACATAACACAGATCATATTTGCACTAAAACTGTCTCAATAAAATCAAAACAATTCAGATACTATAAATCAAAATAATTCAGAGAATATGAACAATGTATTTGTCTACAATAGTATTAAGTTATAGATTAATAACAGAAAAAAAATCTAGAAAACCCACAACCACTTGGAAGCAAAATAATATACTTCTCAATAGTCCTTAAGTGAAGCAAAAGGGAAATGGAAAGTGCTTTAATTGAATGGGAATGAAATATAAAACTTTATGAATGCATCAAAACCAGAGCTTAGCGAAACATACACAGCACTAACATCTGTGCTCTACAAAGGTCTCAGATGAGCTCAGCTTCTTTCTCACAGCATAAGCAGACTGACTGCACCAGCAAGTGCCCCTCACACCATAGCTAATGCTTAGTAATAGCTGAAATGGAGAGGGAGAGATGGCTCAGGGGCAAAAGGCGCCTCCACCAGCCTGGACGCCCGAGTTCATTTCCCAGAACCTACAGTGTGGAAGGAGAGAACTAATGTCTAAAAGTTATCCTCTGATGTACACACACACACACACTTTTGAAAAAGAAGACATGGCTGAGGTGGTAAATTTCATGCCTCGTATTTTTACTACAATGAAATAATATTTTTAAACTAATCAACAAGTAGCAGGGTATGAAAAGCAACAAGTACCAAACCACACACACCATTTAATGCCATTTCCAGGAAAAATTAGCAAAACCAGTCAGCGGTGCCAGAAGTCAGGATAGCTGTCACTCATGGACACAAACTCAATTGGGAATAAAAGACAGACCATTGTGTGGTGATAGACATGTCCTCACTCTAGGTTTGGACGTGACTACACAGTCATGAAGGCATGTAAGTGTTCACCAAATTCTCAGGTTTAGACATCTGCCAGTGTGCATTTTATACTAAAAAAATATTAGATAGGATCTCCCTGTATAGTTGTAGCTTGCTGGCCTGGATCTTACTATGTAGATTCCAGCTGGTCTTGAACTCAGAGATCCACCATCCTCCAAAGTGCTGGAATTAAAGGCCTGCACTACCACACCTGGCTACTGATTTTTAAAATTATACATACATATATATATATATATATATATATATATATATATATATATATATATTTCTGTAAGATAATCAGTAGTTCCCAGGGTCTGGGATGAGAGAGAGAGAGAAAGGAGAGATGACTAGGTGAAGCCGAGGGGATACTCATGGCAGGAAATTATTCTGCATGATATCACAATGAAAGGAACATGACATGACAGGTGTGACACATAGCACGTGCATAACAGTGAACCTTCGTGTAGATGCTGGACTGTAGGGAGTAATGAAGCTCCAGCATTGGCTCAATGACGGACAAATGTATCAGTTAATTCAAGATGTTCACAGCAGCAGAAACCACATGGAGGAGGAAGAGCAAGGTACCTGGGGACTTTTTACATTGTCTTCTGCCTCCTCTTCCTCCTTCTCCTCTTCTTGCTGTTTTTAAAAGCTAGACATGGTGGCCAATGCCTTTAATTTAAGAAATATTTATATGGGGGTGGGTGAGGGGGTGGGGGTTGTGATAAAGGTGAAATGCAAAAAAAAAAAACAAACAAACAAAAAAAAAACTAGCTTTTTCACACCTAAGAAAAGAACTGGAAAGCAAATCCAGAAAAGCATGAAAGACACTAACATTTTGAGTGTAGTTATCTGTAGACAGGAAAAGCAGGAGAGGTTTTTCTACTCTCTGCTTTCCTCTGTGTTCTCAGCTGTCCCTGACAATAAATGGGTATTGTTTCATGAAAAAAAAAAATCCCAGTAGAGCAGACCCCACTGCCCCTTTAGCCTCCCTCTTTTAGCCAGCAGTTAAGGTGCCAGCTCCTTGCCTCCCTTCTACCCCCGACCAGGAAGTAAACAATGAGTCAGAAACAGGACAAAGGCAGGCTGACTCTCTCCCATAGGCAGAACCCAGGAGATCTGGGAGGTAGCAAAAAGTGGATGGCAAGACAGTGTTGTGTGTTGCCAAGTGTCTGGGACCTGAAGAACCAGCCCACACAGCTGCTGCTAGCTCACATCAAACCTTGTTAAGTTTTGTCTTTCTAACACCTGACTTTGTTTGCATGGAAATGAAGACACTAAGGATCGACTGGGTTTTCTATACTAATCATCAAGACCACGACACAAGCACTTTCTGGCCCTTGTGAGAGTTTGGGGTGGCATCGACTTTGAGCGCTGCTAATTCCCATCATGCTCCCTCCTGTCTGTGTGAGCTTGGGTAGCTTGTCTAACCTCTCTGAGCCTTGTTTTCCTTCCAGGGTTCCCTCGGGTCATCTATATGCATGTACACAGATCTGCTTTGCTTTGGTGGGGGAGGGGGAGTGTAGCCCTGAACCCCATGTCTAGCACACAGCAGCCATGTTTGCAGAGAGAAGTAAGACACACCCTTGCCTTTGAGCGAAGCTCATTACTTTTATTTATTTGTTTTAAACACCTGGCTACCCTTCCCTACACTGCTTTTACCCAATCATGAAGGATTTTTGCTCTAAGCAGGAGGCTGTCTTATGAAAGGCAGCCAGGGAAGGGATGGTTTAGCCACTGTCCGTGTGACTCTGTGCTGTCCAGAGGAAGCACATAGGTGCTGATGTTGTGTCAGGACCAACAGGGCATGGGTATTGCTGCATTTGCCCAACATACAGGCGAATCTTATAATTGGGGAGATGGGACTACCGCTCCCCAGCCCATGAGTCCATTTACTATGGTCCATCCCAGCCCTACTCTATTCTTCTGGTCTACAATATGATTGAAAACACGGAAATAAGAATCCTGGGATGAGATGGCCTATCTGAAAATAGCTATATAAATCACAGAGACCACAGTAAGGATCCCATGTGATTTGGGGCCATAATCACCCCATTAAACTGTCACTCTTCCCCATGGCCAGGGGCCTGCTTTTAAAACAATACCAGATCAGGCACCTTCACCATGTCTAAGTGGATCAGTTTCTCCACAGTTGCTTGCAAACAAATTGCCGGGTTTCTTTGGGGGTTCTTGGTCCCAAACCTTAGCATCTTCAACGTCCCATTTTGACCCACCCCCAGGTGGCACCAAGTCATGAAATCACAGGGTAGTTTCTCGGATACATTGGACAGAAATATAGGCTGGCCTAGAACTCAACATATAAATCAGGTTGGCCCGAAGAGGTCCAGAGTCTCCACTGCTGGTGTTAAAGGCATGCGCCATATGCCCAGCAATATTCTTTTGTACAGAGATTTCAAATGAGAATGTTAAATTAACAGTCATGCTTGAGGCTTAAGCACAGGTGACCTTTGAGGCACCCAACTCTTGCCAGCTGTAAACAGTAATTTGCTGAGATTAGGAACCTTGTTTACAGTCAAAACAAATGCCTTAAGTTTCTTGATCTTCTTATAAGGAGTCTTTTGACCTATTTTTTAACCACCCTATAATCTTGTCCAATGTATCTAAGAAACTATCTTATGATCTCATTCCCATTAAGGGAAAACAAAAACAAAGAAACAAAAAGCATTTTGTACAAACACTATGAATAGAGCCAGTAAGATGACACAGCAGGTAAAGGCATTTGCTACCAAGCCCTGTGACAGGCATAAGTTTGATCCCCGAGAACCACATGGTCAGAGAGAACCAGCTCCCACAAGTTGTTGTTCTCTGATCTTCCCAAGTGTACCCTGCAACATGCACACCCCGACAAAAGAATGCAGCTACAAAAGAAACCCTGCGAACGACTTCAGAAACCACCGCCATCTTCCCATGTGACTAGTGTTAAGATGGTTACATGTGTCCCTGTCCCTACGTCTTGAGTATGCACCGTCTCTCTCATGAGCATCTTTCTTCTCTAACACACATGCTTAAATCTACCTCATTTAATCTTTAAAATGAATTGTTTTTAAGTGTATGTGTATATGCACATGACTGTGTGTATATGCATGTGACTTTGAATATATGTATGTGACTGCGTGTATCTGCAGAAGACAGACCAGAGTGCTGGATTCCTTGGGGCCAGAGC
This sequence comes from Psammomys obesus, assembly GCF_907164565.1. Classification (NCBI taxonomy): domain Eukaryota; kingdom Metazoa; phylum Chordata; class Mammalia; order Rodentia; family Muridae; genus Psammomys; species Psammomys obesus. Next base: position 2,153,374 of record NW_026590767.1, on the reverse strand, counting down.
TACAGGCAGTTGTGAGCCACCTGGTATGGATGCTGGGACCTGAACTCTCTTCCTCTGCAAGAGCAATCAGTAAGCACTCTTAACTGCTGAGCCATCTCTCCAGTCCTTTGAATCTATCTTAAAGTCTTTTCTTATTACACTTCAACTTTGCTTCATATTGAATCCTGAACTTCTTTCTTTGTGGCAGAAAGTTAAAAAAAAAAAAAAGTCCTGGCTTTACCTGAGTGGAGGTTTCTCCAAAGAAGGCCCCTGGGGCTGCTGCCCTCCACTGTAGCCTCAGAGCTCTGTGATGAGATCAGCTGCATTTTGTAAGGCTACCATTCTTGGTTGTTGATACCATAGGAGAGAAAGGCCCCAGAACATGATGGGCCTGGAACCAGTCTAGAGGCAGACATCCAGGCCAGCTGTGTCGGGCAGACATGGGGAGCAGGCAGGGGTATTGCCATTAGGCTGGCTTCACCCTGGCAGGACTGACCTCCCTCAGGAACCCAAGCACGGCCAAGGAGGGACACTCACTGAGATTGTACCAAGCAGGGTCAAGTTCTAACAGTGACACCATGTGGCAATCAGGAAGCAAGGCAGTTGGACAAGCTCCACTCTAAGCGAGGAGCCTACCCCTGGCAGACATGAAAGCCCTCTCTACTACAATTCAAAGAGAAAGATGATTCTTAAGGCAAAACAGGGACTTTCCACCACTGATGCAGATCAGGTAATGCTCCAAGGCTGGGTCCTTGTTTGTGGTGTGGAGATAAGGCCTGGACAGAGATACTCTTTGGTAAGATTAATTTGTACCTTTTCGCTGTACATTCATTCTCTCTCCATGTTCTAGACTACTCCCACCCCAAAGCAAAGGGTATTCAAATCCCCTCTACACTAATCCAGCATATTCTCCCAAATCGTTTTAACCATCTTAATTCCTTTTTAAATCTATCTGGTTCTTTTTGGAAACAATGTCTAGCTGAAGAGTCCACGTTTACCCAGAATACTCTGCTGTAGCCCCCACTGGCCTCTAACTCATAGCAATCCTTCTGCCTTAGTTCCAAGTGCAGGGCTCATAGGCTTCCACTCCACTGTGCCTGGCTAGACTACTTACATCTAACAGAATGAAAATAGGTGCCATACTGTATTGTTTAGGAATAATTTTTAAGTCTGTATATGTTCATTACAAATGCATTTTCCTCTTTCCACAGCTGGTTGAATTCACAGATGCAAAGCCCCAAAGGATAAGGATAAAGAGGGCAACTGTTTTCTCCCCACCCCTCAGCTGCTGCAGGCCTTTCTGAACTTCCCGTCTCTGGAGTTTTGCAAGCAGAAAACACAGTCTTGAAGTTCATGGCTATTCCTAGCTTCTGTAAAAACCTGTGTTTTTTCAGAGTAGATGCTGATTGTCCCATTGGGCCACCAGAGAAGGCAAGTGATTTTGAAGATCAGAGAGCAAAGAAAAGTCCTGGATGGGATGGGGGATGGTGTGTGTGTGTCTGTGTATGGTAAGGATTTCTCTCCTGGCTTCCTGACCATCTTCTCAGGCTCAGAACTGGATGAGTTCTGAGGAAACAGCCCCAAGGGAATGGTCATTTGGTAAAGATTACAGGGAGCATAGCCATGTGGTCAGTGGATAGTGTGTCCGGACCAATGGGTCTCCTAGTGGAGGTATGGGGGAGAGGAGGTCAGATGACAGCCTCAGTACACCAGGCTTTAGAGAAGAGGCATCAGGCGAGGTGTGGTGGTGCATACCTTTAACGGAACGGTGGCAGGAGGCAGAGGCAGGTGGATCTCTGTGAGGTTGAGGCTAGCCTGGTCTAGGACAACCAGATCTATGGAGAGAGAGGCCTTATCTCAAATTTAAAAGAAAGAAAGAAAGAAAGAAAGAAAGAAAGAAAGAAAGAAAGAAAGAAAGAAAGAAAGAAAGAAGGAGTGACCCACGGACAGAAGCTATGGGAATTCCAGCCAGCCTGGCAGAGTTAAGGATTCAGAGCAGAGCTGAATTAGTTCCAAAAAAGCAAAATTTTATTTTGTATCCATAGCTCATCTGGCATGGTGTCTGGCACCCATATGCAAGTGAGTATGAAATGCTATTGTTATCTTTACGAGTGAAGCCAAGGCTGCTGTGACTCACACAGGAGCCTTATCCGTCTTGCTTCCTACAAACATCCTGACTGCATGATGGATACGGTTGGTGAGCACCTGGAGAGCAGGGGCTGGGTGGCTTTGGAGTGAGTTTCTTTACTGAGGACTGCCCTGTCTTCAGTTACGAACAGGATGTTGCTTGTTCCTAGGCACCAACTCTTTCTTGTTTAGCCCACAGGCCTACGAGAAAGAGTTCTTCAAGAGAAGAATAGTAATGGGCCAATGCTGAGGAACAAGCAACAACAGACCTTTGAGCTGCTGTTACTCATCAATCCACCCGTGACACAAACTGGAGACAAGTCCCCTAGTCTCCCAAGAGATCCCAGGATTCCCTGAGGATGAGGCAAGAAGAAATGGACCTTGGGTCTCAGCCAGCAGCGAGTTCCCTCGTGTGGGGTTCCATAAAAAACAATTCTATTAATCTCCTGCCATTGGAGACAACCTGGAAGTCTGGCTAGATGTGAATACTAAAAGCTTCATCCTGTTACTTGGATAAAAGGTTTGGGAGCATGGACCAGCTCATAGGGATCTGGGGAAACAAGGAGGCTCCCACTCTGAGATCCTAGGAGTACATGCCTTTAACCCCAGCTTTCTGGAAGCAGGCAGGTGAAATTTTTTTTTTTTTTTTAGTGCAAGGCTAGCCTGGTCTACAATATAGAGTCCTAGGCCAGCCAAGGCTACATAGTGAGACCCTGTCTCAGAAACAAACACTCCTGTGACCCAGCTGTGGCCCACCTGACTATTTCCCTAAAGAAACTTAATGTCCATGTCAAGATGCAAGAAGTTTCTCTGGAGCCAGGAATGGTGGAACATGGCTTTAGTCCCACCACTTGGAGAGCCTGAGGCAGGCAGATCTCTGTGAGTTCAAGGCCAGCCTGGTCTACAGAAGTGAGTCTTGGACAAAAAGGCTACACAGAAAAACCCTCCCTCAAAAATAAATAAATAAATAAATAAATAAATAAATAAATAAATAAATAAATCCATCCATCCTTTGGATACCACTACCCAAGCTACACAGAAAACACTCTTGCCACATGGCAATTCCTGCCACTAGGGGCTGCTCTTACATATCCAAAGCAAAACAGTGTCACTTATTAAATGCAGGCTTGAAAATGCTATGACAAAACATGCTGTGGCCCAGTTTCACTGCCTGTAACAGGGGCTGACCACTCAACTTTGGAGTTCTGGCCCAAGGAGCTTCTGTTTGTTCCTTCAAGGACTGTAATTACAGACTCCTGGGAGCTGCTCAAGAGGGTAAAGCTAACTAGATCTAAGGCCTGTTCATGGCTTGAACCCACAAGCGGACCCTGATTGGCTCCTCCATGCTTGGCCTGTGTCCCTGATGGGGACTGTATTCACATCTCACAGCTCTCAGCCTGTGAACACCTCTAGAATCGTGGTTCCTGACCACTGGATAGAGCAAGGTTTAGTAGTGAGCTGTGAAAACCAGGCCTGGTCATGGGTTATGATGAGGGGCCACTGTCAAGGGGGCTATACCTGAACTGGCCACATGCCTCAGCCACACTGTGACTGTGTCGGCTTCTGGAATCCATCTGCCTGCCTCCCTGGGTGGCTTGAGGAAGGGCCTCCTGGATCTTCTGTTCTGTGGCGTAGTGCCACACCCCTAGCGCCTCCACCCTGGAATACAGACTGCACATGACCACATATTAAGCCCCTTAGAGGCCTCACTTGTTCTCATTTTTAGTTCTGATCATGAAGCTAAACTACTTGGAACGCTGCTAGAATCAAAATGTATAGTTACTAATTTCATCCTTGGGCAGAAAAACAATGAATTTTCCAATCCTTGCAGGCTTCAGCCAATCACAGAGAGTTCCATGAATCACTGATCTGAAAGCTCACCCCTTAAGGACTTCTCACATGTCTGAATTTCCCAAGCCAATGCATTAAAGCAAGTGCTGGAACAAGCATGGGGTGGGCCATGCTGCAGGCTCTATCCACCCATGCTCCTGAGCTGGCTTCCTACCTGCCACCACCGGTTCCAGGCGGGTCCCCTTGCTGCTTCTGTAGAGACTGGTTGTTCCCAGGGGGCTGCGGTGGTCGTGGACTCTGCACTGATGAAGTCCTCTGAACCAGAAAAAAAAAATATTGGAAAGAAAGTCAGAAATGTATAAAACCACAGTAATATTCTTTTGATAGGCCACTGACCAAAGACCTGTACGATTCAGCCTGTGGTCCACAGGAGCTCTCCTGTGAGGAGGGAAGTGAGTGAAGCTTACAGTTCTCTTCAAACCCACAGCTCCAGTCAAGCAGGATGGCCATTTCATTGTGAAACTAAGAGTGGGGGGCTAAGAGAGATGGCTCAGTGGTTAAGAGCACTGGCTGCTCTTCTGGTAGATTCCAGTTCAATTCCCAGCACCCACATGGCAGCTTATAACCGTCTGTAACTTCAGTGTCCTCTTCCTTTCATGGGCACTAGGCATGCACATGCACACATGTAGACGTGTGTGTGTGAGAGAAAAGGAAGGAAGGAAGGAAGAAGGAAGGAAGGAAGGAGGGAGGGAGGGAGGGAGGAGGGAGGGAGGGAAAGGGAGGGAGAAAGGAAGGAGGGAGGAAGGAAGGAAGGAAGGAAAGGAAAGGAAAGGAAAGGAAAGGAAAGGAAAGGAAAGGAAAGGAAAGGAAAGGAAAGGAAAGGAAAGGAAAGGAAAGGAAAGGGAAAAGGAAAAGGAAAAAAGGGAAAAGGGGAAAGGAAAAGGAAAAAAGAAAAAGGAAAAAAAGGAAAAAGAGGGGAAAAAGGAAAAAAAAAGGAAAAAAGAAGGAAAAAGGAAAATAAAAGGAAAAAGGAAAAAGAAAAGAAAAAAGAAAAGAAAGGAAAAGAAAGACACCAAAACCATTAATCTTAAAAACAAAGCAAACAAAAACAGTGCTAGGGCTTGAGCCCAGGACCATGTATAGGCTCTGCCTCCAGAGCCACATCCATGTTCCCAGCCACCCTGGGTTTTCAAAACCAAATTTGGTTTGGTTGCAAAAGTTATCAGGCTCAGAACTTTAAGTCACAGGATAGGACAATGAGATTTTATCTTTTCAAACACTCAGTTTCAGTGATTCTTGCACAGTTCAGAAAGCAGGAAAGGGGAACAGGCTCCTGTAAACCCCAAGCCCTATGTCCAAAGGCACTCTCTGCATCTCAGGAATGGCCTTGCAACCCACCACCCCACTAAACAACACACCCTTTGGGAATGGTCTGCCTTTGTTTAAATGTCCCATCTATGTCCTCTGTCCCTCAGGGTTTCTTAGAAAATGTCAAGCACAATGCTCCTTCCTACCCACTGGAATGGGAACAGACAGGTGAAACCAGGTCACACCTGGACACCTTAAAGAACAGAGATGGTTGTGGGTGGGTTTCAGAGCCTTTTGATCTTAGTCACAGCAGAGAAGGCACCCTGCAAGCAAGGGAACGACTACCATGTAGCACAAAGCGAGGGCAGCATCAAGGAGATGATCTGAGCTGCCTGGGTCTCATTTTTGGGATTCCTGGATCCATTCTTGCTGGCCCATCCACCTAGAGGTATAAGAGAAGAGCTCTAAACACAATATTGACCTTTCTGGTACAAGCTGGACATTTGCAACTAAAAGATTTCTGTGCATCTATTACTCACTCAACTTGGATGAAGCAAAGCTCTCCGCAGTCCAGTGAGTCTGAGGTGCTATGATTTATAGCTCTTTCAGAAATCTGCAGTCTGTGTTACCATCTTAAAGGTTCTGAGGGGTCCCACGTAAAACAACTTATTGAATTTTCCTTTTTTTTTTTTTTTTTTTTTTTAGGCAGAATCTTGTTATGGAACTTGGGTAGGCCTGAGATTTATGGTCTTCTTGTCTCTGTTTCCCCAGTGCTAGGATTACATGCATGTACCTTCATGGCCAGATTAACATATTGAATTTTAACTCAGAGCACCCGGGAATTTCTTGACCACCCTGTGTTTGTGAGCCACGTGGTAATGTCTCTCTCACAGAGCTGCTGTTGTAGGCACACACTTTGGAAGGTTGTTGGCGTGTAGCCTTTTTTCTTCTGCTTCTGCTTGTTTGGTCAGAATAAGAACGCCTTTGGTGCCTTTGCCTTTGTGCCTGGGAAGATGGCATTCCTAAGGGTCAAAGGTATGGTTTGGGATCTCGGTGTGCCTCTTTGGCATGATCACATCATCATGAGGAAGTGGTGGAAATGGACACCAGAATCTGTACAAGAAGAAACCCTGCAGTCCACGATTCTGACTGCTGACCATCTTTCTCATCTCAATGGCACTCTCTCCTCACATGGCCCAGAGAGAGACCTCCTCCGTCCCTGCACTTCTCTGGGGCAACTGGAGACACAGAAATTCTCTCATGGGCCACCTAATGCACCAGCTCAAACCATGGGCCTGATGGTAACAGAGCACTCGATGGGTATCTCCTCTCACTGACAGTTTGGGAGAAAATTATTTTCACTGGCTGTTGATTCATTCATCGCCCAGGAAACATTTGCCTAAAGCCTGTCACGGACTGGCAAACATCCATTTTGCTTCTGAGCTGCTCACGGGCTAGGATGACATACACGAGGACCATGGTTAGAGGGCATAAAGATAAGGAACACCTAAGAATGGTCCCCACTGTGGAAATGATGCCCAGCCTCTAGGCCTTTCAAAGGAACACTCCTGTGTGCACATGGTCCTGCGCACTTCCTCTCACCAGCCCCCAACAACCTCAAGCTCCAGGCAGGGGATTTTGAAAGTTAATTTTGGAGTTTCTGAAGGAGCATGAAGCTTCTACCCTTTATGAACCTGGGGCTCTTCTTGAGATCTTCAGTCTCCTGTTGCATGGTGATCGCCTTTCCCTGGCTTTGCCTGCTTCCCCAGTGGTTATCTGGGTTTATTGGGTTAAGTCCACAGATAAACCATAAGGGATACCTCAGTCGCCAAGAGCCTGAATGCTCTGGTGTGAACACGAACGCGACAATGAGAAAGCTCCCTTCACTTTAGCTGAAAGACAGTAGGATGAGGAGGAAACCCGGTAAGCCTAGTACTCAAGAGGCTGTGACAGGAGGATGGTGAGCATGAAGCTACAAGGGGAAGTCCTTTTCCAAAAGCAAACAACTGAGTGAGAGGAGCAGCAATAGCTCCAGTTCATCAGGTACTCACACAGAGGCACCGGGCTGGCATCTTCTCACAAACTCTCAGCAAAGCATCGCCACTTAAAGGAAGATGCTGTCTCCATCCTTGCTTTAGGGCCAGGGCTGCCTGAGGCTCGATAGTTAGGACCACAGAGCAGGAGCCCGAGTACACCTGCTACTCTCTGATCCCAGAGTTGGGACAGGACGTTTCTTTCCCTGGCCACCTCAACAAGGAAGTGTAGAAGGAGGCAGAGAAAGCTGCGACCCACTTCAGGGGAAGCCACTGCTGCATGCTGGGAGTCCCCTACCTGCACGGCTTAGCCTCCCACCTGAACATCTAAGGAACACCCATCCCTAGGGCAGGGGCAAGACAGCATACCCTATTCAAACTCTATTCTTCTGAGAAAGGCCCCTCATCCACATGATGCCTCTACCCTTGCATGTGTGGTGGTCTATAACACAAGAATCACAGTACGAAACAGTGACACTTTTATAATAGGGTCGTGATTTTTTTAAGATTTATTTTCATTACCTTTAATTGTGTGTGTGTGCAGTCTGTATGTATCCATGTGCACATGTGTATGGGTATATCTGATCTCCACTGAGGTGTCTGATCTCCCTGTAGCGGGGTTACAGGCAGTTGTGAGCTGCCCAGTGTGGTTGCCGGGGACTAAACTCAGGCCCTCTGGAAGAGCACTCTTAACTGCAGAGCCATTTATCCAGGCCCAGGGTCTTGACTTCTTGAAATCACTACCCAGCTCTTGCTTGTCTGGGCAAGTGTTGTCCTTTGACCCCTGCAGTCAGCTCCTGTCATTACTACAGCACCAGTGCCAAATACTCTACAAACAATTGGCTTATAAACCCCTTACCCCATGTTCCTTGATCAAGGTTCAAGTAACACTGGAAATATCAATTCATCTAGCACCTCAAGCAGACACACTGACAGGAGGAAAAGGAGGCAGATCACTGTTCCAGCTAAAGGCAAAGTGAACAAAACAAGCTGAGAGCCATCTCTGGAGGAATCAAAGGGCCGGGCCTTTCCTCTTTCGTCAGCTCCTCGGCTCTTCTGCTAGCACAGCACTGTTCTCATAGCAGAAACCGGTCTGGTCAGTATTCAAAGAAAAGGAACAGGACAGGAATATAGCTCAGTGACAGCATAGGCTGGCATGGGTTTAACCATCCCCTCCCCCTATAAAAAAAACAGTAATTGTAGTCATTGTCTTCACTGTCATCATCATCAAATAAAAGCAACAGAGCAATCCACATAAATGGCATATTATGCTTTTCAAATCACCCCCGTGACTCTTGCTAAACAGACAGTAGAAAATGTTTGGCCTTTTCTAGATAAGAAATAGGGGTTTGGGGGCTTGTCTGGCTCTTCTGACTGGAAGTCTGATGCTCTTTCCACAATAACAGTAACATCTGCCACAGAGCATCCTGCTATGGCAGAAAATAGCAAACACATTATTAAACACATCCTCTTAACTGTTTTACATATTTAAACTCATTTAATCCTGGTAGATAAACAGAGAGGTTAAGCCACTTACTGAAGATCATAAAGATCACCATGGAAGTGGTAGATTTGGACCTGGATGGTCTGTGCTCTTTTTTTTTTTTTATATTAGAGACAGGGCCTCTCTCTTGTAGCCTGGGTGACTGAAACTCAGAGACCCATCTTCCTCCACCTCCTGAGTGCTGGGATTAAAGGCATATACCACCACGTTCAACTCTCTGGGCACTCTACCACACAGTGGGTACAGTGATCTCTGCCATGTTGCCATGCTCCATCAAGCTCCTGAGCAACTGATGCGGCCCAGGAGCCTAGATCTGATGCCTAGAATAGCACCGGGCATAGAAGAGGCAATCTAGACGTTGGTTGACTGTATTAAACACAGCTTACACCCATTCATTCTGGCAGCCACTTCCGTAAAAGCTCTTGCCTTCGTTTCATTTCGTACAGGGGGGATCCCTGCTGTGTCAACTGTACTGCCCTAAAATCACAAATGTGTCTGTACCCACCCTCCCCCTCCTTCTGCTCCCAAACCGCAGGCTGGGAAGGGGCGCTCACATGACAGCCCAGCTGTCCAGTTGCTTCTTCACATCTCCTCTGTACTGTCAACTGCCTGAGTAAACAAACAGCCTCTCTTGGCCCAGGAATGCTCCCGAGCCCTCGGGATATCTTAAAGCGATCTACAGACATTGACAGCAACTTTCCTTCCCTAACAGTATCCTCCATCAACAGTAAAGCATCTTCCGTCAGGAGTAAAGCGTTTGCCATTAAAAGAAATGTTTCCACTGCTCTTACCTTTCAGGTGTGCTCCATCTCTCTAGACCATGCCAACAGATTAAAGCAAGCTTGACCAGAATGGCTAAACCATGCTTGGAGGGTCCACCTACACTACACTTCTTGCATGAGCTTCTGGGGAGCAAAAGAAGCGCAGGTGAATTCTGGGAAATAGATCAAAGGTCATCCCCGTGGTACTGGGAGTCAGGTTTCAGAAATAACTGCCAGGCTGGCCAAATATGGAAGAGGAACACATGTCCACTCTCCAGCCAGGAGACTGCCCATCTGCCTATCAAGCTAAGCCACCTGCCCGTACCGCTTTTGATCATCCCGAAACCTTCACCCCAAAGGGAGCACAGGAAAGAGGAGACTCCCCAACACAGGTTGAGAGGACATTCCAGCATCAGGCAATGGATACCTCAGTTAGGTCAACAAGGGAGAGGCCCTCAGGGAGGGCTCTTAACCCATCAGACCTGAGTGTTTTCTAGTGTGAAGCTGCATGATATCCCCGGAGGAATTAACATGCTCTGGGGACAGAGAACAGGGCTGAGTCCTTGTTCTTCCCTCCATGGATGGAGAGCACAAGGGTTGGAGTTTGCAGAGTGTGTGTGTATGTACGAATGCCTCTGTGTGTGTGTGTGTGTGTGTCACTGTTGGCCAGTAAGAGCCCCAGTTCTCAGCAGACATAGATGAAAGGTACCAGGTGAAGTGGCAGCTGTTAGAAAAGCTGGTGAAGTGTCCACACGAGAGAGTGCTCTCTGCATGATCTGAAAGGTTTGGATGAGTTTGAAATGCTCCAAAAGTTTAATTTTAAAAAGATACAAGGTGGTTTAGAGCACCGTTTTGTTTTTTTTTTGTTTTGTTTTTTTTTTTTTTTTCCCAGAGGTCCTGAATACAATTCCCAGCAACCACATGGTGGCTCAGAACCATCTATAACAGGGATCCAATGCCTTCTTCTGTCATGCAAATGTAAATGAAAACAGAGCACTCATATACACAAAAAAAAAATTTTTTTTTAAGGCATAAGGCTGGGTGTCGAGGTACACAACCTTAATCTCAGCACCCAGAAGGCAGAGACAAACAGATCTCTGTGAGTTCAAAGACAGCCTGGCTTACCAAATAAGTGAGTTCCAAGGCTACTTAGTGACACCCTGCCTCAAAATGAATAAATAAATAGGCACAAGGTTTGGGCTATATACATCCCAACACATAGGAGGGGAGCTGCTCCTGAAGCCCACACCTTCCTGAGAATCTCTGGGCAGCTGATGGTTAAGGAGGAAGGGAGAAACATTTTCCTTGTGCTGTAGCCACGGGTAAGGTGCCCTCGCGCCTGTAAATTATCCCTGGTCTATGCTCTTGTCAGCAACTCTAAACAAACTCCGTGGGTCACAGAAAGAAAAAGGACTTGAAAATAGAGGGGACTAGTTAGGAAGAGAAAGGGAATCAGAAGAGTGGGAGGGGGAAAACAGTAATGAAGGTAAATATAACAATACAATATATACATATATAAAATTATGATCAAAGCCATCATGCGTAATTAATATACACTAATACAACTTTCCTCAAAAGACACATTTCCTTTTTAGAAAAGGATTTATTTTTGACTTTTATTTCTGTATGTCTGTCTGTCTGTGTGCATGGCACATGCATGTAGGTGCACAAGGAAGAAGGTGTTGGGTCCCCTGAAGCCAGAGTTACGGTCCATTGGTGAGCTACCCGATATGGACACTGGGAACTGAACTCTGAGCATCCAAGAAAGCAGTCTGTGCTCTGAACCACTGAGCCATGTCTCCAGCCCCAGCAAGCACTTTCAGAGTCCTTCCTCCCGGCTCTTTCACAGTAGAGTTACAGTACACAACTGTTTCCTGCAGTCACAGAGTTCCTTCCTTACATTGGCTCCCTGGAACCTAGCACTGGCTGATCACCCTGGCCCCACTCCCCGCAGCCTCCTCAGGCTCTGGTAGTCCCTGGTCGACTCCTGATTTCTGTGATAACTTCTTGACTGAGTCCGTGTGAGATCACGTGGCATATTCTCTGCGTGCCTGGCTTATGTCCATTCTCCAGTTCTGTTCATTCATTTATTTGCTGGCTTATTTGTTTCCCCACTTGTCTGGTTCCCGGACTGCATTCCGGGAACCAGACAAGTGGGGAAACAAATAAGCCAGCATGTAGGGTCCACCTCTGTGGGGGTGGACCCCACGAGTGATCACTGAATGGGAGTCTGTGCCTAAGTCCTGGGCTCTGCAATGGATCCTTGTGCAGTGTCCCAAGCTAGAAGACCAAACTGCTCCTATCCTGGCAGAGGCACCCTTAGGAGCTTAGACCTGAGGCCTCCAGGGCAGCCCGTTGTCCTGAGTCTGTCACAGATTGATGGAAGTGGATTTGGTTGTCATTGTTGTTTGTTTTTCCAACTTGCTGGAGGCCAGAGTTATAATTCTCACTCCTCCACTCATTCAAATGGCCAAGCTGATTAAGCACCGTTAAATGTGAGCACTGTTAAATGTGAGCAATTCCCCAGTGGCTGTTCACTCAGGGGACAGTGAAGAAGCTGGAGGACAGCGCACATGCAAACAGGCCTCACTATGCCTCAGGTTGCCACACAACTTCAGAACGGGTTATGGGAGACAGAGGTTTCAAGCACACCCACCTGGCAGCCACCTTCAGGGTGGAGTGGCTCTTTAAAGCAAATCACACATCATCTGCCCACAGACACACCTGCACCGGCAGGATCAGGATTGTAGGACACGCCTCCCCTTGACCACGCCTGGAGGCACTCACCCATAACCTCTCCAGATAGCCCCCCTTCCTCTCAACAGCAAACACCTCAAGCTGACGCTATGAGCTCAGCCAGCTGCATTACTGTGCAATGAATTGGATCCTTTTAATGACGAATCAGTTTTGCCCACTAGCAAGGAAGGTAGGGCCACCGCACCATTTCCGTCTAGGACAAAGGAAATCAAAGTCGAAGCCTTTGGAAGGGTTAGTGCTGGCTCCCAGCATCTGAGTCCTGTTCTGTTGACAGCACAGGCCTTGTTCAGCATCTCACAGCCTATCGAGAAAGCCAGTGCTCAGCCACACTCACCATGCCATTTCTAAGATTCTAAACCCATGTTGCTGACTTCTAGTGGGTTTTTGCAACTTAATAGGGATGGGTAGGAGTAGGCATTAGAGAGGAAGAGATTAAAAAAAAAAAGCCAAATATTCCAATCCCATATGCTATCCCATTGTCAGTAGCCACCTAGATGTAGGTGGCTGAAAGGTTAGCCATGCAAAGCACACACACCTGTACCTGTGGAGGGTCTGGGTTTGGAGGCCACAGGATGGTGTTGTGTGAGCCAGTGTCCTCCTGTTGAAAGCAAAGGGTCTTTCTGTTAGGATGTGGTGTGAGGAGGAAGCATCTTCCAGGACGTTCAGTTTCAACTACTGCCCAGTGGACCCTTCCCTGCTCATAGTTACTGGTTCTGCTAAGGTTATTATTGCTGTGATAAAATACTGAACAAAAGCAACTTGGAGAGAAAAGGGTTTATTGCATCTTACAGTGTGTAGTCTATCACATAGAGTAGTCAGGACAGTAACTCAATGCAGGAACTGATAGAGAGGCCATGAAGAAGTATTGCTTACTGGTTTGCTCAGCTTGCTATAGTACCCAGGACTACCAGCCAAGGGTAGTACCACCTACTGTGCCCTGGGCCCTCCCTGATCAATCAAGAAAATGCCCTGCAGCTTTGCTCCCAGGCCAGTCTGGTAGGGGCATTTTCTCAATTGAGGTTCCCTCTTTCAAAATGGCTCTGGCTTATCACAAACTGACATAAAACTAGCCAGCACAAATACCCAGGGAAATCAGAAAACAGAGGGAGAGGAATCGATAGCATAAAGACGTGTGAGAAAACCGGCGCCAGGACTCAGACGGACTCAGACGGACTTTCTCCCTCCCCCGTCACCCAAAGTTGATCACAAAAGAGGGTCACGGAAGAATCACAAAGGCACACACCTTTATAGAGGAGCCCTCTATCAGCTGTTTCTTCATAGCTAAAGCATCTAGAGATAAATGGAAGCTTGGGCAGGACAGGGGTGTGGGAGGCCTAGAAACTAGTTAGCAATGAGGCAAGTGTGAAATAAAAAGGTCGTGAAATATCACGGGGGAAAGTGGTTGGACGAGAGGATGGGTTGGATCTAAGCAGTACTAACAGGCTGTCATTATGCCCTACAGGGTAGATACAAATTTGAGGTGGACTACCTCACACCTAGACACCGTATCTGACCCAGGAGTGGCTACATGACACACTCAGAACCGGTCTGATTCTCTACAGGGAGCAGGTCAGGCTGGACCATCAGCTGGGAGAAACACAGACACATATCTGCCGTCAGCACCTCTTAGTTTTTTAAACCCCCACCCCCACTGCCTAGCCTGAACACACCTCCTGAACACTTAGAACTGAGAGAAACAGATTAAGATCCAGAGGAGAGAGCGCCCGCATTATCTACTGGAGCTCTGGACTCAACCAAAACTGCAACTAGAGCCGTGGGCGTCTCAGTTCTATAAGCCAGCACCCCTTTTCTGCTCATGATCATTAGAAATGGGGTGTCTGTCTCTTAGAATCCCCTGAAGGCCTAAAAAATTCACAAGGATAAATGTCGAGGCCACCAGTTACTCAATTATAGGATGACGTTAGGTGTATAAGGTGACAGTGGGTAGAGTGGGGGTGACCTTCAGATTTTGGTTTTCGGATGTCATGTTACCCAGGAATAGAAATGCAGGAAGAGAAGCAGAATGATTAGAGAGGTGAAGTTGAGTTTGAGAGACTCAGGAGGCTGTGGTCATACCAGTAGAGGTATCAAAAAGATGGAGAAAGATAAGCCCAGGGCCTCATCTCTACGAGGAGCCCCGATCTACAGCCGCAGATTCCCACACTTCATCGCTCTGCTCCTCTGTGGAAGGCAAACCTCATCCTGCTCTTGGTATTCTAAACACAACCCTACAAAGGTCCACTGGTTTGTGATTGATTTGACTGGAGGTGTGGGAACTCCTAGAGACCCCTGTGTACTCCAGGAAGGCGGAGTTAGAGCAGAGAAGATGAGCTTGGAGTTGGTAGAAGGTGAGAAGAAGGTATTTCTCCTCTAAAGCATCTTTACCTTCTAACTAGCAAAGCCTTGAAGCATTAAAATAGACTGTGAGAATACAGTGAGGTGGTCAAAGAGCAAGATAGCACCACCTTTATGGAAAGCATTTTGCAACATGTATAGCAAGAGCCTTGCAAAAGTCCTTGCCCTATGACCTAGAAGTTCCATCTCTATGGAATCCATGCTTTGTAAGTAATAAGTACCTCATTCTGGACAGCATGGCTTGTGAGAATAATGGGGAGTTAACATAAGCTATCCTAAACTGCCAGTATCCAGGTTGAAGTTCATCTTGAGGAAGGCAGGTATAGCAGTTTGAATGAGAAAGGCCCCCAGGGGTGCATGTTTGAATATGTGATCTGTGGTTTGTAGAATAGTTTGGGAAGGATTAGGAGGTGTGATCTTGTTGGAGGTGGGCTTTTAAGTTTCAAACATACTGTTCCTAGTCTCTCTTTCTATCTCTCTCTTTCTCTCTCTGTCTCTCTACCTCTGCCTTGTGTTTGTGTCTGAAGATGTAAGCTTTCAACTACTGCTCCAGTGCTATGTCTGCTCTTTATGCCATGTTCACCCCCATGATGGTCGTGGACTCTAACCCTCTGCAACCATAATTTCAAATAAACTCTTTCTTCTGTAAGTCATTTGGCCATGGTGTTGTGTCACAGCAGGTTTGCTCATCATTCCTAGGGTTGTATTAAAGTCGCCAAAGCAAGTATTCCTTTGGTCTGGAGATATTCCTCAACCCTGACATGCCTTGTATTACAAAATTCTTTTGGAGACTTTTATTTTGTAGAATACTTTGTAGAATTCTGACTTATGCCAAATATAGGCCAATAAGAGCACCTTTTATCACTATGGTGGAACCAAAACTCTTGCGAGATATTGCCATATGACCCTAGCCATGGAAGACAACATGGCCCCTGGGTCAGAGCTACTCTTCCATCTTGTTTGTAGCTAGCAGTGGGGCCTTGGAGTTTATATAGACCCATGAAACAGCAGGGGAGGGATGCTAGCTGGTATATGAGGAGGACTAGGGGCCAAAGTATGTCTAGTGCCACCTCAAGTGCTCTCATCCGATGGCCACACCCTCATCCACTCATGATGGAATGTTCCTATAAGGAGCAAGTGCGATGGGGCTGACCTGAGGCAAACCCCAGCCAGCAGGCACATTCACCGGTTCAGGCTATTTAAAAATAGTTGAAATTAGTAGTTAACACGTTTTTATTGTTTTGAGGTTATTTTGTTGTTGTTTGTTTGTTTTGTTTTTGAGATAGAGTCTTTTTGCTGTGTAAATCAGACTGACCTTGAACTCTGAGCAGATCCACTTACCTCTGCTTTCTATTAAAGGTGTGTGCCACCATGCCCAGCTATGAGAATGGTTTTAAATGCAGGCTTTTTCTTCTACAATCTTTGAAAAACAGAAGTAACCACTTCTCCATTCATTTTTTGAGGCTAGCAACACTCAGATACCAAAAACCAGACCCTTCCTGATGAACCTGGATACAAAAGTCCAAACAATATATTAGCAAACATAACAAAACACTATAACATGGTATCAAAATAATTATACACCATGGCCACGTGAGATTTATTCCAGGTATGCAAGGAAAGAAATACTTGTGATTGTGTCAATTAATACAGAGAAATCTCTAGAAAAATCCAATTGAATGATTTTAAAACATCCTAAGGCTGGGCAGCTGCATGCCTTTAATCCCAGCACTTAGAGGGCAGAGTAAGTCTTCAAGTGGACAGCCTGATCTTCAGGGCAAGTTCCAGCATAGCCCATAGCCAGGATAAACAGAGAAACCTTGTCTCTCAAAAACAAACAAACAAAAATCATAAGTAGACTAGATGCCTCTCCTTGTAAAGGGTGTTTACTTAAAAAGCAAATCTATAGTTAATATCTTCCTTGACACTAGAAAACTTAATGTTCTCCCCTTGAAATTAGGAATAAGGACAAGAGATTCATTCTTTTTACCCTTAGTTAATAAAGCAATGGGAGTCCCTGGCACTATAAAAAGGGAAAAGAGAGAAAGAGAGGATAAAGAAAAATAAATTAAGACTGTTCAGAAAGGTATGGGGTAGTCAAACTGTCTTTATTCACAACCATTATTTCATAGGAAATCTCAAAGAAGCAATGGAAACAGCAATGACAAAAAACATTGGAATTGGGGTTGGGGGGAAAGGAGGGCTGGGGGGAAGTGGGTAAGGGGTTGGAGGGAAGAAGTTGGTACTGGGAGTAGAGGAGGGAGTGGGGTTGCAATTGGGATGTAAGATAAATAAATCAATGAAGAAAAATCATTGGAACTAATAACTGAGTTGATCATAGATTATAACAGCACATAAAACCAACTCTCTAAATACCAGTGTGTGGACAGTGAAATGATTCTCTACTATTTATTCACTCTAAAGAAAAATGTAGTACTTAGGTAAAAACTTGACAACATATAGACAGGATCTGTTTGCTAAGGATCATCAAATGATTTTTTTTTAATGGAATAAAGGGAAACACACCGTGGGTTCACGGGGTAGGAAATTCAACATAGCAAAGAAGTCAGTTCTTTTCTGCTTGATCTACTCTTTAATGTAATTCTTTTTTTTTTTTTTTTCTCGAGACAAGGGTTTCTCTGTGTAGCCATGGCTGCTCTGGAACTTGCTCTGTAGAGCAGGCTGGCCTTGAATTCATACGAGATCCGCCTGCCTCTGCCTCCCAAGTGCTGGCATTAAAAGTGTTCACTACCACTGCCTGGCTTCTTTAATGTAATTCTTATCAAAACCCCAGAAACTTCGCTGTTGACAAAAGTTTATGCTAGAATTTATATGGACAAGCCACCATTTCTAGCACAACTAAGACATTCTTTGAAAAGAATGAAGTGTGAAGACTCTATTTTACTTGAAGACTTAACACATAACTACAGAAATCAAGACAGCAATATCTGCTCTTCCATTCTGAATGCCTACTCTAACTGTATAGAAGGTCACTGAGATGTTTAGACTTGGGATCTGGTTAATGTTGGTGTGATGTTTTTATTTATATGCAAGGTTTTTAAAAATAAAGTTTATAAAAAATTTTTAATATAATTAAAAAGAGTCAGTGTTATATAAGAAAAAGCCTAAGCTAGACCTACACAAAGATGTCTAACCGATTTCTAACAAAGATGCAAAATCCATCCAGTGGAATAAAAACAGTCTCTTTTCAACAAATAAAACTGAGGGCATGGACATTCATCACCAAAATAATAACTGTCAAAATAACAAACAAAATAATGAACCCTCTTCTTTACAAGAATGAGAAAATAAGCCAGAGATTATAAGAAAGTATCTGCAAAAATAAAAAAATCTAAAAAAGGGCTACTATTTAAAATAAACCTTTAAAATGCAATACTAAGACACTGAGCACCATCGGGCATGCTTTTATTCCCATTATTCGGTGAGTTTGAGGCCAGCCTGATCTACATAGCTAAGTTCTGGACCAGCCAAAGCTACATAGTGAGACCTTGTATCAAAAAGCAAAATAAAAAGTCAAGAAGCTTACTAAAGATGGGCCCAAGACTTTGAAAGCTCACTGAAGGAGCCATCCAGAGGCAAGCAACACAGGATAGGATGCTCTTCACCATATATCATCAGAAAAGTGCCAGCTAAAGCAACAGTGAGACGCCACTGCATACTTGTAAGGATGACCGAGACCTAGACCACTGCCGGAATCCAACACCAGGGAGGACTGAAGCCAAGAGGAAGTCCTGTGTGTTAGCAGTGGGACTGTGAAACAGAATAACAACCTGAGCAGGTAGCCAGGCAGGTTCTTATAAAACGAAGCATCCTCCTTATCACGTGGTAGAGCAACCACACTCCTTCATACTACCCAAAGGAGTTACAGTTTATGCCCACCTAAGATGTATGTTCACTGCAAGTTCGTGTAACATTTGGGAACATCAGGATGGTCTCAGGCAGATGAGCAAACTGTATCTAGAAAATAGGATCACATTCAGTACTGGGGAGAAAAAAAAAAAAAAAGATGAGCTATCACGCCATGAGAAGAAACAGGAATTGTAAGTAGATTTTGCTAAATCAAATAAGTCAATCCAAAAGGACTGCACACCATATAAATCTGATTATATGACATTGTGGAAAAGATACAACTTTTGAAACAATACAAAGATATATAACTGGACCAGCAGGATGGTTCCTGGGATATGGACACCTACCAAGCAAGCCTGCTAACCTAGATTCTATTCCCAGAACCCACATAACAGTGGAAGAAGTGAACTCACTCCATAAAGATATCCTCTGCACACACGCACACCCTGTGACATGTGTATCTACACAAACATACACTGATGATGATGAATATATATATATATAATCATATATATATATATATATATCTTAATATATATATATTAAGATCTGTGGTTGCCAGAGCCTGAAGGATGGGGAAAGGTCAAGCAAAGAGAATTTTAGAACTATGATACAATTGTGCAAAGTGCACGTGTTACATATGTCAAAGTCCACAGACGGTAAACCATCAAGAATGAATCTTCGCATAATGTACGGACAGTGAGGGATAAGATGTGTCAATATGAGTTTGCTAGTTCTAACAAACATACCACTCTGGTAGAGAAGCTAATAATGAGGATGGCTATGAAAATAAAACTAACTTAGGAGAAGAAAGGAAAAAGTCAGGTATAGTGGTAAACATCTATAATTCTAGCACTTGGAAAGTGGAGACAGGAGGATCAAGAGTTCAAGGCCATTCTCAGCAACATAAGGAGTTTGAGACTAGCCTGGGTACATGAGACCCTGGTGTGTGCGTGCGTGCATGTGTGTGTGTGTGTGTGTGTGTGTGAGAGAGAGAGAGACAGAGAGAGAGACAGAGAGAGAGAGAGACAGAGAGAGAGAGGGAGGGAGAGAGACATAAAGTAAGAGAGAACAGAGAGGAAGACATGAAAGAGATGAACCTCAAATTTAAACCTTGTACCTTATGAAAGTTAATTCATGGATCATGGACTTAAAAATATTAAACTTTAAAGATTTTGGAAAAATACCATAAAAGAAAATCTCCAGGATGTAAACTCTTAGGCTTAACAGTAGAAGAAAAACAGATATACCGTGCCTCAGTAAATTAAAATACTGGTTTATACAAGACCATATGAAGAGGATGGAAAGATAAGTTATAGAACAAGAACGCATCTAACATCTACAAATCACAGTTTGACTTCTAGAATATGTAAAGACCTCTCAAAATCAAACTCTCAAAATCCAATAATAATAACTGAAATAATAATAACATTTATAAAATGAGCAAAAGATATTTCACCAAAGAGATTAGTTGCCCATTATCCACAGGAGAAACACTCCTCACCCCTGGTGGCTGCCTGAAAGGTGGGCAGAAAGGATGAGCAACTTTGAA
This sequence comes from Psammomys obesus, assembly GCF_907164565.1. Classification (NCBI taxonomy): domain Eukaryota; kingdom Metazoa; phylum Chordata; class Mammalia; order Rodentia; family Muridae; genus Psammomys; species Psammomys obesus. Next base: position 2,133,337 of record NW_026590767.1, on the reverse strand, counting down.
CCTGCGTTGATTCTGCTCTTTGCAATACATATAGACCTATGATGACGTTTACTCACAAAGTGGGTAAGAAAATAACAACAGGAAATAATTAAAAAATTATAATTTTATGACTTGTGAAGGCAAAGGCAGGCAGATCTCTGTGAGTTCGAGGCCAGCCTGGTCTATAAAGCAAGTCCAAGACAGCCAAGGCTACACAGAGAAACCCTGTCTTGAAAAACCAAAACCAAAACCAAAGCAAAACAAATTTTGACAACATACTATAGTAAATGTTATGACTGGTTTCTTTTCTGTTTTGTTTTTCAAGACACAATTTCTCTGTGTAGTCTTGGACGTCCCGAACTCTCTCTCTCTCTCTCTCTCTCTCTCTCTCTAGATCAGGCTGGCTGTCAACTTGCAGAGATCCACCTGCTTCTGCTTCTGCTTCCTGAGTGCTGGCATTAAAGCTGTGCACCACCACCACCTGTTCATGACTGGTTTCTTTTTCTTCTACAAACATCTTTTTAAAATTTGACGTGCACATGTCGCCGTGTCTCCATGTGTCTGTGTAAGTGTGTGTCTCTGTCAATGTGGGTGCAGATGCCATATAGAGGCCAGAAATGGCATTGGGACAGCCTAGAGACAGAGTTAAAAGGAGGTTGTAAGCCACCTGACATGGGTACTGTCTTACAGACATGGGTCTGTAAGAGCAGCAAGCGCTCTTAACCTCTCTCCAGGCCTCGGGCATCTTATTTCACTGTGTGTGCCCTCCATGTGATGGCATAAGAGGACAGTGTCTATGGGATGATTGGGAGAGAAGGGCATGGTGGGCACTGTGTGGTAGCCTTGGGCAGCTGTGAAAGGGCAGCTTTTGAAGACAAGCATGCAGTGAGGTTGGTCTGAAACCCGAGGCTACCACTGACTGATGGATGGTGGCCTGTGCAGCACGCAGAGCTTCTCCAGTGATGGATTCCCGCCCGCAACAGAGTTCTACAGATGCTTCTCAGACACAGGGAAACTTATCATTCATCGTGTTCTGGTGGAGGGTAAGAAGGCATAGTGACTAGGAAACAGCTGGAAAATCTTTATGTAACTAAACATGCAATCATCGTTATATGAGCCAGAAATTGGACATTTGGGTGCTTATCTCAGAGAAGTGAAAATGAGCACACACACGCATGCATGCATGCCTGTACACAAATGTTCATGGAAACCTCAATTGTAATAGGCAAAGACTGAAAACAAAACAAATGTGCTCTGAGGTGGGGAATGACCTGAAGAATACAACTCCATAGTGGCAGAAAACAGTACAAGTAGCTTGGGTGTATTGCCAAGAGCATTCTGCCCACTGGGGGAAAAAAAAAAAAAAAAAAAAAAAAAGACAGTTCTAAAAGATAACACACCATCTGACCCTGTTTCTATAATATTCTTGAAAGGATAAAACTGTAGAATATTATCAGTTGCCAGAGTTCTGGGTGGTGGACAGAAGTGGGCATGGCTATACAGGACAGAAAGAAGAACCTGGCTGTGGAAAGACTGCGATCTAAACCAGCTTGATATCTAGACGGTAAAATTTGGCAAGTTGTCACCCTTGAAGTGCTCTCTTTGTATTTTTTAAAACTATACATAAATTTACTGTTATCTTAAAAAGCTAAAAAATAAATAAATAAATTAAGAGCCAACAAGATGGCTCAGTAAGTAAAGGCACTTGCTGACAAGTTTGATGACCTGAGTTTGGTCTCCAGGACCCACATGGCAGGACTCCCATAAATTGACCTTGGCCTCTACATACATGTCATGACACGTGCATGCCTCCACACAGACAGATATAGACAGATGCGCTAAATAAATAAAATGTATGTAAAATAACATTACAGACTTTGTAGGAAAATACAGACTTCTGACTTTTTTTTTTTTTTTTTAACAAATAGGAAAACCCTGCTGTACTGGACCCACTTCTGCTTAGGACCCCAATTAGCTGGAGTGATGGCGGCTGCCTCCATCAGGCCAGACCCACCTGTCTGCCCCAGTCTTTATCTCTCCCTACTGTCTCATACCCACAGTTATTGCTTCTTGCCTGTCCCCTCAAACTCCTGGAGTTTGCCACTTTTTTTTTTTCTTTTCACATTGGCATTGTCCTGCCTAAGACTGTTGGGAAGAAGGAAGTGAGAAAACAAGCCTTGGATTTATTTTTAAAATAAAAATAAATGTACAAGTGGGTTCACGTGTGTGCAGGGCTCTCAGTCCTGGATGTCACCCCTCAGGCACCATCCAGCTTGTTCTTTGGCACAGGGTCTCTCACCGAAACTCAAAGTTTCCTACTGAACGCGGCTGGCTAGCCAGTGAGCTCCAGGAATCCTCCACCTCCCTGGGGCTGGGACTGAAAGTGCAAACCACGGCACCTAGCTTTATATGTGTGTTCTCAGGACTGAACTCAGGCCCACATACTTGATCCACATACTTCATCAACTGAAGTGTTCTCCAGCCTGTGGCTGCTTTTGAAATCCAACTTCTTCAATCAAAAGGCCCATACCGTTCCTTCACTGTGTGAGACGATGGCAGAGTGTCTCTGACTTTGTTCACTGGGGCATTAAAAGCTAATCTCCTCAAACTTAAAATGAATAATGGCAAACTATGGCTCTGTATTATTAACCCAGACTTACACACTAAAACAGTTAAAAGTCCATTCTTCAACTGTGGAAACCTTGTCTGACTCTAAAAACAACTATTTGCATTAAATCAGCTCTGGATTCATACATTTGCAAACCATTTTAATCTCTGCCCGATCTATGAAAGTTGCTGAGTAGATACAAACTGGAGAAAACGCGCTCACTTCCCATTATGTCAAAGGCACAGGATAAAAAGTGGTGTTGTGACTTGTAAAGTGGGGCTAGCTGTATACTAAGGGAATTCTGAAAACGTAATGAAGAAATAGCCCCACGGGTGAAAACACGCCGCGTGGATCCAGGTGGAAGCTGTGTCTTCCCTTGCCTCTCGCAGGACAGAGAGGAGATGTTGGGGACAGTACAGTCATTTCGACAAAGATCTGTGCAGCAGGAGGTGGGAGAGGGAAGCTTCCTGAACCCACCTGGTGGTCCGAGGTGCTGTTCTCGTTGCCCATGGTGACTCAGGGTGCCCCGGTCCCTCAGAATGGTGTCAGAGTGACTGGAAAAAACGAAAGGGCATAAACATCTGGAAAAGTGGAAGGAGAGCTGAGGTTTTTCTCTTCTGCTCATCTCCCCAAACTCAGCGCCAGACGATGGCAAATGTTTATCTCTTCAGCCACATCATGGAAAATCACTTTAGAAGGGTTTTCTTTTGCAACATGCCACCCAGACTTCTTTCCCAATACGGGCTGGTGTTTTCACTCCCCGCCCAGCGCTGGCTGCAGATTCTGAAAGGCAAGTTTGTTCCTGAGTCTGAGTTAGTGCTGGCACGCACACATATGCACATACACAAAGAGTGACAAAAAGCCGCCCCCCACCCCTCCGCACCAAATGCCAAGAAGCCTGGGGAACACTGCTCCCAGGAGGATTTTCTGTTTCCAATTGTACACAGTTTGGAAACTCGTTGCGGCTGCTTTCTTTCTGTTGGTGACAGCACAGCCTGCTGTCAAACATTAGGAGGCGTGAAATCTACTCCTCTCCAAGAACATGGTGTTTGTAGCTCTTCCCTCTGAGCACTTGTCTCATCTATTCAGCTTCACTTCTGTGTATGTTTTTATGAAAGCAGAGCCGGCTCCTTGCTGAGGGAGATAGGGATCTGGGGGCCAGGCTAGGAATAAACACTCATATGAAGCTGCCCAAGACAAACAGAATGTGCTGTGGGGCCTTCAGTGACAGTATTAATGATCCTCATAGCTAAAATGTGCCCTGCACAGTTGTCAGAGAGGCACCGTCCCTTGCCAGACATCACTCACTAAATTTCAGGGACCAAGATGGCACCCTTACTTTTTTTTTTTCTTCATGGAGAAACCAAGCCACAGAGACTTTGAAAAATCAGATGCTCCTTAAAGCTGATGCCTCAGGGAACCCCAGCCTCATGCAGTGGGGAGGACCAGGATCCAAGCCCTAAAACTCATGTGAAAAGGCAGCTGGGGTTGCACGCATCTGTAATCCCAGAATTCATACAGCAAAGTGGGAGGGAAAGGCAGAAGAATGGCAGGAAGGTTACAGGCCAGCTAGACTGAAGTAGGTAGTCCAGAAACAAGAGAGACCTTGTTAGCCTTGATTAACAGTAGTAGGTGGTGAGACGGATTCCTGAAAGTTGTCCTCTGACCTCTGTAAGTGAGCTATGGCAGGAGTAAGACACTTCAGGCATGTGTGTGTGCTTGCACACATACAGAAATAACAACTAACTTTAAACACAAAAATTAAAACGATCCTTTTGGTTCACTTAGTCATTCGGTCAACATTGTGGGGTGACCAGTACATGCTATGCATACTGAACCACCACCGATCAAGAAAATACAAGTGTTATGAGCAGGACCAAATAAAATGTGTCTGGGCACTAGAGGCTGTGGCTCAGTGAGAGAGCCCTTGGTTCAATCCCTAGGACTGATAAAATACCTCAAAACCGATGAAAAGGTAATAATGACACACCCTTGTGCCCAAATCTCTTGTTCCTAACTTTCAAATCAAGAGAACATAGCTCATCAGTGATTTCCAATAATTTACTTTGAATATTCACTGCACATATATATCATGCTAAGCTATAGAATAAAAAAAAGTCATTTATTTAAAACTGATCAGTTTAATTTTTTTGTTCATTTTGAAGATAATTCCTCATAAGTAAATAAGGCTGCTAGAACCATTATTACTTAAACAGTTATTAACTTCCTTGTAGGAACCAGGCTAAAACATATAACATGAAATTTCATATGGTCCATTGTAATATTAAATTCTTCCTTTTTAGCTTTTTTGAGACAGGTATTTCTACATAGTCCTGGCTGTCCTGGAGCTCACTCTGTAGAACAGGCTGACCTTGAACTTGCTGGGATTAAAGGTATGCACCACAATGTCCAGGTAGAGCAGTGTTAATTTTTTAATACTCATTTACTAAATAGCTTTAATAATTTTATTAAAAACCATAAAAACTAAAAATTTTCTCAAAGTTACCTCAAACTCACTGTGTTGCTAAGGATGGCCCAATCTTCCTGTCTCCACCTCCTAAGTGCTGAGTTAGCTTTTAAAGAGACAAAAGCAAATGGCAAAACTCCCTCTGCCACAGTATGACCGAGACACACAGAATCGTACTGGAACCCTTCCCTGGGAACTTCAGGACAGGTACGCTTCAGCCCCCAGGCCAAAAAAGCAGGTGCCCCTACCTGTTTCCACTTACCTGCAGGGACTGTCTGCACTCTGAAGGCTTCAGCTCACAGAAAGTTTGCTTTACAACAACTGAGCTTTCCCCTTATCTACTCAAAGACTGTGAGGTTTAAGCCAGTTGGACAAACAGCTGTTCTCCACCCAGAGAACACAACCCAGCTGGCTTCATACCTGGGCTGTGCCTGCCCTTACCCAAGCCTTCCTGCCTGGGAATCTGCACCTCCCAGCTGCACACGCTTGGGGCCTTTATACTGAGCATTCTCGCTGTGGTGACATCAGCACAGGCTCCTTTCAGGACAGGCTTAACACTGCCCCTGCCCTCTGATTGGTCACACCTAGCACTGCTTGCTTTTGTGCACGAGATCAGGGAACAGAGCTTTTTCTAGAAAGAAGTCACGTGCTCACAGACCTTCTTGTGTGCACCTGGGGGAAATTCCACTGCAGATAGTATGGAAAGACAAAGAAAACTCGTGGAAACCAGATGACTCGGCAGTCTGGCTCCCGTTGGTGTGTGCAGAATGAACTTACCCAGGCGTGGTTTGAGTTTCAACCAGTGAAGTCATAAAAAGTACTTGCATGACTGGATTTGCTGATAGGCAGGCTGCCTGCCCACTGGGGTGGAGGCCTGCAGACCTGAGAGAATCACAGGCACCCAGCCAAACATTCTCCTGCCCGTGCCGCTGTCTCCTATGCCCACAATCCCTTCACTTTTTCCTCCTCAGTAAATGAAGGCACCTGCAGAGGGCCCTGACCCCGTGCCTAGACAGAACCACTCAGGGAAACAAGTCGGGCATTTTGTCCAGGGATCCCTGGATACCAGGGAGGAAACTGCATGCTCCCTGGAGGTGTTTAAGGCCCCCCCATACACTGAAAGCTGATTGCAAAAGAGCTCACTACCCTACTTTGCGTTTGAATAGCGCAGAATTGTGTAGGTGTGGGCAGATGACCAGATAACCACAATGCTTTCTAGCTGCACAACGAAATATTATTCAGCCATAAAAAGAAAGCAAGCATTGGTTCGTGTCACAACTCTGATAAGCGTCAAAAGCATCGAGGAGGCACAATAGGACCACAGCGTGTGAGTCCACTTACACAGAATTCCCAGAACTGACAAATCCATAGGGACAGAAAGCACACTTGTGGCTTCCAGGAGCTAGGGGAAGCGTATCAGCTGAACAGGTGCAGGGGGTTATTTTGGTCTGATAATAGTGTTCTAGAATTAGAGGAACAGCATAGACCGTGTGTGCCCGGAATGTCACTGAATCACTCATCTAAATTTTAATACCTAAATTTATATTATCTGAATCTCATAATTGTTTTCTTGATTTTTTTGAGATCTGTAGTGCAGGGTGGCTATGTAGCTCAGGTTGTCTTTGAACTCCTGACTCTTCTGCCTCCAGCTCCCAAGCACTAGGATCAAAGGTGTCCACTGTCAATGCTTGCCTACAATTTTTCTTAAAGTTGTGTTTCACATCTTAGGGTTCTGTGTAATGTAGAGTTTGGGGAAGGGAGAATTCTAGCAGTGAGGGGAAAGGCTTGAAGGCCATTTCTTTTGTGTTTATCAACACCAAAGGTCAAGGTTCAGAGGAATGAGGAACAAGAATTCTCATCTCTGCACCTTTTAAACCATATGGCGATTTTTCTAGGGTAGAGAAAAACCCTGTTAATAGGTCTTGGATGAGCAGTTGCGGATGGATGAAGAGACGAAGAGGCTTAAAGCGGAACACTGAGAGGGGGAAGCCGCTCCTGAGGGAAGGGGAGAAACACAACACCAGCCAACCCTGAGGTATGCAGAGCTCTGGATGTGGGGCATGCACGGTGGCCAGTTTTCAGTTCCGTGCGTTTCCATGACATCCCTTCCTTTCACTGACAGCTCAGTGTACAGCACAGACAACAGGTGTGAGTGTTCGAGATTTTTCCAAGGGTTGGTAGGTTGAAGGCCCAGAACCAGGAAGGGGCAGCCCTGAGCAGGGAACTTTGGCTGCTTCAGGGAATGCCGTGGATTTAGCTGTACACAACAGTGAGTCACCCGCTCAGTATTGGTACGTTGGTGCGCCCTTCTCTGCCTTGAAGACACCTGTCCTCTTCCTATGCCTTCCCATGGTCATCTCGCAGGTACTGCTTTTGAAAATGCAGTTGAGCGGTAGATTAAGGCCCACTAGTGTGACTTCATTTTGGCTCTTCCTTCAGGGCCCTGTCTCCAAATACAACCGTACCCCCCAACACTGGGCCTTATGAGCTCAAAATATGAATTCTGGGAGGATACAAACAAAATTTGGAATCCACCAAAGGAAGAAATTTAGAGCTAGAAGACAATTGGAATAAACAAAGCCACAGGATTATAAGAAGCCTTAGGGAAGGCAAAGACACCGCAGGGCTCAGCGTGGGACAGATTAGGCGTGTGCCCCTTGAGCTTTCCGAGTCCTCTAAACACACAGTCCAACTGCTTGGGAATGCTAGGGTATAAAGTGCCAGGTGTTTGACTGGTGAGTACAGAGGGCTTGGCCTGGAACAGAGACACTTTGAGAAAGAAAGAGGAGGGTTTGTGGGGAAGAGCAGGACTGGGTAATTACCTGTCTGGGCCATCTTGATCCTGATGCTAAAAGGATTAAAGGGACAGAGAAGAGGCTGGGGAGGACAAGGCAGACATGCAAGCCCCTCCTCCCAGGCACTTTTCCCAAAAGCATGCTGTAGGCAATTGCTCTTAAGAAACAAGCACCAGCTCTGAATCTGGACCTTCTAACAGGCTGCACCCAGGGCCTCAACACAGTGTTCTAGTTTCTTTTCTGTTGCTTTCTCGAAGGGCAGTCCAGGCAGGAAGGAAGTCAGAGGTCAAGGGCAGAGAAAGAATAAACAAAGTGCACATGGTTCCTTGCTGCTGTCTTCTCAGTTCCTCCCGACCCACAGTGTTCAGAACCCACTGTCTAGGGAAAGGTGCTGACGACATCCAGGGTGTTTCTTCCCACGTCAGTTAAACATCAAAGCAATCCTACACAGACATGCCAATAGGCCAGGCTGGTGGAGATAACTCCTCATTTCCCGGTGATTCGAAGCTGTGTCCAGCAGACAGTTAAAAGGAGTCAGCACACACAAGAATGGGCTGCCCACGTGAAGACTCAGGTCTACAGACCAAAAATTTTAGGTTGGACACAAAGAAGGCATCCTCTTGCTTCAGTTTGCCTGAGAGCTAAAATCCCCAGGTACTTCAGGTCCAGAGGCTTCTGTCATCATGAGTGTCAGTGAAGCGAGCTGACTCTTCTTGAGTAGTCGTTACTTGCTGGGGGCTCGCCATGGTCCTGGTTCTGTGCTTGGGTCACATTCAACCTGTATAGCAGACCTATGTGGTCAGGACCATTACTGCTCTCCAGTGGAGTCAGAATGTGATCAAAGGGCAGGTTGCCTACCTGCAGGTGGGACTAGAATTCCAGGCAGGACTTTTTGATCCTCCCCTATGACCCTTCTCAGGGCGTGAGCAAGGAAGGTATTTTCTCAGTGTGTCTCAATCAAACATAAGATAGTTCCCACAGGGGTCTATGACTCATACCAAGACAGAATTTACTGACATGCTGTCTCTCAGGGGAAAAAAAAAACAAAAACAACCAAAACCAAAACAAACAAATGCACGCTAATATTACCTAACCTCACAGGCTGGCACGTACAAGGTTGTTTCCATAAAGCCGAGTGTCCATCGTTGGCATGGAATAAGGAAGCTGGTTGTCAAGCAGGTCAGGACATTCAAGTTGGCTAGAGCTGCAGTTGTTCGTTCCCCTTGGACATAATAATGTGGCTACTCTGTTTGAAGAGGGCCGTGAGTGGGACATCAGGTATTGGGCATCAGCACTGGCGTCAGCTCCTGAGAAGTCCATGTTGATCCTCTATGGCCCTAGAGTGCAGACAGCTGGCACGTTCAGACAAGAGAATCTTGTGGAGGAAAATGGGCCACACTCACTGATGCTGAGGACTTTCAGGCTACACGAGCCCAAATCCATGACTTAAGGTCATGCCAAGAATAAGCCTGATTAGACATTTACTTTTGGTATCTTAGTGATGGCTGCCTTTGCTGCCGTCACTTCCCTTGGACATGGCCAATGATCGTCGATGGCACCTGCCCTGGCCACCATCAGGCACCCAGGGCTGCCACTGCCACTGTGGAAGAAAGCAGATGAATGTGTAGACCATGCTGGTTACATTTCTTACTGTGATAAAGTACACAGCAGGAACAACTTATGTGAAAGAAGGCTCTCTTTGCTGTGGCTCGAAGCTTCAAGGCAGGCAACCAGTGGCTGTCATTTGCAGGGTGGTTCTGTCCCAAACTCTGTAGCAACAAGAGCTTGAGGCAGCTTGCCCATGCCTTGGTGGAGCAGAAGCAGACATCAGACCTACAGCAAAGGGCAACCTACTTTCTTCAGTATGGTCCAATCACTAGAAGGTTCCACATCCCCCTGTCCCCGACCAAAACAGTGCCAGTATCAGTGTTCAAATGCATGAACTTTTGGGGGACATTTAGCACTTAAACTATAACATGGACTTTTCAGCTGCACCCAGGAGCTGGGGCTGCATCTCTTGTGATTGATGAGGGGGCAGGGTACTGAAACAGCTGAGCACCAGAGCATCCAGCGTGCCCTGACCCTTCTCCACTGGCAGTATTTCAAGGGGGCTCAGCCTCAGCATGATTTACCACTGCATACATGAATCATGGCAGATTGGCTTCTTCCTTGCATGCTGGCTTCCTCTAACCCAGACATGGTACAGACTGGCCAACCCTCCACTCGGACCAATAACTAAGGGCATGTGGATGAGGGCTTGCCCACTCATCTTTTGGGATGCACTATGAAGGCAGTAGGTTTGATTATCAAGGAGCCTCTAGGGCCAGAGTCCTTCAGTATGAATACCAATTCAACTACTCACTTGGTGTGTGAACTCTGGCAACGTTAACTTCTCCCTGCTCAGTTTTGTTTCTATATGGGCATCAACTAATACCTACCTAACCTGGCTATGGTGAGCTCTCTCCTATAGAGCTATTAAAGAAATCAGACATTTAATGAATTGGAGACTGATTATTAAACAATGAGTCTTTTTGGAATCTCTAGGCAAATCCTTTTATAAAATGAAGCGTTTGGTTTTTCTCCCCCCCCCCCCAACAGTAAAATTACGAATTTTAGAGATTGGATATGTTCAGGGTGGTATGGCTGTAGACAGAGTGTGAATTTTAGATCCAACTAATTAGTCACACTAGAAGCAGGTCACATCTTCGAGAAAGCACAGCTAACTAACACATGCACTGGCAGAGAAAAATGTTTGACATGAAATAGTTTAGGCCTGATGAGAAGAAAGCAAAAACTTTCCACCAGGCCATGTATACTGAAATAGTTGCTGGGCTAGTGACTCGGGCCAGTCTTTCTGTATGGCTACTCCTGGACATAGCTCACATAGCTATAGATCCATTTTTCCGCCTTCTGACCTACCAAGATGTGAACAAGCCACGAACATGCTTCCACCGCCATGTTTTACCGTTATGATAAGCCAATATCCCTGATGCCAAAATAAATTCTCTCGGCGGCTTCTGTCAAGTATTCTGCCTCAGTGATGACAAACAGAACTTATACAGGAACCAAAGGTACAATTTTGGACATGAGGTATAGAATACAACACCTGTGCAGGGGCCTCACATGGGTAGGTCAGGTGGAGAACGCCACTGCAGCCCCGACTGTACGTCCAGGCTGTGCAGGACTGGGAAGAGCAGAACTGGAGAACAGAGAGGAAGCTACATGGGAGCAACTCCATCCATGATAGGACAGTGGCCCTGGGAGGGCACTGTGTGTAACCTGCTGGACTTTGCGGATATGTCAGTGAATCAATTACATTTGTCTATTTTAAAATCTTCTCTTCTTCCTTGGTGTGCTCAAAATGTGTGTTTCAAACATTTGATGAGTTCTAGGGTTTCTCCTCCTACAGATGGGAATGCTGGGAAAATATGAAGGCCATCTTCTCCACTACTTCCTTCCATCTGTGAAGAATGGAGCCCTGGGAGGTGTCAATGATCTATCTCCCCCAGCATCTCTCTGCACGGAGGGGCGGGGCCAGGGCCAGCCTCACAATAGGTTTGTTCCAGGCAGTCTTAGCTGGCTCAGGCCTCAAGCCTGCAGTGTTTCTCTTGGACAGGAGCAGAGGCGAGTTCAGATGAGAGGTTCGTATCCTGCCTGCTATGGCCTCTGGCCATCAGGCCCCTGGCACTGGCAGAAAGTGGAGCCCAGATTACATTACTTACCATGGGAAGATCAGGGTATTCTCCAGCTGCTTGGTTAGTCCAGTTGACCACACAAGGCTGTGGGTCCCCCAGACCTGCCAGCCCTCTTCCTGGGTAGCTGGGAGCCTCAGCTCCTCTCTCCTGGGACAGTTCAGTCGCTCTGACACACTACCTTGCACAGCTAAGCACAGAGCTACTTATAGCTCCGTTATCATGTTCCTGCTTTAATACAAACAAACAGCTGTCGCCTGGGAAAGAGATTTATGAAGAGACACTGCCTGGATTTTACTCTGGCAAGGGACCTTCATAAGCACCAAGGGCCTTCTTGTTCCCTGAGTTTTGAGTAAGGTGACAGCTCTTCCCTCACACTCTCCCTTGGGCATCTTGTATTTTCCCCTTCCTCCATCTCCCAGGCCACTGAAACATTTGGGGATCCAAAGTTCATTCCCACAAAACACTAGGGCTTGGAGAATTTCGGGCCCCTGCTCCCAGGGCCTCATGAATGTACACAAGGTACCTATCAAAAAGCTACGCTCCCAGTATAAACAAACATAAAAAGCATATAAAAATTAAATTAGGATTTTGAGATAGCCTTAAAAAAAAGTAGCAATAACATGACAAGATTTCCCCACACCCACAAAAGAATGTGTTACAACTGCAGTGAACACCAAGTTGTCTCCCAGATTTGTTTACAAACATATCCCTTATTCTCTGTAGCTTGCCTCTGTCTGGGATGTTGATGAGGGTACAAGGATGGAGCCTAGGCCTGCCTTTGGTCAGATCAAGCAAGAAGATGTTTGAAACAAGGGAATTGTGAACAGAGGATAGAGTTGAGGCAAGTTCCAGCGGACAGTGCTAGAAGTGGGTGGGGACTGAGTGGGTGCACTAACTGGGACAGCGAGCAGGCCAAGGCTGGTGAACAGGGACACAGGGTACTTGATGAGATGGGGAGAAAGGCTGTGGCCAAACTAAGGACAGAATCCAATTTGGGAGGCAGAGCATGTGGGGGGCTCTGCCCCTGCACCCCTGTGCCGCAGCTTAATGGGGAGACAGAGAGTGCTATCAGAGTGTTTGAGGTAGGTCTTGATGGCCCAGCCCATCAGCTATCAATCGGTTCTTTGGAGATGGGGGCCCAGGTGCTTTTGGTACTGTTTGGATATTGCTAGCAGCGGGAAAAATCACTGCCTCCTGATGAAGTAGACATTCTAGTTGGAGAATCCCACCAGGATTCCTGCAAGTACTGACCCAGAGCTCTCTGAACCATGATGACGTCACTGGGCACAGGCTGGGCAGCAGTCAGTGGTGAAGCCTGAAGACTAATGAGAACAATCTCATTGAATTTATGCACCACCATCCTAATGAGGTTATAGACCCAACTTAAATTTGCCTTGTTCTGGGATTACACTGAGCCAGCATGTTTCTCTGTCTCTTTGACTGATTAGCGGTGGTTGAAAGCTAGCCAGCCTGTAGTTAACCACAGACATACAAGGGGTGCCAACAGAAACCATGAGACCCACCCAGAAAAGCGGCTTGCCCAACTAAAAGTGTTAACACAGAGAATAAAAGCTAAAGAAGTCTTTCTTGTCTTAGACCACCAAGCTTTGCGGTACTGTAGCACTCATTTTTAACTCTATTTTTTTTGGGGGGGATGTTTAGGCCTCTACCTCCCTTTCAACCTCCCAACCCTATGTAGGAGAGAGAAGGTTAGTGGGGAGAGGGGGCACAGACCCTTTTACTTCCCCTGGCCGTTCTTTTTTGAGGGTTATAGCAATCTCTGTCAACAGCAGACAAGGCAAGCATTCTCCTCTAAGCAGCTGCACCCCAAAGCATTTCTCTCTGTCTGCTCCAAACCACCACAGCATCCATCTCTGGTCTCTCCAAACTACCACCTGATCCACTCCACCACTGCACACCACACCTTTCTGGGCTCCCATATTTATATCCTCAGCCCCTTTCCATGCCACAGGAGGCAGGCCATTATCAGCTGTCAAAGGCCATGCCCCACAGGAGACAATTATTAGCTGCAGACAAACTAAAGCCTAACTAAAACCCCACACTTGTAATTAAAACAAAAGCATATTTATATGATATAACTGAGTTTACAAAGAAACCAAAACCTCCATTACAGGGTAGTTTGTTCTGTACCATATGGTAGCCAATCAGATTTCACCACAGGTCCCATTAACTCCTTTTCACAGCAACCTGTACCCAGCCCTGCTTGGCCCTGGGAAGATCTGTGCATCTGACCACAAAGAACGCTGTGGAAAGGAGGTCTGAGTGATGGGTCCCTCAGTTCAGATAATCACTGACAAGCATGGCTCTTGCCTGGTGGCCACTGTTGTCAGTCTGCACCAGACTCAGATCTCTGGGGATGAGGCTCTGAGGAATCTGTCTTGGAATAATAAATGTGATATTAGCTATGCAGAGCCCTTGGGCCCTGAATGAAAACATGAGCTTGCATCTAGATTTGCGGCAGAGAGGGCCTCCGCTCCTGCTACACAGATATGTGATGACATGTTCAAAGATGTGGTTCTCTTATTCACAATTTCCACACATCCTTTTCTGCAGATGAGATTAGCAGAAACCACACTGCTTATGAAAACAAGCTGTAGTGACCCCACAAAACATTCAGACATCAGTTTGAATCCAAAAGCTGAACTGTGCTGTCACATTTGGGAATCAAATGCAGTATCAATATAATTGGGAACTGTGGGCTAAGGGGAGGGTTGAGGCAGAACCGAGTAAGCGTGGAATTCGGTTCCAAGGCAAACCACATGATAGGGATCATAAGTGGGGGAGGGGTGCCACGAGTGCCAATTACAGCAGAGCCAATGGTATCGGCAGTAACAAGACATCTGTCAGGGTGCAACTGAGAAACTGAAGACATCTGCCCTCCACATGACATTGTGGGACTTTGTAAAGACCATTATTAGACTTTACGGTTATTATTTAAATAGAAAGTAGCCTTTTATTTTTAAAGGATTTATTTTCATTATGTTTTAAATTACTGTATGTCTGTAGGTGGGATGTGCACATGACTGTGGGTGTCTTTAGAGGCCAAAGGAGTCAGGTCCCACCCCCTGGAGCTGGAGTTGTGAGCTGCCCAACTTTGGTGCTAGGATCAGCAGTTAAGAATGCTTGTTGCTCTCTTAAAGGTCTCACGTTCAATTTCCAGCACCCACATAGCTACTCACAATCATCTCTAACTCCAGTTCCAGGAGACCTGACACACTTGTCTGGTGTCTGCAGGCACCAGGCACACGACTAGGACATAGACATATGCGCAGACAAAACACCCATACACATGGAAAAATATAAAAAAATCAACTAGAACTCTAATTATTCTATAATCTGAAAGGTTAATGACTGAGAAGCCCCCAAAGGAGAGCTGACTTGACCAATAACACCTGCAGGAGCTCCTGATCAGGAGATCCACACTCTAAAACTGCTGGTATCTGCCACTTCCTGGCTGCGGAGGAGCTAACCTACACATGGACTCTTTTATCCCCAAACGTCCCCCTTTTCCATCTTATAAAACCCCAAGACCCCCCCATCCCACATCATGTGTCCACAGTCTCCATTGTGCAGAGGGACTGTGGCCCTTCAGTTATGATTAAAGAACGACTCTGTCTCAGGAGACACCTGCCTGATTTCTTTTATTCCCACATCACTCCATCAATCCCAAGTTGACATGATCTGTGTATGATCTTAACATGATCTAAGCATGAAGTCAACAGGGATTTTGGTTTAAGTATTGTTTCACTCAAGTATCACTTCCCTGGGGTGGGGGCAACGCAGAACATTTGCCTGTTTTTGTATTAGCTTTTCAGGTAGATGGAAATAATAGAAGCACTCTCGCTCCCTGCCTCCAAAACTCTTTCCCTGTGTGATGAAAAGCAACGAGGACAGTATACTCACAAAACAAGCCTCTGTCTTCAGGGAATGAAAAGAGAATGGTAAGCGTCTTCAAAACAACTGTGAATAGAAACTGTGTAGTCAGAAAACCCTAGCACCATCTGTTTAGCAGAAGTTTTGGCTTCTGCTCTCCTACAAATGTTTATAGGCGACAGACTGACTTACCTCCCAAGAAAATTGTCAAAAAGCAGAAGCAGGTAATAAGAGGGTCCAGGTCAAACTAGAGTTCATATCAGATCCTTTAAAATACCCAGAGGAGGATTAAAAGGGAGAGGTTTCATAACCTAGGGACTCAAAGGGACAGGTGGAAATCAAAGGAAGTCCTCCAAATGCATGGTCTCTGAGGAAGAAAAAAGTAGAAATAACAGAAGCACCCCATGTGCTTAAGAAAGGTAGAAAATTTAGATTTCCCCCAAGAAGAAGAAAACAACAAAACCCAACCAACCAAACAACAACAACAACTACACAGAATCAGAGACCTGGGAAGGTTTTTTGGTACCTGATCAGAAAGAACATGGCCTCTGGTGGATTCAGAGCCAGGACCGACAACCAGGAATCCTGAGAAAGCCCAGCCTGGCAAAGATACACTAAACCACCAACAAGAGTTGGTGAATGAAAAGGAAGTCAGGAGACAATTCTTCACAAACATCAGTCAAAACAAAAAAAATCTATACACACTAAAATCAGCCATGAAGTAGGAAGACACCATAAGATAGCACTCTCACCAGAATGAAACATTCTCAAACATGTGAATATATGTAAAGTACCTTGGATAAGAAACTTAACAGTGTAAACAGAAATGAACAAAGCTATACTAGGAAGAGAGCTCACTTCTGATTTAAAAGTCAAAGATCAAAAAACTTAAACTGTAACAGAACAAGGCTTGGAAATAATTGAGAGAGAAGAAAGAAAGAAAGGAAGGAACGATGACCAGGCAGAATCGAAAGATTATTGATTAAACGCAGGCAAGAAATAGAGAAAAGGACAAAGATACTCTGGAAATAAATAGATCGCAAAACACTCAAGGAGAAGTAAGTTCAAATACAAATTTAATAAAGGCCATTGAAGAACATGAGGAAATGAAGAGCATCAAGGATTATATATATATTCCTATATCCACAAAGCAGGTAACAGTTGAGCCAGTTTCTATGACAGTCGGGGGTTAGAGGGACAGGCCATGAAGGAACACTGCTTACTGGTTTGCATCCCAAGGTTAGGTCACAAAGTGGGCCCAGAAGGGCAGTGCTGATGGCCGTATTTTAGGGCAATGGCTTCACCAAAGCTGAACTTTGACAGGAAACAGAAACCTAACACATATCTCTAGAGCCCTTAAAGGCTGGCTGAATGCTCCTAACTGCAACTGTCAGCATTTCATCTGTCTGAAGAAGTCCCCACACTAAATGCCTGGCTGTGCCAGTTCTCAAGCAGCCTCCCTCTGCCATATGCCCTTATAAAACCCAACAAGCTTTCGTAACTGTGTCCTGTCTAAGCCAGCCCGGCAGGCTTTCCTGTTGTTTGTTTTTAAATAAACTGCTTTGTATCCAAGGAGTGACTTTGTCAGGTGTCTTCTTGCTGAACCTACTCACATTTGGTGCTGAAACCTGGGACGCCTGGGTCCCCCTTTGGGACCTCAGTCCCTTCTTTAACTTAGCCAAAACTGCCAAGTTGGCCCTCCTGTGATATGTATCATTTGCCTCTGCTGGCCTCTGTCACCCACTAGTTCTCCTCACTTGCTCTAGTAAGTAACTTCTCAGAACTGCATGTTCTCTCTATCATCCTCAGTGGAGCCTGCTACAAAAGTTGTGCTGGTAAGCCGGACAGCCTCCTTATGCCCACCCTATCACATGGCAGAGGGACACGCCTCCATTGATTCTGGGAATCTCTCTAACCAGTCTTGATCCTTCCCTCCGGGATGCTCTATCTTGTGGTACTTACCCGTTTCCTCCCCGTGCCTCCATCCCTAAGCCACTGGACTTCTCCCTCAGGCACCACTGCTACTTGTAATCCCAGCACTGGGGAGGCAGAGGCAGGCAGATCTCTGTGAGGTGGAGGCCAGCTTGCTCTACAAAGTGAGTCCAGGACAGCCAAGGCTACACAGAGAAACACTGTCTCGGAAAAAAAATAATAATAATGATAATAAAATAATAAACAAACAAGCTGGCTGTGGAGAGAGGATTGGCATGCCTGTTCCAGACCCACATGTGCATATTTAAAAGTTTTCTTCAAAGTCATTGTCCTGGTTTAGGCTGACAACCTGACTCTGTGACAGGGAAGAGAACACTCCAGGAAAAGACAGTAAGTGCTTGAGAACAGCTAAGAAGTAAACTGTTTCCAACAGAGGTTACAAATGACAAAGTTAGCTCTCTGACCACCCCCTTCTTCTTAGTTTTGTTTACTATTTTTGAAGCTTTTGTTGAAATGTTAACTTTTTTTTTTAACCTCAGGGTCTGTAAGAATATTGAGAGCAGGGATCTGTGGCACATGCCTGTAGTCCCAGCACTCTGGGAGGCAGGTGGATCTCTGTGAGTTTGAGTCCAGTCTGGTCTACAAAGTGAGTCCAGGGCAGCCAAGGCTACACAGAGAAACCCTCTCTCGAAACACACACACACACACACACACACCAAAAAAAAAAAAAAAAAAAGAAAAAGAAAAAGAAAAAAAGAAAAAGAATATTGAGAGTGTGGTTTTAAAAACTTTAAAATCTGTAACAGAAAAAAAAATTATTTTAAAACTTGTAACAAGGGGTTGATGGTAGTTAAAACTCTGAGTGAAGAGTGGGAGGGACAGGGCGGGGAGGGGAGGGGCAGAGTGTCGCACAGCTTTAATCCCAGCACACAGGAGACAAAGACAGGTAGATAGGTAGATCTCCGAGTTTGAGGCCAGCCTGGTCTACAGAGTGAGTTCCAGGACAGCCAGGACTACAGAGAAACCCTTTTTTGAAAAACAAAACAAAACAAAAATTTATGTATGTCTAGGTATTCTTAATTTGCTACACCACACTAAAATAGATTCGCTACAGCATACAATGCATTCAACTTTCGCTTATGAAAACATCTAACCACTTCATCTTTGCTAAGTTTGTTAAGCTACTTGAAAATAAATTACTAAAATGAGAAACTGATATTTTGTAAAGGTATACTATGAACGCATCAGGAAAATAAGGTTCCCAGTATCACCACGGACTGTATTTATGGTTTAGAGTTTATTCTGATACTAAAGAGTCTTTGATTCAAAAGTATAAATTTTAAGTCTCAAACTTAACAGGGGTAAAATTATGAAATCTTTATCTTATAAAAGCTACTAATTTGTTATAAACTGTTAAAAGATAATTAAAGACATGCAAGTTACTGGTCAGTCACCTTACAAATGATCAAACCCTTTTATGTGCTCAGAATTATGTTTGTAGTCATGCCAGGTACAAACTCATTTATAGGGGTTAGCCTTAGTCTTGTGTATAGCTTGTCAAAGTTAAGCCTAAAGCAAGTAAGTAAAAAAACAAATAAAATTTGCATAATATAAAGTAATAATCAAAATTAGTTGTTTTTTTTTTTGTTGTTGTTGTTGTTGTTTTAACTAGATAATGGCCCTCAACCCCCTTTGGTGAGGTTTGCTGAATGTGGCATTTAGTGACAGGGAGGAGCAGGAAAAGGCTTTGGGCCTCCTGTGATAAACAGAAATACCAGCTTCTGGCAGCAGCCCCAAAGTCACCTCTAAAAAGATGCGGCACCAAAGGACTCCATTCCAAACCTGATGCAGATTTGACTACACTGACCAGTGGACGAAGAACTGCCTTTCCCCTCGCCTGCTGCCAGGACCCTGCCAAAACTATGGACAGGCGGGATACTAGAGGGTAGACTGCCTCTTTTTGCCACCTCGATGTAAGTCAGTTCCCCAAGTTCCTCCTCCACAGAAAAACCTTTCACTGCTCTGGAACCTCAACCCCCAACAATATCATCTGCAGTACTGTGGAGGAGCCCAGGGTAACTGTCCATTTACCCTGGACATTGACAATGTCTCTGTCACTTTAGCAGATTCAAGAGCTACTTGGTCTACTTCCTGCTTACTTCACCCTTCTCAGATTTCTGTGATGGTATTGCTGGCCATCCCCAACAGCCTAGGGACATGCCCTCTTCTCTAGGGCCATCAGGTCTTGCTCAGGCCTTCTTTGATATGCCTAGTTTCCCAACGCCATTACTGGGGAGGGATATCCTGGCCAAATTACACATTTCATTTTTTAATTTTTTTTCATCCAACTCCTGGAAATTTTCTATTTCTCCTAGCCTCTAAGGACCAACCTTCTCTGGTTTAGATTTCTTTTAAATACGAATTGAGTATATTTTCTTAATATATATTTCTTAATGTCAAGTAAATAAATCATATCAGCCGTGTAGGAAAAAAAAAAAACACAGAGATGCTTCATCTGGTCAAACTTTAGAAGTCTGCTTTCTTCTTGAAAATAGTCTGGCTTTACAATAATGTGAGATACAAAAGAAAGACATGTTGCTTACAGATGACATAAGTTTGAGGGCTTTAGAGGGAAGTTTAAGTTACCCAGGTCTCTTAAATAAAGCTTCAAAGTGAAGGCACAGTTACCTGCCATACTCAATTGGTTTCAAATGTAAAAGTCGGGCCTTGCCTTTTCCTACATCTAACAGGTTTCCTACTGAGATAGGAAATACGTTTCATGAAAACAAGCAAACAAACAAACTTAAAAGCACCATGCTATTATTACTGGCTTTCCAGCATTCAGGAGGCAGAAGCAGGTGGACCCCTGAGTTTGAGGCCAGCCTGGTCTACAGAATGAATTCCAGGCCAGCCAGGGCTACACAGAAAAACACTGTCTTAATCCTCTCACTCCTCACCCCAACACACACACACACAAAGGGGGGAAAAAAAGACCTTAAAAAAGGAGGGAAAGAAATAATTCCTCTCTCATTCCGGTTCCTCAGCTAATCCTACACCCCGTCAGTGGTAGGTGCTGCACTCAGCTCATCCTTTCCTGATGACAAGCAAGCCAGGAATTTAAACCAAGTTGGTTTTGATTTCCTGCTTTCTTCCCTACCTTTTCTTTCTTTAATTTTTAATTTATTTTATTGGTGTTTTGTTTGTTTGTAGATAAAGTCTCACCAGGTAGGCCTGGCTGTCCTGGAACTCATTCTATAGACCAGGCTGGCCTGAAACTCAGAGACCCACCTGCCCCTGCCTCCTGGGTGCTGGGATTAAAAGCATGCACCACAACACTCAGCTTCCTTTTCTTTCATTCTTTCTTTCTGAAAAATATTTCTTTATTTTTATTCTGTGTGTTTTGCTGCATGTCTATGTGTAAATAGCACCCTCAGAAAGCCAGAAGAGGGCAGTAGATCCCCTGGAACTAGAATTACACAAAGCTGTGAGCTGCCATGTGGGTGCTGGGAATCAAACCCAGGTCTGCTGGAAGAGCAGCCAGTGCTCTTAACAGTTGAGCCATCTCTCCATCTCCTTACCCTTCTTTAAGACAAGGTCTCACTATGTAGCTTTGGCTGACTTAGAACTCACAAGGTAGATCAGCTTGGCCTTAAACTTGAATGATCCCCCTGTCTCTGTTTCCTGAGCACTTTGGTTATAAGCATGCACCACCAAGCCTGACATAATTCTCATTTTCCAAAGTGAATTTCTGTGTTGTAGTTGAGACAGGGGAACCAGGGCCTCCAATGAACTCTAAGTCCACGTGTTGCTTCCCAAGACTTAGCTCAGCCTTCCTCCCATCTTTTGGGGGTTTGGGACAGTGTGTCTGATCACAACCTACTCCTAGAACCTGGACCTGAGGACTGCTCTTGCTCTCTCCTCAGGATATCTATCCATCTGACAGAAGCTATGCTACCCATCACTGATTACCCGTGGGTATCAGTGATACCTTCCCCAACTGCTTCTCTATAGTTGGTACCTGTAGACTAAGATACATCAGCCAGAATCTATGCTAAATAAAAACAAAGATGCTTGCAAAAATTAGAAAATCCTGGGGCAGTGAAACAAGCAGGAGTTGGAAGGAGAAATGCTCTTGACAGGCGCTCCGTCATAAATGTTCCGAGAGCAATGCAAACACATCGCCACCAGACACTCTTCAGAGGATGGGACACATGACACCACTATCTTATGACAGATCAAGATTCAAGGCATAGTTGTATCTTCTGTTTGCCATGAAATATGACACACAAAATCACTGTCAATAATTCCTCACACCTCACTCTCCATCTCAGCAGAAGCATATTCCAGGAATAGTTTTTGGAATGACCAGGAGTTAATATAGAGCCATGTTTTTTTGTTTGGTTGTTTGTTTGTTTTTTTTTTT
>NW_026590767.1:2051213-2111534 GCF_907164565.1 Psammomys obesus | reverse complement strand
AAAAAAAAAAGGTGAACATTGACTGCTCTTGCAAAGGACCTGTGTTTGATTGCCAGCACCCATACAGTAGCTCATAACTGTCTGTACCTCCAGTTTTAGGTTATCTGGTACCCTCTTCTGGCCTCCATGGGTACTAGGCACCTATGTGGCACAGACATCCTGCAGGAAAAACTCTCAGACACATAAAAAAATTAAATTTAACTCCACAACCTTATTCTATTGCTACTCTCCCTTTTTACGTTCAATCAAACCCATACACGTGTGTATGTTATATACATGTTATATATGCACACATTCCTTCTGCCATGATCCACTTTTTCCCCTGAGAAAACACCCTCCACTAAAACTGAAGCCAGGCTGGCAGCCACAGAGCCGCAGAGCTGCTGTGTCCATCCCCACAGCACTGGGCTCTGGGCGCACATGGCCATGCCTGGCTTTCAGTGTGTGTTCAGCTGGTTTGAATGGTGGGTCACAGGGCAAGGTGGACATCTCAGCTGTAAGCTGGAGAACAAGGTGGGCTGTGGCCGTGGGTGAAGGAAGAAATGGGGGAGCAAGAGCAAGAGAACTTGAGCAAAGTGTTGGTGGTCCATAACCTCTCAGTGGAGGGGCAGGCGAGGTGCCCACATAGTCACCTGGGCAGATTTGCAGTTGTTACCACTGAGACTATATGGAGTGGCGGTGTTGTCAGACCTAGAATCCGCTTGTGGTATTTAAGTGTGCTTTAGCTGTGTCATTTTTATGTAAAAAGGACAAATGTTCTGAGCTGAGGGCTGCAGGAATGGTGTTTCTCAGAATGTCTCCTCTGGCCTCATTGGGAGCTAGGTTTCTCAACCCTGTTATTACCAACATCTGGGGTCAGATCATTCTTAGGGAGAACAGCATTGTCTTGTGCATCATTAGGACATTTCCCTGGTACCCTCTGCCCAATAAATGCCTGGAACACCCAGTGTCCTCATGGATAATGACAACCAAAAAGTACCAACACTTCTCTGAAAGCCCTTGGGAAGAAAACGGAATCTCCCCTAAGGACCAGGGATTCAAAATTGGGTTACACAGAAGGCCTGCTTCTCAGAAATGTGCTTTCCGGACATGAGTCTGCCTAACATATCTTCGCCGAGTCTGGGAAATCCATGTTAAAGTTCTCGCCTCCATGTCCGTGCTCTATGTTCCTATCTTGGCTGGTGAAATGTAGGCTGTAAGCCAAATAAACCCTTTCCTTTCCCACATTGAAAAAAAATTAAATTTAAAAACTGTGTCTAAGCCTTTGTGCAGCCTTTTGGGCTTTCGAGAATCCTTTACTTAGGATTTATTTACTAGTAATGATAGTCTTGTTATTTTTTTTTGTTGTTGTTGTTGTTGTTTTTTGTTTTTTTTTGAGACAAGGTTTCTCTTTGTAGTCTTGCCTCTCCTGGACTCACTTTGTAGACCTAGCTGCCCTCAAACTCAGAGAGATCTGCCAGCCTTTGCCTCCTGAGTGCTGGGATAAAAGGTGTGTGCCACTGCGCCTGGCTACAGTTAATATAGTCTTAATATTAAATGTTCTTACGAGTTAAAGAGTTACACTGTCTTTAGTTAAATTTATTGATTTCATTGAGACAGGGTCTTCTATATCTCAGGCTGGCCTTAACTTGCAGTATCGCTAAGGCTAATCTTCAACTTCTCATTCTTACGATACCATCTCCTGATGATAAGATTCTGGGTTTTTGTTCCTATTCCCCATTTCTCTGGTTTTGGGAATTGGACTCAGAGTTAAGTGTGTTCTAGGCAAGCACTCTACCAACTGAGCTGCATCTCCAGTTCCTGTAGGCGAGCTAAAAAATGTCGAAGCAAAATGTATATACAGAAAAGTACACATAAGTGCACTGTTAAATTAATTACTAGGGCTGGGTGTGGTGCTATATGCCTTTCTGACCATCAGAGACAGGAGCTGGTGCAGTGCTGATTTGCTGTCTTACTTCAGCTATCAGGTGGTGGTCCAGGTCTGAGACACCTCTGCTGTTCCCTCGTGGCTCAGTGTTCTTCCTGTGAGATGTGCAGTGGGATGTCTGCAGCCCTAGGGTATGAAAGATGCTGTTACCGTTCGTTAGACATAATTGGCTTTGGGGAATTAAAGTGAAAGAACAAGTGATTTATCACATGTGAATGCTTTAAATGTCTTAATGTTATTTAGCCCAGAGAAGCTTCCAGCGTTCTTTTCTCTTAGTAGTTCAACTCCATTATATTTAAAATATTATTAAATATTATTGGACATCTGTCAGTTATGCAGAGACCAGTCATATCTTGTCACATACCACTGTATAGATATTCTAGCTTATAATTAGCTGAGTTTGTATGATAGTAGGATCTGAGTGTTTTGAATTTGGGAGCACCGGGGATTGAACCTAGGGTCTCATGTTAGGCATCCACTTTGCCATTGAACTATACCCATGACCTCAAAATAAAAATTTTAAACCCAAGTTAATTTGAATACAGTAGGCATCTTAGATAGTTTAATTTTTAAAAATTTTTTTTTTTTTTTTTTTTTTTAATGAGCAATTCCAAAGTCAAGACTCGATGGTATATTGTAGCCAGTCATAAACTGTAAGAATTTGCTGCTGAGAGTAGTTAAATTGTTAAAGGCTTTTTTTGTTGTTAGTTTTTTTGTTTTGTTTTTTTGAGACAGGGTTTTTCTCTGTATAGCCTTGGCTGTCCTGGACTCACTTTGTAGACCAGGCTGGCCTTGAACTTGCAGAGATTCACCTGCCTCTTCCTCCCTGAGTGCTGGGATTACAGGCATGTGCTACTGTGCCCAGCAAGGCTTTTTATTCTTAACACTTAAATAATGAATTAACATTTACCTAAATTCATTGATGCACAGGTACTCTTGAATTTGCAGCATAATGTTTTTAGTACTTTTGGGGGAGGTAAGAGGAAAAGGAGTTCAAACTGGTCCAGGGAACATTTTTTCTTACAATTTCTGTTCCTTAAAATTTCTTTCTTTCTTTTTTTTTGTTTGTTTGTTTGTTTTTTCTTTTTTTCTGTTTTTTTCGAGACAGGGTCTCTCTGTGTATCCCTGGCTGTCCTGGACTCACTTTGTAGACCAGGCTGGCCTGAAACTCACAGAGATCCACCTGCCTCTGCGTCCCTGAATGCTGGGATTACAGGTGTACACCACTGCACTCAGCTTCCCTAAAATTTTTTAAATATTGTCTTAGATCGTAAGTGAGCATCACATACAACTTTAGAGATAAGAGGATCTTCATAGTTATATGTAGCTGAACTTTTTTTTCAACATATGATAGAGAATTAGAGAATTTTTCCAAAGAACCACAAATGATTAGTACAGGGCAACATGTGGGAAAGTTAGTACTTTTTATGTAAAAGCATGGGGCTGCCATATCGGAGGGTTGAAGCTGGCCTAAATAATTAATACAGAATAACCAGCATTAGTGAATTAAGTATTGACCTAAACAAATTTTCCAAATAATTGAAACATTCTGTGTTTTCTGAAAATTAAAGATGGTCATCTTCCCACAGTATATTTTGATCTTGTCTGTTCTTAAACAGAATACTTAGCAGGACTTGCTTGTTAATTCTGACTTTCATATGCCCTTGGGAGTATTATTTTGCTCTTGCTATATTTCAGTATGCCCGTGCCCTTACCATTGTCTTCCCCACAGAGTTACTGCTCTATGTCATCCCCTATCATCTTTCTTGCTTTCAGTTCTTGTATTAGTTTATCTAGTATTCAGATTTGTTTTCTTTTTAATTTTTTTAAAAATGTTTGTTAAAACTCATACTTTGTACCTCCTATGAGTAAGGTACTGTTTCAGAGGCATTAGTGCAATTAGCAACTCAGTGAAAAAAATTAGATAAAGATTCTTTACTTTTGTGGAGCTTTCGTTGGTGGAGTAAGACTGAGAGTGACTAGAGATAATCACTAAACAAAAAGTATAATGACTTAGCAGATTGCAGGTTAGCAGAGGTTATTGTAGAAAAGGTAAATATAAATGTGGTTTAGACATACTGGTCGGGCTGGAGAGATGGCGCAGCCGTTAAGGGCTCACAGCCATAAATATAAGAGATACTGGTCATTAGCTGGAAAACCAGGTTACCGAGTTAATTGTAATAATTTAGAAAATGGAAAAAATGCTTCAGAGATGCTTTGGTAAAAAAACAATTTAAATGTTTATTTCTGTTTTAAATTATGTGTATGTGCCTTTGTATGGGAATGCGAGTACAGTGCCAGCTGAGGCCAGAGGTTTCAGATACCCTGGGCCTGGAGTTAGAGGCAGCTGTGAGCCCTCTAACATGGGTTTTGAGATTTAAAAATTATTAAAATTCCAGTGCTGGGCTAGAGAGATGGCTCAGCGGTTAAGAGCACTGTCTGCTTAAAGAGCACTGTCTGCTCTTCCAGAGGTCCTGAGTTCAATTCCCAGCAACGACATGGTGGCTGACAACCACCTTTAATGGGATCTAATCTCTTCTGTCATGCAGGCACACATGCAAATAAAGTGCTCATATGTATAAAAAAATATCTTAAAAAAAGAAAAATTAAAAAAATTCCAGTGTCATTTTTCATAGAAACAGGAAAAAAAATTTAAATTCATTTGGAAGCATGAAGATAGCCAAAGCAGTCCTGAGAAAAAAGAATACTGATGATTTCAAGTTTTATTAGAGAGGCATAGTAACCAAACAAAATAATACTGGCACAAAAATAGGTTAAGCTGATGTATGGAGCAGAACAAAAAGTCCGCATACAACTGCACAACCTAAAGTTATCTGATTTTTGATAAAGATACAAAAATACACATTGGAGAAATGGCAGTTTTCTTAACAAATGAATGAAATTAGGTTGTTATCTCCTACCCTTTGCAATAAACAACTCCAAATTGATCAGAGACCTTAATATAAGATCTGGAACCCTGAAACTGTTAGAGAAAAATCTGGAGAAAGCACTTTCAAGAGACAGGCATAGGTAAGGACTTTCTGAATAGGATTCTAGTTGCCTGGCAAATAAGGCCAACAATTGACAAATGGGACTTCATGATAAAATTCTTCTGTACACCAGAGGAAGTAGTTAATTGAAAGAAGAGGCAGCTCATAGAATAGGAGGAAAACTTTGGTAGATATTCGTCTGACAGAGAATTAATATCTAGAATATAGAAAAAACAATAAAGAGACAACCTAATTAAAACACGGGCTAAGGAACTGGAAGTTTGTGAGAAAAAAAAAAAATACAGATGGCCAATAACCATGAAAAATGTTCCAGCCTCACTATCCGTCAGAGAGATACAAATCAAAATGATACTGACATTTCATCTTGTTCCAGTCAGACTGTCAGTCATTAAGAAAATAAATAACAAGAAATGCTAATTTTGATTTGTAGGTTTTGTGATGTTTTCTGCTTATCCTCCATTTATTTATTCTGATTTTTTGAAGGCATCTTGTTTTTCAAAGTCACCTTGAATTCTGTGTGATTGTGCATGTGTATGGAGAGACCAGAGGTTGATGCCATATGTTTTCAGATAGGATCTCTCAGTGAACCTGTGTTTTAATGTTTTTTTTTTTTTTTGAAGCCTTTCTAGGAGAAATTTAGAAGTAATTTTTCTTTTGGAAATTAACATAAATCTTAGCTACACAGCATGTTGATTTTTATATGTGTGTATTCTCCTAGGGTTACTACTCAGAATAAAAGGCAAAGCATTTGCTGCATGTTGACAGGTTTCTTACATGCTCATCTTTGGTCTGCATACTACCACTCAGAGGTTAACTAACTACTATAATTTTAATGATCTGGGACAGATAACCAGAATCTTTCAAGAGGCATTTCATAGTTTCTCCTGTGGTTGTTGGCCCATTCATGAATCCCACGTGTTGTTGTTACCGGGATTCTCTTGAAGGGCATCATTGGGGAGGGACCAGTACTCATTAAAACAAATCTTAAGTTACAGTTTAGTTTACTTTCTGTGGCATTTGAGTGGAGGTCAGAGGACTGGCTACAGTCATTGGATCTACCTTGGGTCTCAGGCTTGGTGATAGTGGCAGGCTCTCTCTCTGCTGGACAACCTCACTGGCTCAAGAAAAGGACTCTTTTTAAATTTGTGTGTATGGGTATTCTGCCTGTACGTGTATGTGTGTATCACATACATGCCTGGCCTGGTGAAGTCACAACAGGGAATCAGATCCCCTAGAACTGGAGTGACAGTTGTGAGCCCCGCCATGTGAGTGTGGGGAATTGAACCTGTGTCCTCTAGAAGAAATTAAAATTATAAGAATTTTACATTTATGAGAGCCACATTTGTACCATAAAACTTAATTTTATCTTGTTTGAAAACAGCATAAGATAGTGTGAATGTAAATTGTAGGGCATTGGAAAGGAGTCTAAAGTATGACTTAACACAATGTAGAATTATAGCCCAATTAAGACTTCCATATTCCTTAGAGAACTGACAGGTTACCTTGAGGTTACCTTCAGATTAATCATTACAAAATTCTGAATAAAGATTTTATTAGATTATTTAAAATAGACAGTAGAGACCATGAGATAAAGGAAAGGTCAAGAACTAGGAACTTGTTACAGGAGCTTCTGGATAGTTATTATGCACGAACAGTTACACGACTGGAACTCCACGTTGATGGAGACAGCTCACTGCCATTCTTTGTTTTAGAAAAATATTGTTTTATTTTGATTAATTAGTTAACTTGGCTTTTTTTTTTTTTTTTTTTTTTTTGAGACAGGGTATCAATAGCTCTTGCTTCCCTGGAACTCACTCTGTAGACCAGGCTGGTCTCTAACCCACAGAGATCCACCTGCCTCTCTCTGTTTCACAAGAGCTGGGGTCAAATACATGTGCCTGTTGCCTGGCTGAAAAAAAAGAAAAAGCCGATAATTTTTAATGCAGAATTTACCTGTTGAATATTTTTAATACACAGATAAAATAGTTGATAATAATTTGACTGGATTTTTGACAAAATTAGAAGTGTGTCCCTTTCCTCATTCAAAACAAGTAACAAGTCTTAAGAAAAGACGGAACTTTGTAGATGTAACGGATAGTTTGGAGGACAGTTTGCACTTGGAATAAATACTGTGTAGGAAAACAGTTTAAACATTACTTGCCTCTCAGAAACTTTTAGTAGGTGTTGTGAGACAGGCTACCAGTGATGGGTGGCGTAGTGGATACCAGGATCAGGACTCTGAATGCTTCTTTCTAAGCAAGATGAGCCAGTTGCTAGGAAACACAAATGTCAATGTAACTGTTTTCTTGTTTCATTTTTAGAAGTGTAAAGGATTTTAAAATTGGCAATGATACATTGTATGTTCAATTCTTAATATAGACCATAATCTTCATGGTTATTATCTTTTGAATTTCAAGATCAGGGGATAGACCTATGGCTTAGTGGTTAAGAAGAGTGTGTGTTCTTCCAGAGATGCTGAGTTTGGTTCCTAGCACCCATGTGTGTTTCTCACAGCCTTTTGTAATTCCAGCTCTAGGGGAGACACATGCACACGCTCACACAACTAATTACAAAGTGAAATAAATTTCAAAATTTAAGATAATTGGTCAACAGTTAAAATTTTATACACATTTTATTAGGTGAATCAAATTAACAATGTTATTTACTTAAAATTTACCTGTCTGTTATTTAAAAGCTGAATTACCAGTCAAGTTATGCCTGTTTTCAATTAGATTAAAAATTTTTTTTAGAAGTCATATTTAAAATAGAAAGATAAGGAATATAGATTGGTTGGGAAGGTGACTGTATTTTCACCCTATTGTTTCTGGAGTGATAAATGTATGTTTCTATCTGTACGTCAAACATGATAAAAATATTTATTTTCTCAATAGGCCTTGATATTTTGAGTAAGATCATATAAACTATTAACTATCATGAGTATTCCCATGTTAGAAATGGCATTGAGATATTACTGTGGCCATAGTAATTTTTTTGACTCAAATTTTAGTAGCTTTAATTTCACAACAAAATTAAACATAGTCATTTTCTTACCTTGAGCAGTCATCATGATGCTGTTTGTTGAAAGGAATGTGTTTCTGTTGTCAGTCTTAGTGGATACACAAAAGCCATTTTGCCAATCATTTTTTTTAAGGTGTTAGCATTTGTACTGAGAACATAACCTGGATGATGTTGTTACGACAGTCACTGAAGTGAAACAGCAACAACCTCACCTTCACACTGATGGATAGGAAGCATTTCTGACATCTTTCTCATGACTTAGGAATTTCGTGTATGTCTTGAGATTTGTTATTCTCTTTTTGTTTTAAGGTTGAAAACTTTACGTATTTCATATTCTGACAGTTCAAACAGTATGAACATTTCAAATTTCTTATTTTGAAAACTTGGCATCACTAATGTTAGCAAATACTCGTGCTATTGTGTGTGTGTGTGTGAGAGAGCGAGAGAGAGAGAGAGAGACAGAACTATTTTGGTCTCAAGAAGATGTTAACTTTCTTAGACAGTATTTATATAGTTCTTATTTGTTATTTTAAGTGACTGTATCTTACTTGCTTGATGCATCAATTGGTACTAAACTTGGGCTGGGTTGCCTGCAATTCAGAGGTATGCATATAACAGAGTTGACATGTACCTATAGGAGCAAAGCACAGAAACCTTACAATATCAAAGTTCTGATATGAAAAAAAAATGTACTAGTCCCCATTTTTCTCCACTGTTAAATGATTAGTGTCTCAACTGGTACTTTCTGCCATGAGGAGTATAGGTGATTCTCTTAGGCTGAGCTATTGCAGAAGACCCCAAGACCATAAAATTTGCATTTTTATAAAATTAATTGTGTCATGTTAGCATTTCGAAACAGCATTTTGGTATAACTTGTACTTTCAGAAAAGTTCTAACAATAGAATTGTGTTTGATATTAAAGAAAAATTGTACAGTATCTATATTTTAATGCATTTTGCATTCTACAGTCTAGATGATAATAGATTTGATATGCCCTATGCTATTTTAGGGGTATATTTATATAGTTTGGAGAGGGTGTAGCTGACTTTTAAAAAACTGTATTAGGGAAATTTCTTATAGAAAACTAAACTGAGTAGAGCCAATCATATATGAAGGAATCCTGTGTCTTCATCTCTTACTCTCAATTAATATAATATGAATAGTCTTGTTTTATTCAGCTTTCGTTACTTAGCTCGATGATGTAGAAGGGAATCTTTCCCCAGTGATGTAGAAAGGAATCCCAGACATTATATAATTTAACTGATGTTTCAGTCTCTTTCTCTCCTAGTTTTGGGACTCAGACCCAAGATCTCTTGCAGGATGGGCAAGCACTCTTTTTTTAATTAATTTTTTATTTTTTTATATTAATTACATTTTATTTGCTTTGTATTCCAGCTGTAGCCTCTTCCCTCGTTCCCTCCCAACCTCACCCTCCCTCTTTCATCTCCCATGCCCCTTCCCAAGTCCACTGATAGGGGAGGTCCTCCTCCCCTTTCATCTGACCCTAGTTTATCAGGCCTCATCAGGACTGGCTGCAATATTCTCCTTTGTGGCCTGGCAAGGCTGCTCCTCCTTCAGGGGGAAGTGGTCAGAGAACCAACCACTGAGTTCATGTCAGAGACAGTCCCTGTTCCCATTACAAGGGAACCCACTTGGATACTGAACTGCCATGGGCTACATCTGAGCAGGGGTTCTAGGTAATATCCGTGAACAGACCTTGGTTGGACTATCAGTCTCAGAAAAGACCCCTGTACCCAGATATTTTGGTACTGTTGCTCTGCTTATGGAGCTCCTGTCCTCCAGGTCTTTCTACCTCCCCCTTCATTCATAAGATTCCCTCAATCTGCCCAATGTTTGGCTGTGAGTCTCAGCATCTGCTTTGATACACTACTGGGTAGAGTCTTTCAGAGGCCCTCTCTGGTAGGCTCCTGTCCTCTTTCCTGTTTTGTCCTTCCCATGTCCATCCTGTTTGTCTTTCTATGTGAGGATTGATCATCTTACCCAGGGTCCTCCTCCTTGTTTGGTTTCTTTAGGTGTACAGATTTTAGTATGTTTATCCTATATTATATGTCTAGTATCCACTTATAAGTGAGTATATACCCTGTGTGTCTTTCTGCTTCTGGGATACCTCACTCAGGATGATCTTTTCTAGATCCCACCATTTGCCTGAAAACTTCATGATTTCCTTGTTTTTAATTGCTGAGTAGTACTCCATTGTGTGGGCAAGTACTCTTATCACTGAGCTACATCCTTAGCTCTTCAATGTATGTCTCAGAGAGAACAGAAAATATTTGCATTTCCTGTGAGTACAAATTAGCTTTGTTGTAGAATAGTTCAAAAGTGCTTGGAAACAGTCTGGTCATAACAGCATCTTGTAGTTAATATGCATTTAGAAAGATGAGTTGGTGTTACTTGGATATTTGATTATCACAGTGAATCTCAAAGGATTTGGAATGTTGATTTTATAAATATATCTATGAACACGTGGATTTCCTGTCACATGTATGTATGAGGCATCTGACAGTTTGCATTGTGAATGGTTCCCACCCTCTCTACAGAATTGTTTAAGAGAGACAAGCAACATGTCATAGTAACATTTAGTATTCTGTCAGCCCATGGATGAGCCATTAATCAAAGAGAAGTGAAGGAGAGTAGTGTGGAGGTAAGCAAGAGAGAACAAAGAAGAAAGAAGGAATATTAGATGAAGAGTGGTGATAGAGTAAACATGTCAGCAGAGGTGCAGGGATACCACACTTTCTCTCACTCTTTGCTGTGTCTTGAGTTGTATAGTTCTACTTATTTTTGACGTTAACTAAACCTTGCTTTACTTTTAGCATCTGAACAATTGTTGATTCCTTTCTTTTTTTTTTTTGCCCCTTTATCTAGAAAAGACATTGCTCTTCTGCATTCAGATAGCAGTGTTTTGTTTTTTTTAAACTTTTATTAATTACACTTTATTCATTTTGTACCCCCCATAAGCCCCTCCCTCCTCCCCTCCCGGTCCCACCCCCCCCTTTCTGCATGCATGCCCCTCCCCATTCTTATTGAGTGTTGTTGTTGTTGTTGTTTTTTAATGTTCAGGGGTTGTGAGATAAAACTTTAAAACTGAATTACTTTAGGACCAATTGTGCTGTATTTGCTTTTATACAGATAAATGATTGTGTAAATGAGTTCAAATTTTGGGTACTTCCTAGGGGCTGAGTTAAACTGCACTCTGGATGAATTATCAGTGTAGAAAACATTAACTTTGTATAGAGGTTTGCTTTAGATGCTCTTACTGGAAAATTGTATAATAACTTTTCTTTGTATGTTCTCTCTTCCTGCCCCTTTCCTGGATGAAATTGGTTCTAATCAAATTGGACTCTGCAGTTCACAAGATTCCTTTGCAACTCACCATTGGAGGTAAGAGATGCCTTTTAGATCTTTGTGTTAGTATTGCCAATAGAGTAGCTCTGCTTGTTTCTTTCATCTGGCATTTCTTTGATAATTTAGGAGTGATTGTTCTAAAGCAATACATTTTTCAGTAATAGTAATGGAATGAACACAGCCAGTTTCTGTAACAGCTATTCACCTTTGTGACTGGTCGGTGCCCCTTAGATACATTTCTTTTTCTCAGTAAGTAGAGAGGAGTCAGCCCTAGGCTGTATTTCTGTGACCCCTGTGTTGCTTCATACTCTGCTTATGTCACTGTCACGCTTCGCAGAGCTGGATAGGCATAAGCTGTCATCAAGGAGACTTCATGTGCATAAAACACTGGAGGAACAGAGGACCTGCCTGGCATGGAGCATTCGTTATAACACAGGCCCTGTTCTCAGTGCTTCCTTTGCTTCTCATTTTGTTGTCATCCTGGTTCTCATTTGGAAAAGTTGTGAGGTTTAAAAAAGTCACTGGATGATCAGAGAACCAGAGTCGTGTGACCTGTAGTTGGAGAAAAGCTTGTGGATGATTATGGAGACTTAGAAAAAAGCAGAGCACTGTGAATAGAGGCTGGACTTGAGCCATGTCAGGTTCAAGATGTGCCTTTGCTTACTAGCTACATGGCACTAGAAATCAAAATTTCCCTAGCTATCCTTTTAAATGAGGCAGCATGTTTGTGAACAGAATTTTATTGTTCAAATCCTGTAATATTTTGTATTCTTCTTTTAAGGTGGACATCAACCCCTTGTACTCCAATCTGTGTTTTCATTTTGTTTTGTTTTTGTTTTTGGTCTTAATTTTATCCTTTTCTTTGCTTCTGTTGTTTGTTTCACTTTAAGAACCCCCTTCTCAGTTCCCAGCTTCTCCAATAATACTCCTTTTCAGAGTTGAGCCATAGCCTTGTATTCTTTGTGAGACCATCTCTGATCTACTCATACATTGGGAGTTTTTTATTTTTTCCTATTTCTATAGTGTTGTATTCATTTGATTATTGGAGTTATTCTTCTTAATGGTGAGTGATGGCCTGTAACCAGTTTGAATCATCTCTAGGAGAAATGGAATAGATCAGAGAAACTGTAACCGACCAGGTTTGGTCACATTTTCTAATCCTTCAGTCTTAGGATGGAGACAAAGTATAATGGTGGAAGGATGCAGGGCTGTGAGTTGTGAGGGATATGAGTGGCCCATAGTCAAGTCATTTAGTCCCTCTGGGGTTTAAATGCTTTCTACTTTCCAGTCTGAAAAGGGAGTAACACTCACAGGGTTATTATAATTAAATGAAATGATTTGTGGCCAACACTGAGCATAGTATAGGAAACAGAACTTTAAATAATGAAATAGAAATAAAAAATCATAAGAAACTTGAAGACAGTATGCATCTATTATCTGCTGAAATTGAAGAAGTACTTTCTGACCAGATACAAAAGGCTAGGAAAATTTGGTTTGACTGTATAAAGAGACATAATTTTGTACATGAAAACAAATGTAGCTAAAGGTAATTCAGGGCCTGGAGAGATGGCTCACTTGCTGCTCTTTTAGAGGACCTGGGTTTGTTTCCTAGCGTTTGCATAACGGCTCACAACTACCTGAAACTCCAGTTCCAGGGAATCCAACACCCTCTTCTGTCCCCTGTAGGCAACAGGTGTGTATGAAGTACACATACAAACATGTACACAGAACACTTGTATACATTAAAATTGAATAAATCTTTGAAAATTAAGGCAGTATGGTAATTGTAATAAAGGCATTATTTAATATATTTAATCTTTTAGATCCAATAAAATATCTTTGCTATTCTTTTGCACAAAATTATGTTAAATGCTATAAGTAGTTGATAAAATAATGCAACTGATAAAAAATGTCATTGTGTGTTAGTAATGTGAGAAATGCAGTTTAAAACAATAAAGTTAGTTAGAGTACCTTCCATACATAGCATATTAGTAAGGAGGCTGGAATTGGAGGTCCACATCCCTGGTCAGTTGACATTTAGAGCAGTGGTTCTCAACCTTCCTACTGCTGTGACCCTTTATACAGTTCTTCATGTTATGGTGATCCCCAGCCATAAAATTATTTTGTTGCTACTTCATAACTGTAAATCTGCTACTGTTATGAATTGTAATGTAAATATCTGATTTATAGGATGTCTGATATGTAACCCCTGTGAAAGAGTTGTTTGACCCCTCACAGGTTGGGAACTGATGATTTAGATGATTATTGACCATTTGCAAAAATGCTTTTAAATGGGTCTCACCAATAAATTTCTCTTAAATGTAAGTTCAGTGAGAAGAGAGCTTTGTTTCCCCATGTTCTTTTTTTAAAGATATATTTATTTATTTTATGTATGAGTGCACTATCTGCATGCACCTGCACGCCAGAAGAGGGGGCGTCAGACCTCATTATAGATGGTTGTGAGCCACCATGTGGTTTCTGGGAATTGAACTCAGGACTCCTTGAAGAGCAGTCAGTCTTCTCAACCACTGAACTGTCTCTCCTGCCCTACGATGTTCCTATTTTTAATATAATAAGTTGTACATAGTAGGCACTGCTTTAGTAAATACTTGTTGGATGGATGGGTTGGAGTATAAATGGATGGAGAGATTACTGAATGAGCTTGGTAGGGTTGAGGCTAAGTGTAGCAGTCTTTTATTTATAATTTGACAGAACTCAATTGACAGCAAATGAAGTTTACTGTTTGTATTTTAATGTACTCAACTGTTTTCCCAGCTTGATTGAGTCTACTAAGATTGGATACTGCCTTTTTTATCTTCGATGCTATTAGTTGTAGAAAGTTGGAGTTTACCAACTACCAATAGACCAACAAATAAAGATTTTAAAATCGCCTCTCACTATTCTGGTTAAATATTGGGGCTTAGTGTATCAGATCTGTAATCTTTGGTGAAAAGTATAAAGTAATAACATGATCAAAATTGAGTGATGGTTTTGGGCTTATAAGAGGAAGATAAAATAATTAAACATGGTCATCCTGCCTCCACTTCCCTGGTAGGATATACCTTGAGAATTTCTGTTGATAGTTCTTTAGCTTGGAATTCCACAGATGCTGCCTGATGGTTTACTGAATGGCAGCCATTCCCAGATCTCCTTCGGTAGCTCTGAGCTCAGTCAGGATTTGGTTTCATTTCACTACACACTGCCTGAGAGGCAAAGCCAAGCCAAGAGAATGCTGGAATCCTCTATGTGTTTAATTTTACTATTCAGAGTATATTTTAGCCGGGGATAGGTATTCTCCTAATTTTAAAAAACAAAAGAATAATTCCAATAGAGACAGCAATCTATAGGAAATTTACAGATAACAAAGCTGACTTTGAGCTTCATTTTGTCCATAAGAAGTTCCATGAATGAACCAGGTTCTTCTGTTGTCAGCTCCAGCCATTTAACTGCCACATGAATCTAATGAAATTGTCAGGTTATAATAATTACGTCAGTAATCTGATATGTTGTCACTTGAATGGACCATGTGTGGAAAGTCAGTTCCTTCTCTCTGTGGGGTTGACCCTTTTCATTCCTGAAGACTAATAGCAATCAATAAGGGTTATGGGAAAGAGCTTTTATCACTTTGTCAAGCCAGGCAGCGCATTTCTATTATATTTCTAATTTTGAGTGGCTCTCTGTAGCTGCTGATGTACACTTCCCTGCTAGGTTTAGTAGGACTTCTGCCTTATAGAGATTTTTACTGACATTTCTGAGTCTGAGTTATATTTTGTGTGGCACCACTTACAGATGTCTTCAATTAAATGCAGGTAAATAAACGGGATTATGTGTCAGAGGTCAAAAGATTCCTGACATTCTCTTAAGAGTCAGACTTTTCCACCCAGGCCAGTAGGCTTCTGTCTCCTTCTCATGCTTGGAGACCAGAGATAGCTGCAGCATAGGCTAACATGTTAGATCATGTGTCAGTGTGGGGCTCGGACTTCTCTTTAGGTATGTCCTTCTGATCCTTCATCTCAGATTCAAGTTCTCTCTCTTAGGAGTTATATTACTGAGAAGCCAGTATCTATAATAGGCAGGACGGTGCTTATCACATTCCTTATGTTATTTCTCACAGAATATCTAATGCTTATGATGAAAATTGAGCCCAGAAAGGTAGATCAGACTAGCTGGGTGCTGAGACCCACAGCTAACAGTGTGGGACAGGAAAAGCAAGACGGGAAGAAGACAGAATGGCACTGCCATGAGATGCTCGCATTCAAGACTCTTACTTGAAGGAAACTAGTGATCAGAGATGGATTTAGTGAACTTAGGAGCAGGATTTATGAACCTTAGCCTTACAGGCATCACACCTTTGTAGTGCGGTGCTGTGCGATGCTGATCACGTTGGAAGCTTAGCTGCGTCTCCAGCTTCTGTCCACTAGATGCCAGTAGCACCCGCTTTACTACAATGGCAAGCACAGTCTTGTAGATGACACTGCCAGGTGGCACTAAGAAGCAAAATTGTTTTCTCTTGAAAATCATTATGGGACGTGTACGGGGTGGGGGGCAATACAAAGAGAGAACATTAATGATCCAGTAGTGCTGATAAGATACAGTGTGAAAATGTTTTCAGTTCAATAAAAGGTAAGAAAAAGTAGGAAAAGTAAACTAAAAATATAAGTGGGACAAAAAAACAAAACCAAAAAAACCAACAAACCAACAATAGAAACGTATAAGACCAGTGGCAAATGGCCCTCTTAAATACAGTTAATTATTGCATTAAATATAAAATCTTAAATCAAACTTGGTTTCATGGGAAATTTTATTTTCGCATTGTTCCAATCTATCTTGGCTATTGTATTACATTTGAATTTTTCAGATTTTTGTTTTAAATTCCAATAGCCACATGTGGTCAGTAGTTATGCTGTTGTACAGTATAGGGCCACACACTCCAGTTAAAAGTTTGAGATTGTCAGGCTGGATAAAAAAATAAAAGTAATCTCTACACTTAAATTTGAAGATGTGGAGGACTTAGAGGAAATAAAAGACTGCAGTAAGCTGTTCCCATGAATGAATGTTTACCATAAAAACATTGGATTAGCTGTCGTTAAATCAGACAAAGTAGTCTTCAGGATAGAAACTGAGGACAGAAAGAAGATGCTTCATAATGAAAAATGAAAGTCAAGTATTTTCTAAAATGTAATTCATTAAAAATAACACCCTTAAAATAAAAATAAAAACCAATAGAAGGTAAAGGAGAAATAGTCAAAGTCAGTGACAGTTAAAGATTTTAGGACAATTTCTTGATACTTTGAGGGACCATTTAGACAAAGTTAGAAATAATCTGGAAGACCTGAACAGTGTGGTCACAGTTTTACTTAATTGATGTCTATCAATAATATATTCTTCAGTGACAAAAAGATCTGAAGTCAAGCAAGTCATAAACTATAGAAGGCATGGTTCATTTGTAAAGCATTCTTGCTTTAACTGGCTTCCCAGCTGCTCCTCTGTTTTGTTTCCCTTAGCATTAGAGCTTGGGCCCAGGGCATGGAATAGCCTAGACAAATACTCTGGTACTGAGCTACGTCCCCTTCATTGCTCCCTTTAAAAATTTAAGTGAGCATGCAAAGTTAGGGGTTTCATTGTGACATTTAAAATAGGTACATTTTCAAGTACATAAGGATATTCATCAAGCCAGAGCATATTCTAGGCTATTTTACAAAGGTCACTAAATTTAAGAGGATTGAAACTGTAATTAAATTGGCATCAAGAACCAGCAGAATGCTTATATAGCACTCTAATAACAGGAGAGCTTAGGTAAAAGTGGTTGAGAGACTTGGCGTTGTGCTATTCCAGAGGAGACAGATGTCTAGAAAACACTAGAGAAACTATCCATTGATATTCACTTAGGAAATGGAAGTAAAACCATAGTGAGTGAGAAATCACCATGAACTCACCAAATGGCTGGAATCAAACAACAGATGGAGACTGGCACAGTGTGGAGAGATTAGAGTTCTTTTACTTTGCTGGTAGGAAAGCAAAATGTAGAGCCATAGTTCAGCCGTTTTTTGAAACATTACCATTATTTTATGATCCAGAAACTCACCTCTTGATTGATCGTTGATGATTATGCCCAAGTGAAATAAAAAGATGTATCCTCATAAAGAATTGTATATGAATGGTTACAGCAACATTATTTATCATAGGCAGAACGTAGAAAGAACTTAAACATCTCTCAGCTGGTGAATGAATACAATTGAATAGTAGTTAGCAATGGAAAAGGACATAGATGAATTTTTTTTTTTTGGCTCTTTTCAGTTTATTGCATGAAGGAGTTATACTAGTCCAAGTTAAAAGTGGACCCCATAAAACTTGTAACAAGGGACAGAAGGGAAATTCTATTCATTGCAAGGAAATCCTCACTTAAGCTTCAGAGCTACAAGCACTTAAAACCCATGAACCTTCAGCTGATTGTCCTTAGTCAGTCCATTCTGTCAGGAACTGGCATGTTCTTGGACTGGTCACCCTATAGCTGCATTACTTCTTCATATTCTGGATGCTCAATTACAGTACCATTGCAGGCAATTCTTTTCTTAAAGGCCTTCACTAGTTTCTTTTTATCCTAGTCATCAGTGATCCCTTGGATAGTAGTAAGGGTCTTCCTGTCATTTCTCTGTTGAATTATTATGTGCATAGAATCCTCAGTGCAAGCAGGAAGCAGGTCATCACCCTTCCTTGCATCAGCAGAGGGGTTGAAAGAGTGGAAGTTCTGGATAGTGGACATACAATATGATTCCTTTTCCTCAGTGGGTACGGGCCTGGGAGTGGGGGACGGGATGAAACTCAGAAGCGAGGGGACTTGAGGAGGAGGCCGTTGAGTCCTCAGCAGCAGCTCTGACTAGGCCATGGATGAATCTTAAGGAGATTATAATAGATAACATAAGTCAGACACAGACTATATATTATATGTCCCTTTATGTGACTTATCCAGCACATTTAGAGTCAGAAAGGTGGTCAGTGATTGTCTGATAGATAGTCTTAATAAATGTGGAAGGCTGACTGCAGGTGGGCTTGGGAATTTTGCAAGGCTATAGAAAAGTGCTAGGATTCTGGAGAGATGGCCCAGTGATTGAGAAAAAGCACGAGCTGTTTAGTTAAGAGCATTCAAACCATCTTCAGCTTCAGGGGCTGCAGCATCCTCTTCTGGCTTCTGTGGACAGCTGCTTTCATGTTCACCGACGCACACAGATATACAGACACAGAACGCACACACACTTTAAAAAGTAAATCTGAAAACGTTCTAAAGTCAGATTGTGCTTCTAGTTTAGGTTCTTAAATTTGCTGAAAAGTCA
The DNA here is from genome assembly GCF_907164565.1 of Psammomys obesus. Classification (NCBI taxonomy): domain Eukaryota; kingdom Metazoa; phylum Chordata; class Mammalia; order Rodentia; family Muridae; genus Psammomys; species Psammomys obesus. The sequence goes on along the minus strand of NW_026590767.1, from coordinate 2,092,881 downwards.
TAGAATCTTTTGCTTAAAGTGGCTAGCGTTATGATATGCAATGGTATCTCAGAAGCAGAAGTATCACTTTGTCTTTGAATGCTCTAAGTATTATAGAAAGGTCTGATGTCACTGGGCATAGTGGTACATATCATAATCCTAGCTGGAAGTGGTGGCAAGAGGAACAGAAGTGCTGACAGCCTGAGCTACATAGAAACAGAAAAAACGGGGAAGAATAGATCTGACTTGGTTTGATATCCTCTCCATTACTACATCCTTCAAAATAGTAGTTTATATTGAAATTGATATGTTTTAATTAATATTTTAGTACTTTTTAAATTAATGCTCATAGTATTAGATAACAAGCCATGAAGCTTTCAAATCATTCCTCAAGATTTTTTTTTTTTTTTTTTTTTTTTGAGTGGGCAATTGCTTGGCTTTCTATAAAAGACTTAGGAAGGCACTCTAAGACGATACAAAAACTTCATTGTCTCTTCTGTCGGAATATTATCATGAGATGGCTTTCTATGACAAGGTATTGCCAATGGTCAGAATTTGGAAAAAGGAGTTGTGGGAGGGAAAGACCCGAAAGAAGCCCTGGAGACATGAAGGGTAGAAGCAGAGTTGTTAAGCTGGAGATCAGATAATTCTTCTAAATATGGAGTACACTGACAGTCAGAGCTGGCGTGAGTTGGAGTGCTGTGGGGATGGGGCTAGGAAGAGATTGAGCCGGTGAGTTGGTTGGAGATTTTACTTGTTTTAGTCTAGTGCTTGGGCCCAGCTTTATTTGAGGAGGAAAAGCTAGATAGAAGGAGGTATCTAATGAAACTGTGGTCACTTATAGGTGATGGTAAGCAGTCTGTTGGTGATAATAGAAAATCATGAGAGGAAGACAGACTGTGGCTTGAACCACTGGACCAAAACAGAAAGAGAGGAGCAGGGCTTTGTTGTTTATAGCTGTATACATTAGGAGAGAGTCCTGTAGTTTTCAGATTGTGTCCCATACACTTGAACTGGAAGTTGAGTGTCATTACTAAAAGGTGTCAATTAGAAATCTGGAACAAAAGCACCAGATTGTCCTTTGACTGCTGTCCCCTTCCCTTATGTCTCAGGGCAGTTGGGCAGTTCTGGCTTGGGCAGAGCTGCTAGTAACTAGGCCAAATAGTTGAACTGAACACCTCATTCCTTGTCTTGAGTTTGCTGTGTTGAGTACAGTGTAAGCATCTTGCACATGTAGCCAGATCGTGCTTCCAAAGCTTATTGGTCAGGAGGTGAATGTACTTCAGTTAAGTTTTGGACATCACATGATTGTTGAGACAGTGTATATTGAAAATGTGTATTGTCTAGTGAAATGACAATGAAATGAAAATGAAGTCTTTCCTGGAAAAGAATCAAGGTGACTAAAATGTAAGAGTTGATTTTGAGAATAAAGGAAGCGTGCTTAAAGTAGAAATCCAAACACTAAATAGAAAAGTGCCACACATTTGTCTTGTTCAAGATTTTTTCTGCACAAACTTGAGTTAGTATACGGATTTTAAAAATTCCAGATATTTTCTTGCTGGGTTAGCTGGCTTTTTTTTAAGCAAGTAGAAGTATTCACCATTACTCCCAAGACCTTTTTAACTGCGTTCAAAATTAGGGTCATCTTCTCTGACAGTTTTCATTGCCCATTAGTTGTGCGTGAATGCTTCAGAAAAGGCTTGAATAGTAAGTCCTGGGGTGGATTAGTTTCCATGGGGACATCAGCCTTGTTTGATCTTGGCATTCATTGAGTTCTCAGTCTGGGATGTCATCAGGGAATATGTTTTCCTGTAAGAAGGACTGGGAAAGCAGAGTTGCCAGTTGAACAGCATTTAATGACGCTCACGCGGCAGTCACTCTGCAATCCAAGGTTGTGTTGTAGGGCTCAGCAAATACTGTCTAGTTTGTAGGGTCAAAGTTTGAAATTCTGTTACTTTTTGTAAGCCATTTGGGAAGTGCCTTGCTTTGTAAAGTCTTTTTATTGAGAGAGTTAGGATTTAAAATACACAAAAATCAGATTAAGGCAAAGCACTTAATGTTAACATTTTAATTTTTTAAAAATCTATAAGTTCTATAGTAATTCATATTTTTTTCTTTCTTCTTTACATTTATTAAAATCATTTGTGGTAAGTCCTTTATCACTTACTTCAGCTTTGTAAAGTTCAGTTAAGATTTGTCATACTATGCTGTTTTATTTAGGTTGTAGATGAGAAACTTTTTGCTCTTTGGGAGCATTTAAATTCCTAAGAAATATATTTTTTTTCCTTATCACTTGGTTTTGCAAATTGCTGAAATGTCTTAGTTTATTGTAAATAGCACATGGGCGTCCACTGTGACTGTTCCCATGGTTTGCCACAGAAGTTGTGTCCAGTGAGTAAAATCCTGACTTGAGATGGAAGTCCAGGTTTTGCTCCTTCCCAGCATGTCCCTAAATTGGCTTAGTGACCTTGGAGAAATCTCTTAACACTTCATTTTTCTCAGTGGTGTAAGAGTGTCCAAAGGAAGAGCGCTCAAGACTGAGCAGGTTAAGCAACATGTTAGTAGGTCTTATGGTCTCTTTCTGGGCTTAGGTATCATAAAGCATAGAAGTAAAGTTTCCTTTCCACTCCTATGGCTTGCTCTTCTTTATTCTCTGCTCCATGCTCTCTCTTCTTCTCTATTCTTTATGATCTGGGACACGTTGCTACTTTGCTTTAGAATAAGCTTACTCAGATTTTTTTTTCTTTTACAAAACAAATGTCACCCCATCTTCTTACATATTCATATTCATATATATATATGTATATATATATCTTATTTTTTAAATATGGTTTCACTTATCCTTATTACTCAAACAGTAAATTTTATTTTAGTGAAGTAATTCTTTATCATAAGAGCAGCCAGAAATCTTGCGAACTATTTGTTACCTCTAGGCATTGTGGCTGATTAAGAGGGTACAAGTGCCCTCACTTCCTTGAACATTCTGTTACACTTGTTGCAGTGGCAAGATGAGTGTGCTGACATGACCCAGTGGTAATGTGGAGTGTGTCAGTAAGAAGGAAGGGCACGTGCTCATTATTTATTTAATTAATTCGTTTATTTTTACCATTACCTAGAGACTGGATATCCGATGAGGGGTCATTATATTTCCTTTTTTAAAATTTATTTATTATATATACAATGTTCTGCCTCCATGTATGCCTATATACCAGAAGAGGGCACCAGATCTCATTATAGATGGTTGTGAGCCACCATGTGGTTGCTGGGAATTGAACTCAGGACCTCTGGAAGAGCAGACAGTGCTCTTAACCTCTGAGCCACCTCTCCAGCCCCTATATTTCTTGATCTACATTACATTTTAAAATTACTGAAAAGTTTTAGAGATTGTTTAAGCTGAAACAAAATATAATACATAAAATGTCAGTTGTTTAACACCAGTAACCATTAGGGAATTGCAGTTCAAAACCATGAAGTACCACTTGGTACCCATCAGGTTAACTTTTAAGAAAAACAGAAATAGTGTTGGTGTGGAAGTAGAGAAATTGCAGCCTTTGTGGATTATTGCCTGGAATATAAAATGGTGTAGTTACAGTAGAGGAAGGTATAATAGTTCCTTTTAAAACTAAATAGAGCTTGGTGTGGTACTATACATTTTTTAGTCTCAGCCTCTGGGCACAAGGGCAGGTAGATCTCTGGGAGTTTGAGGCCAGCCTTTTAGTAAGTTACAGAACAGCCAGGACTACATAGTGAGAGGCTATTTTAAACAACAACAACAAACCAAAACTAAAAATACCTAGAGAATTCACTGTGATGTAGAAGTTATACAGCAAAGAGGGGAAGTGAACAGTGTAGGAGTGATTGTAGCAGCATGTTCACAGCAGCTAAAAGGTAGATCCAACCCAGGTGTGCCTTGACACATGAATGACCAGTAACGTGTTACCCTGGCACAACAGAATACCGTTCACCTTTCAGAAAGAGAAATTCTCACATATTGGATGGAACTTGACAAAACTCAGGTTCTGTCCTGAAATTTTTCCCTCCCATCTTTATTCTCCTTGGAAAATTCTCTCAAATGACTTCCTCTTTGCTAGTTACTCTGAGCGTGCATGTGTGGGGCCTCTCTGAGGCACTGGAAGGCGGGTAGGTGAGGAGGCAGGTGTATTTTGTTAGGATAAGTAAGCACCCATTTGGGGAGCAGTTTGGCTGAAAGTGAGAATTGGCCTATTAATATTCATGTCATTTCTACATGCTGCTTTAGAAACGGAAACGTACTGCATAACTCATTAATCACCAAAGCTCGGCCATCTTTCCCTTGAATTCAAGGTGAATTTTCTTTTGTATCTCGGAAGGGAGCTTTATTATTTTTTCCTGTTATCAGCTAAATCCTTGAAATGGAGGCACGTGTGAAAAATTTCTGATTAATTCCTTTACATATCCTAAACTGCACACTGCAGACTTGGAAAATAAATTAAGTATTGCTAATCCCATCACTGACTGACTCATAAGGAAATTAAAGGTAGGTGCTGTAGTTTACATGACTTTGCTTTTAAATGCTCTAAACTATGTAATTCTGTAAACACAGGCTTTAGGAATGTACCATTCAGACTGAGCAAAAGCTGGCCTAAATGTGCTCATTGGTCTCCTTTTATTTGTATCTGACAATTTGTTTCTCAAAATTGAAACAGAGGGCAGTCCTTAGTATGAATCCTGTTTTTTTGTTTTTGTCTTTTAAGCTTATACCTTATAGGCTCCTCATATTTTAAAGATACAGAAGTGCGGTTCATGCACCGCTGCATATATCAGAGGATCCTCAAGATCGGTGTTGTTCTCATAATGCTGTGATGCCATTAGTTTTCCTGACTCACTCGCCCATGAGAATACAGTCTTTTCCAGAGGCTTCCTGATGGCAACTGATTAAATGCAGAGGCAGACATGAGAGACACAAGTGATCTTCTGATACAGATTTGGAAACAGTCAGAACCATGTAACTTTGGTCATGTTTGGGGGCTTTTGTTTGTTTGGTTTTTCAAGACGGGGTTTCTCTGTATAGCCTTGGCTGTGCTGAAACTCACAGAGAACCACCTGCCTCTGCCTCCCAAGTGCTGGGATTAAAGGCGTGGGCCACCACTGCCCAGCTATATATTGTTTTTTATATTTTGGAAACCTCAAGGTTTGATTGTTTTTTCTGACACAGAATGAATGAAATACATTTAAATTACTGGATTTTTGTTTTTTAAATTTCACTTTTGTTTTGGTAGATTGGTAAATATCTGTAGATGTATTCCATTAGATATGCACTCTTGGGAGTTCTCTCTACTTTTCTAAGTATGAAGGGGTTTTAAAGCCACAAAGTTTGAGACCTGTCAACTTACATGATGTCTTTGGCTTTAGGGCAAACCGGCTTTTCCTTTCTTTTTTCCAAAATAGTGTGCTTTCCTGTATAATCTATAATTTTTTCTCCCAGTGTGTTTGTGAGAGTTGAGCAATGTTGACAAAAGGCATTAACTAAAGAGATTTCTGACGTGATAACCACACGTCAGAAAATTCTCAAGTCAGTAAGCTTTGGTGACATGGGGGTACTTCTCTAGCAAGGGCTCCTGAGCTTTCTGGAAAAAGCGGGCTATTCTCAGACTTAGCTCTTTCTAACATGGTTGAAATGATGGTGGCAGAGGAGAGTCAGGCATGTCCAACCTTTTCATGTTGTGACATGTCACCTATAGAACTCACACTAGAGAATCACGCAATTGAATTACAAGAAGCAAACAAACAGAAGAAAGAAAATAACACTGGGCCTGCCTTATGCATAGCTTATGTTCCCTTGGCTTCAGGGCAGAGCATCTATGTAAAATTTGATATTTTTCTGCACGGGAGATTTCTATCTGTTCTTTTATTATTTTTCAGTGATATAAAGTAGGGTAGGTACACTGATTTTATATTTGGGTTATAGATCACTTTTACTTTGTTGCTTAAAATAGTTCAGTAATGAATTAGCTCTTTCAGTTAACTCCTGTGCTCCTTTGAGTGTGGATCAGTTGTTTGAGTCCTACTTCCCTGACACTGAGACCCAGAAAGATCATTTTGTGTATTTCCTGCCACCCCTAAAGTCAGTCACTTCTCCTGTTAGTATTGGTTCCTTTGCTTGCAGAAAATGTACCAAGATCTTGGCAGTAGGGTGTACTCATTTCTCCTAGGGTGTTTCTTTTAGGCCCTCTCAGCTGACAGAAAAAGAAACGTGTGTGTATAGTAACTCTTGAGCATGCACATACTTATAGTGTGCACATTTCTGCGTGTAACCATCTGTGTTTACAGCAAGCCAAGCATGAGTTCTCACATTTTCAACCATAATTCATCATCACTTGGATAACTCTAGCCACAGCAGTGAGAACCCTACCATATGCTGTTTGCTTAATTGTTTGTTAAACATATAGCAGTGTCAGAATTGTTAACCTGTACCCCCACAGGAAGTAGTTTATCAGTATTTACATGGACTTCCTTTTGTTTTCATCTGTACAGACACATATTTCCAGACTTGCTTGTTTCACCTCTCTTCCTCTGTCAACTCTTTCAGTAAGACTTTCATACATTTATATTTCATACAGTTATATTTATTGTTAAAGTCTGTATGCCTTCATAAGACCTTCTAAATGATTTGCAAAATTTTGCATAATTAAGATGTACTCTCCTTTAAAGTGATGGGTTTTGATAAAGATGCATGGTATGATTTCTTGCTGTTATGGTGTTATATAGAACAGATCCATATTCTAAATGGCCTATGTTTCATCTCTTAATCCCTCGCCTAGACTTCTCAAACTCCTGATAATGTGGAGTAAACAATCTGCATACTTTTGCTTTTTACACAATGTAATTGTAACTATAGAGGATGCAGACTTTCAGACTGACATTTTTTACTTAGCAGTATGCATTGAAGCTCTCTCTCTGTCTCATGCACATGTGTGTGTGCATACATGTGCATACATGCATGTGCATGCTTGTGTTCGTGTATGTGTATATGTGTTTGTTTCTTTTGTTAATAATACATTATAGGGAAGAGCCAGCATTTACCTATTTATGTACTGAAGGATGTCTGGGTTACTCTGGTTTTGGCCAGTTAGGAATAAATGTCATAAACAACTTGTGAGGTTTTAAGTTTTTAGATAAGTTTTTTAACCAAATGGATAAATACAGAAAAAGTGATTGCTGTTTTTTAATGTCAGAGTATGTTTGGTTTTGTGAGAAGTTCCTGAAGTACCTATAACCATTTTACCTTCCCACCTTCCGTGTATAACTTTCTATTGCCCTGTTGTTATAAAAGAATTGAATTTCACATTTTATCCTTTCATTCTAGGCTTTGTTATAATTATATATTACAGTTTTTTCTTCATTCTTTGGGATTTTTACAGTCATGTCATATGTTAAAGTTGATTTTTCTCTTCTTCATTCTGAATTAATCTCTTGCCCTCTCTTTCTCTTTCTTCCCTCTCTCCTTCTCTTCTTGCCCTTCTCTCTCTCCCTCTTCTTTCCTTTTTTCTTTTTTCTTTGCTCCCTTCCTCACCCTGTCTCTCCCCTCAGAACTTGTACATGCTAAGCAAGCACCTACCACTGTTCCACGCCCCCAGCTCCTTTTATTCCCTTCCTCTGTCTTATTATATTAGCTAGATTTCAAATAATGCTAATAGGAGTTGGCTGTGTTCATAATCTTAAGTGGGGAAGGAGAAGGAAACATTTAGTTTCTTACTGTGAATGTGCTGTTAACTATTGTTTTTTTGTTTTTAAACAGCTTGAGAAGTCTCTTCCTGTAACTTGTTAGAAGCTTTCGGTCAGCTCTTGTAATGTGTCATGTATTTCCTGCACTGATTAATGTTTTCACATTGTTTCCTTTAGTGGTCCTGTAGATGAGGTAGATCACATTAATTGCTTTTCTCTCCTTTTTTCCACTTTTTCATTTTTTTCTTCTGTTACTCTTCCTTTTTCTTTCACATTCTTCCCTTTATTTTTAGAGATCGAGTTTTTCATGGTAAAACACTTTTTAACTGGAAGATGGTCACAACAAAGCAAATTTAGGACTTAATTACCTGAACAAAATAAAAACTTACTTAGATTAAGAGATCTCTTTAATGTTAAGAAAATGTCTCCCTGTTGACGTTTCTGTGTCTGTTTTTCCTAGGCAGAGCACCCTCCTAATGGGCCAGAGTGTGGTTATGGCTCCTTTCACCAGCAGTACTGGCTCGATGGGAAGATTATTGCTGTGGGAGTGATAGACATTCTCCCATACTGTGTGTCTTCTGTGTATCTGTACTATGATCCTGATTATTCATTTCTATCTTTGGGTGTGTATTCAGCATTAAGGTAAGACTTCTTTGTACAGTTCTAGGTGTAGATAATGGAGGTTCAGATAATTTGTTTATATCATCATATAATAGCAGGATCCCTTTTTGATGATATAATTTCCTGCTATTGTAGGCCCATAACTTGTATATTAATATTTAAAAGTAACAGTTTTAGGGGGCTGGAGAGATGGCTCAGAATTTAAAAGCACTTCCTGCTCTTTCAGAGGACAGGAATTCAGTTGGTCAGCACCCACATCTAGCTGCTGACAGCCACATATAACTCCAACTCTAAGGGCGCACACACACACACACAAACATACATACAGGGTGGGGGAATGAGATTAATTGTGGAGGAGAGAATAAAATAAACCTTTCTCAAAAAGGTAACAGCTTTAGAAATGAGCTATTGTTTGATGGTAATTCTCTAGCTTTTAATGTTTCTATGTACTCTAGAGTATAAGAAATCATTGGGGACTCCTGTGAGATGGCTTAGCAGGTAAAGTGTCTTTTGGGTAAGGCTGTTGTTCTGAGGTTCATCTCCAGGACTCATATAAAGGTGCTAGAATAAAGCTAACTCTAAAAAGGCCATATTCATTCTCTCTACCTTCATCATACACACACAATAATAGTAAATATATTTTTCAAAACAAACCACATCTGGAGAGTTTGTTGTTTAATGTATTTTCTAAGCTCCCCTGTCAGAATCATTTTTAGTTCTTAAATGTAACATTATTTATATTGTTATCACTACGATATATGTATTATCAGTATGAATCAAGATACAAAACTAGTGTGGTATGAATGAATTAAAGGAATGTGCATCTCCTGTAAGAAAGTATACATTGTTTAGGGAAAGGGCCACATTTGACAATCACTTTATTAGGCACATGGCTTTCTGAACATGGAGAGTGTACACCCACAGACTAAGGAGGTTGTGTCATTATGCAGTCTTATGAGACCACTTACATATTTGGTCTGCCCGTGACTGCAGAACATCGTGAGATGCATACAAACAGCAGTGGAACGTTCCTGATCGTCTGCTGGTATCTGTGGCCCGTGTTAGAAAATGATATTTCTATTTGGGGCCATAGCTGCAAAAAGATGTTACAGCGTACAAATGTCTTTGGAGAGAAGGTTGTGGCTGGGATGTCTTTTTCAGAGTAATAGTTTCTGTTCTTTTTTTTTTTTTTTTGCTTTTCTTTATGTGTGCAATATAACTAAAAGAAGGATGTTTGGAAACTGTTTTGCTTTTGCCTTTCAGGTAGCTTGAATCTCTCTCTCTCTCTTTTTCGTTTCTCAATCTTTGTGTCTTATAGTCACATTCATTTTGTTTGTTTGATTTGGTTTGGTTTTTGGCTTTTCAAGACAGGGTTTCCCTAGGTAACTGCTGTCCTAGAACTTTATTGATAGAGCAGGCTGGCCTCAAACTCACAGAGATCCTTCTGCCTCTGCCTCCTAAGTGCCAGGCTTAAAAGCTTATAGTCACTTGTTTACACTATTGTGAGGTATGCTGCCACGTTATCTTAGTTTTTGAATGTGTATTATTTTCCTTAATTATCCAAGTAGAAGTCTTCATGCTTTTCTCTAACCTAACAGTTTGAATTTTACAATTTGGGTTGGTAATCATTTTTTGCCCATGTCTTAGTGCCCACCTTGTCATTTCCTCCCTGACTTTTCTTTTTATATTAATAAATCAATAACAAATTTACAATTACACAAGGTTTGTAACTGATCTCTGTGCTTTATATTAAATAATTTAAAGGCTAGAATATCTTAGGTAGAGGTAGTGAGGGTGGTCAAATTCAGGCTGTATTTTGGAGATAGACCCCAGTGACTTACTGGATAGATGAGGATGGGTTGTGAATTAGGCGTGCAGTGATCTAAAATAGGCAGGACCAAGAAAGCAAGTGTCATCTTGACTAGCCAGGGTGTGGTCAAGAGTGTGGACGGGTATGAGGGTCAGGTTTGCTTGGATACATATATTCTTTCCTCAGTTTGAGTCTTGAAAATGGATTAGTTCTAGGAATAGTAATGTTTATTCTGTTAAAGAAACATTTAAAATATTTTTGATAACCTTTTAAAGATTTAAGTTTGTTCTTGAAAATGAACAGAGTATTCCATTAAACACGGAATTTCTTAACTGGACAGGGTGGAATATGCCTGTAATCTCGTTACTCAGGAGGCTGAGATTGGAGGATTGGGAGTTTGAGGCCAGCTTGGGCCTACATAGCAAGTTATGGTATAGACTACATTACATATTGAAACCTTCTCTTACAAAATAAAACAAAAGCTCTTGGATGTGTTTATACTCCTTGCTGCTATTAAAAAGAACAAGGAAGAAAACTTTCAAAAGACAAAACCAGTATGCTTCATGCTTTAGAAATTTAAATTTTTTTTGAAACTCTCCTATACATTTTGCTTATTCTTCAGGACAAGTAGGGGAAATGTTGTGCCAAGATTTATCTTAGTAGAGATGACAAGTACTTCACACATGAGCCATGCAGTGGAGATTCAGCATTTTTGTTTCATTAGCCCTCTGCTAACAAATGGAGAGGGTGTGGAGAGAGGGTGTGTTACCGCCCTCTCATTCTAGGAAACACATTAACTGCTCGTAGCAGTACAAGAGCTATGGATCATATACAGACAGAACAGTTCTGTGCAAATGCATACATAATTTTTCCTGAAATGTGATGGCTGTTAATCTTTAAATATTTTGTTCTGCTGTTAAAACAGCCCAGATGCTTTGAACATTCTAGGGCACAGTAAATAATATTATAGATATCTTTATTCTCATGTTCTGTTGGTTGTAGGTCAGTTCTTTTGCCCAATAAAGTATAAAATCTGAACTTAGATGTATTTGTTCAAAATAATTTAGAGGTTATTGGGGGTATCGCTGTAGTAATAATCATCTTGTGTTATAAAAATCATTTATTTTTATTTTTAAAGAGTTGGGTGTTTTGATGCTTTCCATTAGATTTTATTTGAAAATTGAAACCAGAATTAATTGTACTGTTTTGTTTTGTTTTTTTTTCCAGAGAAATTGCTTTTACTCGACAACTGCATGAGAAAACATCACAGCTCAGCTATTATTATATGGGTTTCTATATCCACTCCTGTCCCAAGATGAGATACAAGGTAATTTCAGTTTCAAGCCTGTGCCTGTTTTCAGTACAGAAGATGAATCTTCAGAACAGTGTGCATCTCAGGGCAGAGAACTTGGCTTATGTAGAGGCGGGAACAAGTTATTAAAGAGATGTTTTGCTTGGTCATAAGGAGCTCTTTCTGAAGTGAGATTCACAGCCTCTACTGTGCAGACCTGGTCCTGTGTGTTGTTGTGAGATTTAAGTATGTTTTGCATTTTCCTTTTAGAAAATAGTTGTCAGGGTCTCTTTAGTGAAGGCCATTGGTATTTCCTAAGTGCTGATACAGAACCACAGAGGGTCTGACTCTCCTGTCCCTGCGACCACACTTCTGTCTGCTTCACACTGTGGTGCTCAGCTCTGGAGGTCATGACGATACATCTGGGGTCTCCCTCTCAAAATGTGTATTGTAGGTGATGCTGGGAGAGTCATAGCATAAAACTGGGTGAGACAGTGGTGTGTAGATGTCCTAGGAGGACATGGGGTTTTCTTCCAAAGAGTGAAGATAGGTGTGATGGAGAGGCACATTTCAGGGAGAGATGCTTGTAAGTAAAGAGTCTGAGTGCCATCCCCACAAGCACGTGAGCAGTTAAACATTTGGGAGACCTATACTGTCTATAAATAGGATTTTTTTAAAACAATGTGAACAGTTCAAAAACATGCAAAATAAAAATAAAAACTTTACTGCCACCCTTGTGCCCACTACTCTGCAGTCACTCTGTTTTCTCTTACCCCCTTTCACTCCATTCCCACCTTCATCTCCTTTTCAATTATTGTGGAACATACTAAGGATACCCCTTTTTTGGAAGACAGGCTCTAATGTAGCCATAGCTCACCTGGAATTTGTTATGTGCACCAGGCAGGCTTCAAACTCTTTATCTGACTGTTTTTGCCTCTCAAGTGCTGGGATTAAAAATATGAGCTGCCATGCCAACTAAGGATATCTTTTTAAATTGAAGAATCTAGGACTGCTCCCCCCCCCCCCATTTCCTCTTATATTTTGAGGTACTAGGAATCAAACCCAGGACCTTGTACATGCTTGTTAAGTGGTCTACCATGAGTTATACCTGACTCTCACGAATATCCTTGTGTTTGTAAATATTGTAGTGGGGTATTTCTAAAGCACAAAAACACTTTGAAAACGATTACAGTCTTAATACCACACCTGAAGAGTATTGACAGTGTTTCTAAATATCTTCTCATATCTGGTATAGTCAGTAATCCTATTTCCTGTTTGCTAATCTGTTTCACCATCAGTTTATTTAACTTAGGACCCAAACAAGGATCATATATTACATTTAGTTATTATATCTTAAATCTCTCTGAGCTGTTTGTTCTTTCACTTTTTTCCTTCCTTTTCTTTGAAAGAATAATTCACTGGACTTAGTACTTGTGATCCTGACTTTAAATCTTTGAGGTTGAGTATTGAATAGCTGATGGTTCCATTGTCAGCACTCATGGTCTCTAGAAGTAGGACTGGCTACATTCAGTTTCCTCAGCCATCATTTCTGTGTTTAGGAATGACTTTTCCTGCACTCTGTTTTGGATGCTTAAACTAAATTTGACATTCATATGACAACAGCATTTTGCATTTCTTCCCCAAATTCAGGTGTGTCCTGTTGATATATTCTAGGTGAAGAAGTCTGTTGATAGTTATCTTTGTTTTGTTTCCTAGCTAACTTCCAGTGGCCTTGCCACATAGTAGATTTTGTGCATGTGTGTATATATGCACCTGTGTGCCAATGTACATGTAGAAAGCAGAGGAAAACCTGAGGTGTCACTCAAATGTAGTTACTCAGGTTCCATCCAATTCTTTAAAAATACAGGTCTCTCACCTGCTTAGAACTTACCTTATGAGTTTAGCTCCAGGGAACTGCCTGTCTCCACCTTCCGCTCAGGAATTATAAGACCATGTCCTGTCTTTTTTACTTAGGTTTTGGGGATCAAACTCAGGTTCTCTCCTGTATCTTACCAGCTGAGCCATCTCTCTAGCCCCTACATAGTTGATGTTTAATACTTAGTCGAAACTTGTTAATGAGTAGAAATGCTAATGAGGAGGTAGGATTAAACATCAGCTATGTAGGATGGTGAGAAAATCATTTGCTTAACAAATACTTGTTGAACGTAATTAGGATACCTTCTATTTTGCAAATCTGTTATATAACTCAGGAACAGGTACATAGTTCTAAGAGAATATGGTAAGTCTGTGACTCTGGTTACAGAGTGTAGGTAACTACTCTGATGGTAAAGAGTAGTAGCACAGGTGTGTGAGTGGAGAGTTGCTTGACAGCAGCTAGTCTCAGTTTTTATACCTGAAAAGCAGGATGATTGAGGATGAGATAGAATTGATTAGTATTGTCATGTGAATATGTGGTCTCCTCAGTTGGATAGCATTTACGAAGTCGTTTTGTGGGGTCAGTCATTTTCCTGCTTGTGTACTAACAAAAGCACCCAAACTTCCAAGCTGTTAGCTGGATCTCTTAATTCAGATGGAAAGGAAGACCTAGTTGGTACCAACTTTGCCTTTCTATGAAAACATTTAAAGTTGTGCGCACTTGCCTCTGCTCAGAGGAAAGTGGTGCTGAGTTCCTCTGTTGCATAGCAAATGCAAAGGCTCACTTTGTGGACTATGTGGGAATACTGCCTTTGTGCTAACATGTATCGAAAGTGTTCTGAGGAATAGTGAATTTCTAGGCCTTCTGTGTCTTCCTTCAGTCTGAATCTTCTGCCAGCCCTTTACCTCTGTGCCTAGTGTCTTCCTTTCAGTAAGGTCTTCTAGAAACGGAGGATGACAATATAAAATAATGTGGAATCTTCTGTAGAGAACATCTTCTCGCTGAACCACTGCATGCCAGTAAACTCTGCAACTAGCACTTAACCTGTGTTTAAGAATATTGCTCATGATCATAGCAGCTTTATTCATAATAGCTAGAACCTGGAAACAACCCAGATGTCCCTCGACGGAGGAATGGGTACAGAAATTGTGTACATTTACACAATGGAATACTACTCAGCAATCAAAAACAAGGAAATCATGAAATTTGCAGGCAAATGGTGGAATCTAGAAAAGAGCATCCTGAGTGAAGTATCCCAGAAGCAGAAAGACACACATGGTATATACTTACTTATAAGTGGATACTAGACATATAATATAGCATAAACCTGCACAAATCTGTATACCTAAAGAAACCAAACAAGGAGGAGGACCCTGGGTAAGATGATCAATCCTCACATCGAAAGACAAACAGGATGGACATTGGAAGAAGGACAAAAGAGGGAACAGGACAGGAGCCTACCACAGGGGGCCTCTGAAAGACTCTACCCAGCAGTGTATTAAAGCAGATGCTGAGATTCATAACCAAACTTTGGGCGAAGTGCAGGAAATCTTATGAAAGAAGGGGGAGCTAATAAGATCTGGAGAGGACAGGAGCTCCACAAGGAGAGCAACAGTACCAAAATATCTGGGCACAGGGGTCTTTTCTGAGACTGATACTCCAACCAAGGACCATTCATGGATATTACCTAGAACCCCTGCTCAGATGTAGCCCATGGCAGTTCAGTATCCAAGTGGTTCCCTAGTAATGGGAACAGGGACTGTCTCTGACATGAACTTAGTGGCTGGCTCTTTGACCACTTCCGCCTGAGGGGGGAGCAGCCTTGCCAGGCCACAGAGGAGGACAATGCAGCCAATTCTGATGAGACCTGATAAGCTAGGGTCAGATGGAAAGGGAGGAGGACCTCTCCTATCAGTGGGCTTGGAGAGGGGCTTGGGAGGAAATGAGGGAGGGAGGATGGCATTGGGAGGTAATGAGGGGACTACAGCTGGGATACAAAGTAAACAAACTATAATTAATACAAAAAAATAAATTAAAAAAAACAAAAATAAAAGAATATTGTTCACTTTTTATATATTTATAAATTATCCTAGTGGCTGGAGAGATAGCCGAGTAATGAAGAGCACTGGCTGCTCTTCCAGAGGACCCAGTTTTGGTTGTTAGCACCCAAATGACGGCTCACAGTCCTTCATAGCTCCAGTTCTCGAGGACTGAACACCCCTCTCTGGCCTTTTCAGGGACCAGTTAGGCACGTGGTGCACGTGTGTACATGTAGGCAGAACATTTGTACACATGAAATCTTAACACTCAAACTCTAAAGTGTCTTTTTTTTTTTTTTTTTAATTGAACAAAGGAAACATGAAGACTAGTGTTTATACATGGGAATTTCTTCCTGGCATTTTTGGTATGTTTTTGAAATCATGAATCCTGAGGAAACTCATGTGAGAAGTTAGGAAATTGGGGGAAAGCATGTAATTATTCCATAAAAGCTAAATTTGAAAAATCAACATTAAAATGTTACTGGCTTGAGAAATCCTTCTGTGTCAGATGGAAGGAAGATGTAGAGACAGGACTGAGGGAGCAGGCAGCTGATGTGACATGGAAGGAAGCAGGGCAGGATTATGTTAGAGGAAGCTGTTAGGTCTAATCAAAGTAGGGGGTGGAGCTCTGTTGTTAACAGTGTGAATAGTGGAATAACTACAGTAAGAATTTAAAAAATACATAGTTACATATGGTAATCCCAGAACTTGTGAACTAAACAAAAAAAAAAAAAAAAATGCTATTAGTTTGAGGCCAGGCTGGGCTACACAGTGAATGTGTTCCAGGCTGCACAGCAAGACAGTACCTCCAAAGACAATGCAAGAGGCCTGTCTGTGGTGCCTGAAGCCTCCTTGGATGGTTCAGTGCAACTGCATGATTGAATTCAGGAGACCAAGAGCAAAAGACCAGCTGAGCTCTAGTCTGCAAGGAGTCCTGAGTTATGAAGTAGTGTTTTAGGCTAGCAAGTGTTGGGGTGGTTTGCTACTCAGTGTTGGATGACTGAAGTGTGGAGTAGATATGGAAATCCGTATTTTATCCTGTGTTGATTGTACAGGCTCATGTCCTGAAACGAGCTGATCTAGATAGTTGTTAATGGTAGCTCATAGTGAGAGGTTTTGCAGAGCCACCAAATTTCTCTGTGGTTATACCAGAAATGCCATGTGATTTATGTGAGTTCTTCTTTATAAGGTTTTTGCTGAATGCTCTTATTGAGCCTACAAGTCATCTTCACATGTCAACAGATTTTGCTTTTGTTTGAGATGAAATCACCATGTGGTCATCTTCAAGCTATATAAACAGCACGTGTTACAGTTAAGTTCTCCTCTCTGCTTATGGTTCCTTAGTTTACAGTGTTTATATTACCTAAGATGGGCTTGGTTAAAGATTTATTTTTATGTGTATGGGTGTATTACCTAAATCTATGTCTGTGCACCACTAGTATACCTAATGCATGAGGAGGCCAAAAGAGGATGTTGGATCCCCTGGAACTAGAGTAACAGACAGTTGTGAGTTGCTCTGTGGGTGCTGAGAATCAAACCCGAGTTTTCTGAAAGAGCAGTCAGTGCTTTTAACCCTTGACCCATCACCGTAGCCACTGTATTTTATTTTTAATGGTGCCATTGGTATAAATGTGTTTGTGTGTTCATAGGTTATCTTTGTGATATCTCTAGTGTTATGGAGTAAGCCTTTATTAAAAACAAATCCTTTCAGCGTCTGTTCAGATTTTTACTTTGTACATAGTGAGCCTAATTTCTCTCCCTCCCTTCCTTCCTCCTTCCTTCCTTCCTTCCCTTCTCTTTTTCTTATCATCATTTTATCTTTGGTGTGTTATACTCAAATTCCCATATTAATTCACATCTCAATATTTGTCCTTCTCTATACACTTTTTCTTTATGTGCTAGAAAAGATATTTTACTTCAAAAATTTTACTACTTTGCTAAAGCTTAAAAAAAGCATTTCCAATGCTTTTCAAAAGCTTACCTTATATTTTTCTTTTTACCTGTACCTTGTACCTTTTTGCTACATTTAAAAACTACTTGATTACTTTTGAAAGTGAAAATTGGAGTATACTGAAGTGTTGTTAGGCGTAATTTAAAATACTTTGCTCTTCATGTTATCTGTCAGTACTGCTGAGAGGCTGTTGTGTATTCTGAAAGGGGTGTTCTGATGAAGTCCTTCAAGCAGAGCTGTATGCAGGCCAGAGTAAACAGTGATTTCAAGCAGTCTGCTTTGGTGTCATGACATGGCCAGACATCAGTGGAAACATCAGAAAGGGTTCTGAAATAGCAGAAAAGAAACAAAGGGCTAATTCATCTTTGAGCAGTCCTTCTTATTCTGAGTGCCTCTGCTGGACTGCGGGCAGACAGAACCCCTGGAATTCTGTAGGACTTTGCCCACAAAAAGATTTTTGGCATTACTGGTACAAAAGCACCTATAAAAAATGTTAATTGGCATTAACAGAGCTGTGTTAGCAAAATCCTGTTCTACTGAAACCCCTGAGCTTCAAAGTTTCTTGACCAAACAGACCAGCAAATGTTATTTTACTACAGTCGAACAGACCAGGGTCTTACATGTGGGTACATGTGGTAGGGACTTTTTCCTATTGCTGGGCTGAAAGGAATACAAATGACCTCATCAGTTACCCACAGCACAGACAAAATACTGGATTCTTTTGATTGAGCATCTGTTTTTTTGATGTCAACTGTCCAATGGATTAGACATAGTCAGTAAAACAAATCACCACAGAATAACTTTAGTAAGGGATTTTGATGCCTCCTACAGGCACTGGGAGGTAAAGAATCTGGTACTCATCACAAAATCATGTTTCTAAAATTGTCTCAGAAATATAATTAAATAAAATTGTCTCAAGTGAAGACATGTGGCACATTGGAACCAAAAGTAGTTTCTTGAGGGTCATCTGTTCTAAGCCTCTCATTACACATGAGAAAAGTAAGGTAGTTGACTTGCCCAGCATTTGTATTAACTCACATTTAATTTTAGCAGCGAAAAGGGGCATCTAAACTAAAGAATTAGATTCAGGGAGTGGAGAGATGACTGGTTAAAAGCATTTGTTGTTCTTGTGGGGGACATGAGTATGGTTTCCCAGCATCCATATCAGGCACCTTACAACCACCTACAACTCAGCCTGAAGGGATCAAGTGCCATTTTTGGCCTCCCCAGGCACTCCTGTGCACATGGAAACACTCACATAAATGTACATATACAAAAATAAAGATAAATATTTTTTTAAAGAATCACATAAATAGTATTATATATCAGACTGTTGATAAATTGTGTATATGTGTATATACATATATATGTGTTTGTGTATGTTTCATCTTGGACTATGCTAAAATGCTTAAGTTGTTTATTTAGTTTTAATTTTTTTTTTTTTAAATCTTTTATTTATTTTTTATTAATTACACTTTATTCATTTTGTATCCCCCCATAAGCCCCTCCCTCCTCCCCTGCCAATCCCACCCTCCCTCCCCTTTCTGCATGCATGCCACTCCCCAAGTCCACTGATAGGGGAGGTCCTCCTCTCCTTCTTTCTGATCTTAGTCTATCAGTTCTCATCAAAAGTGGCTGCATTGTCCTCTACTGTGGCCTGGTAAGGCTGCTCCCCCCCCAGGGGGAAGTGATCAAAGAGCAGGCCAATCAGATTATGTCAGAGGCAGTCCCTCTTCCCATTACTATGTAACCCACTTGGACACTGAACTGCCATGGGCTACACCTGTGCAGGGGTTCCAGGTCATCTCCACAAATAGTCCTTGGTTGGAGTATGAGTCTCTGGGAAGTTCCCTGTGTTCAAATTATCTTGTTCTGTTGCTCTGCTTGTGGAGTTCCCGTTCCCTCCAGCTCTTACTATTTCCCACTTCTTACATAAAATTCCATTCACTCTGCCCATCAGTTGGCCATCATGCTCAGCATCTGCTTTGACAGTCTATACTGCAGAAGCTTTCAGAGGCCCTCTGTGGCAGGTTTCAAGGTGGTTTCCTGTTTTCTTCTGGCTTTCAGAGGCCCTCTGTAGCGGGTTCCGAGGTTGTTTCCTATTTTCGTTTTCTTCTGATGTCCATCCTCTTTGCCTTTCAGGATGGGGATTGAACATTTTAGTTAGGGTCCTCTCTTTTGCTTAGTTTGTTTAGATGTACAGCTTTTAGTGGGTTTATTCCATATTGTATGTTTATATGAGTGAGTATATACCGTGAGTGTCTTTTTGCTTCTGGGTCAACTCACTCAGGATGATCCTTTCCAGGTCCCACCATTTACCTGCAAATTTCATGATTTCCTTATTTTTCACTGCTGAGTAATACTCCATTGTATAGATGTACCACAGTTTCTGCATCCATTCTTCAGTTGAGGGGCATCTGGGTTGTTTCCAGCTTCTGGCTATTACAAATAAAGCTGCTACAAACATGGTTGAACAAATGTCCTTTTTGTGTACTTGCGCCTCTTTTGGGTATATGCCTAGGAGTGGTATGGCTGGATCTTGAGGAAGCGCTATTCCTAGTTGTCTGAGAAAGCGCCAGATTGATTTCCAGAGTGGTTGTACCAGTTTACATTCCCACCAGCAGTGGAGAAGCGTTCCCCTTTCTCCACAACCTCTCCAGCATGTGTTGTCCCTTGAGATTTTCATCTTGGCCATTCTGATGGGTGTAAGGTGAAATCTCAGGGTTGTTTTGATTTGCATTTCCCTAATGGCTAATGAGGTTGAGCATTTCTTTAAGTGCTTCTCTGCCATTCGATATTCCTCTGCAGAGAATTCTCTCTTTAGCTCTGTTCCCCATTTTTTAAGTGGATTACTTGGTTTATTGCTTTTCAGCTTGTTTAGTTCTTTATATATATTGGATATGAGTCCTCTGTCAGATAGAGGGTTGGTGATGATTCTTTCCCAATCTGTAGGCAGTCGCTTTGTTTTGATGATGGTGTCCTTTGCTTTACAGAAGCTTTTCAATTTCATGAGGTCCCATTTATTGATTGTTGCTCTTAGAGCCTGTGCTGTTGGTGTTCTGTTCAGGAAGTTTTCTCCTGTACCAATGAGTTCTAGGGTATTCCCCACTTTTTTTTCTAGCCGATTTAATGTGTCTGGTTTTATGTTGAGGTCTTTGATCCACTTGGACTTCAGTTTTGTGCAGGGTGATAAGTATGGATCTATTTTCATTTTTCTACATGTAGACATCCAGTTGGACCAGCACCATTTGTTGAAGATGCTATCTTTTTTCCATTGTATGGTTTTGGCATCTTTGTCAAAAATCAGGTGTCCGTAAGTGTGTGGGTTTATTTCTGGGTCTTCTGTTCGATTCCATTGATCCACCATTCTGTTTCTATGCCAGTACCATGCAGTTTTTATAACTGTTGCTCTATAGTACAGCTTGAGATCAGGGATGGAGATACCTCCAGAAGATCTTTTATTGTAGAGGATTGTTTTAGCAATTCTCGGTTTCTTGTTATTCCATACAAAGTTGAGAATTTTTCTTTCCAGGTCTGTAAAGAATTGTGTTGGCAATTTGATGGGAATTGCATTAAATCTGTAGATTGCTTTTGGTAAGATGGCCATTTTTACTATGTTAATCCTGCCAAGCCATGAGCATGGGAGATCTTTCCATCTTCTCATATCTTCCTCTAATTCTTTCTTCAGAGACTTGAAATTTTTTTCATACAAGTCTTTGACTTCCTTGGTTAGGGTTACGCCAAGGTACTTTATGTCATTTGTGGCTATTGTGAATGGTGTTGTTTCTCTAATTTCTTTCTCAGCCCTTTTGTCTTTTGTATACAGGAGTGCTACTGATTTTTTTGAGTTAATTTTATATCCGGCCACTTTGCTGAAGGTGTTTATCAGCTGTAGGAGTTCCCTGGTAGAGTTTTTGGGGTCACTCATATATACTATCATATCATCTGCAAATAGTGATAATTTGACTTCTTCCTTTCCCATCTGTATCCCCTTGATCTCCTTCGACTGTCTTATTGCTCTAGCAAGGACTTCCAGCACTATGTTGAAGAGATATGGAGACAGTGGGCAGCCTTGTCTTGTCCCTGATTTCAGTGGGATTGCTTTAAGTTTCTCTCCGTTCAGTTTGATGTTGGCTATAGGCTTGCTGTATATCGCCTTTACTATGTTTAGATATGTGCCTTGTATCCCTGAACTCTCCAGTACTTTAAACATGAATGGATGTTGGATTTTGTCAAATGCTTTTTCAGCATCTAGGGAGATTATCATGTGGTTTTTTTCTTTCAGTTTGTTAATATGGTGGATCACATTGATGGATTTCCGTATATTGAACCACCCCTGCATACCTGGGATGAAGCCTACTTGGTCATAGTGGATAATATCTTTGATGTGTTCTTGGATCCGGTTTGCAAGTATTTTGTTAAGTATTTTTGCATCAATGTTCATAAGGGAGATTGGCCTGAAATTCTCTTTCTTTGTTGAGTCTTTGTGAGGTTTAGGTACCAAGGTGATTGTGGCTTCATAGAATGAGTTTGGTAATGTTCTTTCTGTTTCTATTTTGTGGAATAGTTTGAAGAGAATTGGAGTTAGCTCTTCTTTGAAGGTCTGGTAGAATTCTGCACTGAAGCCATCTGGTCCTGGGCTTTTTTTGGATGGGAGACTTTTGATGACTGCTTCTATTTCTTTGGGGGATATAGGACTATTTAGTTGATTTACCTGGTCCTGATTCAGCTTTGGTGAGTCAAATCGATCAAGAAAATTGTCCATTTCATTTAGATTTTCAAATTTTGTGGCATATAGACTTTTGAAGTAAGTCCTAATGATTGTTTGGATTTCCTCAGTGTCTGTAGTTATGTCCCCCTTTTCATTTCTGATTTTGTTGATTTGGGTGGTGTCTCTCTGCCTTTTAGTTAGCTTGGCTAAGGGTTTGTCTATCTTGTTGATTTTCTCAAAGAACCAGCTCTTGGTTTCATTGATTCTTTGAATTGTTTTATTTGTTTCTAATTGATTGATTTCAGCCCTGAGTTTGATTATTTCCAGCCGTCTACTCCTTTTTGGTGTGTCTGCTTCTTCTTTTTCTAGGGTTTTTAAGTGGGCCATTAAGTTGCTTGAATGAGCTGTCTCGAATTTCTTCTTGAAGGCACTTAGTGCTATGAACTTTCCTCTTAGCACTGCTTTCATTGTGTCCCACAAGTTAGGGTATGTTGTGTCTTCATTTTCATTGAGTTCTAGAAAGGCTTTAATTTCTTTCTTTATTTCTTCCCTGACCCAGCTGTCATTTAGTAACAAGTTGTTCAGTTTCCATGAGTGTGTAGGCTTTTTGCTATTTCTGTTGTTGTTGAAGTCCAGCTTTATTCCATGGTGATCAGACAGGATACAAGGGATTATTTCAGTCTTCTTGTATCTGTTGAGGCTTGCTTTGTGACCAACTATATGGTCTATTTTGGAGAAGGTTCCATGAGGTGCTGAGAAGAAGGTAAATTCTTTTGTGTTTGGGTGTAAAGTTCTGTAGATGTCTGTGAGGTCCATTTGATTCATGACCTCTGTCAGAGATATTGTTTCTTTGTTTAATTTCTGTTTTGTTGACCTGTCCTTTGTTGAGAGTGGGGTGTTGAAGTCTCCCACTATTAATGTGTGGGGATCTATATGTGGTTTAAATTTTATCAATGTTTCTTTTACAAATGTGGGTGCTCTTGTATTTGGGGCATAGATGTTCAGGATTGTGATGTCTTCCTGGTGGAATTTTCCCTTGATGAGTATGAAGTGTCCTTCCTCATCTCTTTTTATTATTTTTGGTTGAAAGTCTATTTTATCAGATATTAGAATGGCTACTCCTGCTTGTTTCTTGGGTCCATTTGCTTGGAAAGTCATCTTCCAACCTTTTACCCTCAGGTAATGTCTATCTTTGTGTCTTAGGTGTGTTTCTTGTATGCAACAGATTGCTGGGTTTTGTTTACGTATCCATTCTGTTAATCTGTGTCTTTTTACTGGAGAGTTGAGTCCATTGATGTTGAGAGAGATTAATGACCAGTGGCTGTTAGATCCTTTGATTTTGATGTTGGCTGTGTTCATAAGTTTGTGTGCTTGGTTGCTTTTTGTTTTGCTGTAGTAAGGTTAATTATTTCCTGTGTTTTCTTGACAGAAGCTAATTTTCTTGGGTTGTATTTTCCCTTCCAGTGTCTTCTGTAATGCTGGATTTGTGTGTAGGTATTGTTGAAATTTGTTTTTGTCATTGAATATCTTGTTTTCTCCGTCTATGAGGACTGAGAGTTTTGCAGGGTATAGTAGCCTGGGTTGACATCTGTGTTCTCTTAGGGTCTGCATGATATCTGTCCAGGCCCTTCTGGCTTTCATAGTTTCTGTTGAAAAGTCAGGTGTGATTCTAATGGGTTTGCCATTATATGTTACTTGGCCTTTTTCCCTTGCAGCTTTTAGTATTTTTTCTTTGTTCTGTATACTTCCTGTTTTGATTATTATGTGGCGGGAGGATTTTCTTTTCTGGTCAAATTTGTTGGGTGTTCTGTAGGCCTCATGTATCCTTATTGGCTTCTCCTTTAACTTGGGGAAATTTTCTTCAATGATTTTGTTGAAAATATTTTCTGGGCCTTGGAGAAGGGAGTCTTCTTTTTCCTCTATTCCTATTATTCTCAAATTTTGTCTTTTCATATTGTCTTGGATTTCTTGGACGGTCTGTGTCAGGAATTTTTTGGATTTCACATTTTCTTTGACAGATACATCGATTTCTTCCATTGTATCTTCTACACCTGAGATTCTTTCTTCCATTTCTTGTATTCTGTTGGTTATGCTTACCTCTGTAGTTCCTGTTTTCTTCCCTAAATTCTTCCTCTCCATTATTTCCTCCATTTGTGTTTTCTTTAATTTTTCTAGTTCTATCTTCAGGTCTTGAGTTGTTTTGTTTACTTCCTTCACCTGTCTGCTTGTATTTTCCTCTTTTTCTTTTAGTTCCTTCAACTCTGTCTCTTTGATTTCTTTCAGTGATTTAATTATTTCTTCTCTGAAGGCCACAAGCTGTTTGGCTGCATCTTCCCGTATTTCTTCACGGATGGCCCTAATTTGCTTGTCTTTAACTTCCTCCATTTCTTTACGGATAGCCATGATCTGTTTGGTTTTATCTTCCTCTAATTCTTTACGTATTTTATTTGTCTCCTCTATTATCCTCTTCATCAACATAGATGTAAGGTCCTCTTCTTGATTTTCTATTATGCTGCATTGTTCAGGGCTGTTCGCCCCTGGATGGCTGGGTTCTGGAGATGCCATATTGCTCTGTCTTTTGTTGGTTGAGCCTTTACGCTGACCTCTACCCATTGGGCTGATTTAGGTTTTGGCTGTTAGTTTCTGTGCTTCCTGGAGTCCTGAGGTAGGGAGTATCCCCTTGGCCGGAAGATGATTTTTCCTGAAGGAGTCCTTCTCTGATTTTTGGTTATGGTCACTGTATGGCCAGTGTTTCTCCGGAGATGCCACTGCTCACCTCAGGTTTATAGCCCTGAGTAGTAGCTGTGGTCTATGTTAGGCAGGGGGGGATCTCCTCTTACCCATAAAATTTCTCAAGACAGCTGCCCCACTGCTGGGTTTCTCGTTATAAATTTAGTGTGCTGCTGCTCACTAAATTTCCATGTACAGTCCTCTTGAAGAAACTGCTGATTCCCTAGCTATGGGGTTTTCTCCCAACAGGGAAACTCAGTCTGTTATCCTGGGGCGCACAGTTCTGTCTGAGAAAGTGGGAGGTGCACTCAGCAAGTCTCTGGGCCAAAGGCTGATTGCTCTGCTCTGGACCTGGAGAATGTGCACCTAGGTTGATTTGGCACCTGGGGGCACTGTTCTGGTCTGGAGGCTGGGTGCCTCACTCTGGACCAGAAGCTGTGTGTCTCTGTCTGGGATGGCGGCTACAGGCACTGCTCTGGTCCAGACGCTGTGGGTGCAGCCCCCCTGAAGGATCAGGGATTCCTACAGTTTTGGCAGTCCAGCCAGGGACAACTGGCCGATCCCTGGCACAGTATCTGAGGGCTGCTGTAATGGCTCTTCGACTCCTGCAGGTCCGAGGATGCAGCTGTGTGTCCCAGTGCCCCAGGGGAACGCAACAATGGCGGCAGAGCACAGCGCTTCTGCCTGCACTAGAGTCTGCGTGAGTCCAGGAAGTGTTTTGGTGCTGGGTGTCCTAAGCGTTAGAGCTGCTGACCCCCTCCGCTGGGGGTTTCCTCCTGCCAGAGACACGCAGTCTGGTGCCCTGTTGCCCTGGTGCCCACAGTTCTATCTGAGGCGGCGAATCACGCACGCAGGCAGGGCTCTGTGCAGGCAGGCGCCTTTGTCCCTCCCGGCTCTGGGTCCGGGCTGGCTCCTGGGGCACCCGCGGAACCCGAGACTTTTCCAGGGGATGTCTGGGCAACCTGGGGTCGGTCCCAATTGTTTCCTGCTCCGTGGGGTTATCTCTCGACTGGGAGATCCAGTCTATGGTGTTGTGGGCCCACAGTTCAGTCTGGGACCGTGACCAGATCGCGCTGGCGGGTAGCTCTGGGCTGGCGACCAAGCGCCTGGCGGAACGGGGATCTCTTCCGCGGTTTTTCCGGGTGAGTTAAAGCTGATCGAATCCCCTACCGTGGGGTATCCTCTCACCTGAGAAACACAACCACTTGTGTTTTATGGCCGCGAGTTCTGATTGCTGGTCACTGTGCCAATCCTGCTGTGCTGCTCCTCAGAATGAGAGTCCTCCCGGCGCTGCCATCTTGCCCCGCCCCCCCTAGTTTTAATTTTTTTACATTGATTATTTGTGTGAGTGTACATGCACGTCACAGCACATTAGAGACCAGAGAAAATTGTAGAAGTTTGTTCTCTCTTGCCATCATATGGATTTTGAGGCTAGAACCCAGGTTGGTGCTGTGACAAGTGCCTTTCCTCAGTGAGCCATCTTGCTGACCTTTGAATTGCTTGTTAAATACTAACTGGGGAAAATCAACTCCTTGTAACCACATGTCATATTATTTATTTTTATCATCTGTTTTCAATGAAATAGAATGTTTAAGGGTAGTGTATACTTCTTTTAATGCAGTCACTTTTTTCTTTGCCTGCAAATGTCTTACCTCTGAGCTCCTCACTCTTCCTTGCATTAGAAATGTCTTTCCTTCCTTGTGCCAGGGTGGTATTTTCTTTCTAAACTAAACTTGTGCCACCATAAAGCGACTCTTCATTTTCTCCCTATTAACAGTTTGTAGTACTTCATTCTTATTGGTAAAATTAGAAGTGTAGTATCTCTGCTTCTAAGATTTCTTCTCAAGTTTAAGTTCTTTACCTGTAGCTCCCTGGAGCCCTGTCTTATGGATGTATCTGCTTAGACCACATTAATGGAGGACCTGCTCTGTGCAGAAGATCGTGATAGATGCCAAGGCAAAGGAAAATGATCAGGCCGGGTCCAGGTGTCTTGTCTGTCATTGTCACTAGTGTTCAGCAGGCTAATTGTCAGATGTAAAGTAGTCAGAAGTTTGTTTGTTTGTTTGTTTGTTTTTAATTTTGTTTTGTTTTGTTTTTGGTATGCATTGTATAGAAAAGTCAGATGAGTGTGAAGTAAAATGAAGTAGTGAGTACTGCATACTAGTGCAGTCCAAAGTTCTAGTGGGAACTTTGGACTTAGCAAAGTTCAGGATTCTCATCTCTAGTGTAGCTTATATTTTCTGGTGATCATTTTTACTTCTACTAATAATTTATAAATTTTTTTTTATTTTTGGCTTTTTTTTTTCCCTTTTAGACAGGATCTCACTGTGTAGCCCTGGTTGGCCTGTAACTCACTGTTTAGATAAACAGAATGGCTTTGAACTCAGAAATCTGCCTGCCTCTGCCTCCTTTAGTGCTGAGATTAGAAGTGTGC
The DNA here is from genome assembly GCF_907164565.1 of Psammomys obesus. Taxonomy (NCBI): domain Eukaryota; kingdom Metazoa; phylum Chordata; class Mammalia; order Rodentia; family Muridae; genus Psammomys; species Psammomys obesus. The sequence continues at coordinate 2,065,735 of NW_026590767.1, read as the reverse complement.
ATCACTGTGTACCATCTGTAATTCATTTTGTTAAAATTAGACTTGTTATTGGAGTTTTCTCTCTCTCCCAAACACACACACCCACACAGAAAATATATCAGTCTCAAGGGTCTAACTTGATACATTTTGACAAAGCAAACATCTGAGTGTAACCTAAAATAAGAAACAACATGGCTAGCACATAAGGGCTCCCCTGGTTACTATGCCATCCCCAAAGATTATCATTGTTTTTTTGACCTTACTCTAGTTTAGCTTGTTCATGTGCTTTATGTAAATTGAAGTCTATGTAATATTTTGACTAGCTTTTACCCAGACATTGTGTCTGTGAGATTTATCCATCAGTTTGTGTGTAATGGTAGGTTGTCTTAATAGGTACAATACTATAGTACTATATTTAATGAATGTATTGCATCATGTTCCCATTCTCTGGTGGAAGGACTGCTTCTCTTCTCTGACTAATGCAAGTACAGCTGTGAACACTCACTTACATGTTTTTGATGACTATGTACTGGAGCAAGTATAGACCTAGGTTGCCAGATCACAGGGCATGTATATACTTGTTTATTTCATACTGCCTATGTTTCTAAAAGAGAGCATACACATTAATAATCCTGTTTCCCACATCCTTTCAATATATTGAAAAGTGTGTAGGGAATGGTGGCATGTTGTAATTTCATTGTGCATGTTGCTGTTTATTGTAAGTGTTGAACACCATGTTATACTATTATTAGCTTTCTGTCACATGTCCAGATTTCCTAACCACGTATCAATAGGTGACTTGTCTTAGTTATTTGTAGGTGTTCTTTATATCATGGATGAGAATCATTTGTTGGATAAATGCTCTGTGAATACTTTTATTGACTCATTGCTATTCTATTCTCTTTATTATTCTTATTCTCTTTTAAGGAATAAAATTTCATAATCCAGATTTGCTTCATAATAAAAGTTGGTATTTTTGTGTCTGTATTAAGACTTTTACCTTCTATATTGCCATACGAGTGCCTTATGTAGTATAGCCTGGTTTTATTTTATTTTTTTGCCCTTTATGGTTACTTGCTTCTGAATCATGCTTTTAAAAGGCCATCTGTGATCTACATATTAAAGCAATGATGGTATCCAAATTTAGTGATTTAGAAGGTGACAAACTACAACAATATTGTGTGATGTCACGTATAATAAACATACGCAAACATGTTCTCTGGCATGTTAACACACTGCTTGTAAATGAGTATCACTGTCTTTGTAATTACTATTTTTAAGGCATTTTTATACAGAGTAAAAAGGGACAGAAATCCACTGGAAATGCAGACTGTACAAAGAAAATGGTGCTTGCTAATTTATCACTTAATTCATTCATGGAGGTTTGAATGAGGATGATTCCCATAGGCTCATATGCTTGAATGCTTGGTCCCCAGTTGGTGGAATTGTCTGGGAAGGATTAGGGGATATGACCTTATTGAAGTTTTTTTGTGACAAGGGAGTGTGCTTTGAAGTTCCCATTGTATCTCTCTCTGCCCCCTGCCTTCGAATCAAGATTTGAGCTCTTACCTGTTTCTGCTTCCATGCTTTGTTCTGTTATCATGGAACTCTTAACTCTATGAAACCATAGCCTAATTAAATGCTTTATTTTATAAGTTGCCTTGGTTATGGCATTTTGTCACAGTAATAGAAAAGTAGCATTAAGTACTTTATTTGTTGTTTTTCAGGTTAGTGAAAATGAATTAATACAACAGTAAATTATCCTTTTTGTCAATACAGTTTTTGTGTTAAAGCTGAAAGTTGAAGCTTAGCCATCACACTTGATTTATGTGGTGCCAGGGCTTTGTGTATGCAAGGCAGACACTCTACCAACTGAGCTATATCCTGAACCCCTGGGTGTTCTTTAAATAGTATAATAAATAAATAGCCAATAACTCAACACTGAAACTTAATAATTCACTTAAATTTCACTGTTCCCAAGAATCATGTTGTTTTTGAAAGAGAAAAAGGTTTTGTGTAAAATTTAAAAATCTAGTGTTTCTTGTGGAACATTTTGTTTTTAGTTTTTTCTTTTTGTTAGGGGTTAGAAGAATCGACTTGTGGACCATGGCTGTGTCTTCTGCTTTCATATTCCATGTTTGCACATACTCAGCTGATAGTGTGGTTCTCATTTTCCTCCCTTTCCTGCTCTACACCTTCCAAGAGTCATCTTAAATTTGCTTCCTTTCTGAGATCTGGCCATCCTTCTGACTTAAGTGTATTGTTTCTATTGCAGTGTGCATTCCAGACCAGTGTTGAGGGCATTGAGTTATGGACTTTTCCCTATCTGTCCCATGAGATTCTGAGCTTTGGAGAGATGGAAGTTGAACTCATTAATTTTTGCAGCACTCTCTCTGCTTTAATAGTAAATGTTCCGGATATGGATATCTTCGGATGTATAGATATAGATACATGGCTAATGAATCATTTAGTCAATGCTTTGGGGAAATGCGTATCTGTGTTAGATGGTTGCATTGTTTGGCGTTTCACAAGCTCACTTTAATTAAGAAGAGGCATGAACTCAGTGGCTGGCTCTTTGATCACCTCCTCGTGAGGAGGGAGCAGCCTTACCAGGCCATAGAGGAAGACAATGCAGCCAGTCCTGAGGAGACCTGACAGGCTAGGGTCAGATGGAAGGGGGAGAGGGGCATGGGAGGAGATGAAGGAGGAAAGGTAGAGTTGAGAGGGAGTGAGGGAGTGAGGGAGGGGGCTACAGTTGGAATACAAAGTGAATAAACTATAATTAATATAAAAAAAGACAAAAGAAGAAATACTATTGTGTTTGAATTGTCAGAGAGAGGCAAGATGTCCTTGAATTTATGTTTTTCAGATTTTTCTCAGGCATAGTAATTAACTTAGAATATTTGTAATAGTGAAAACATACAGTGTAATTTGAATTACAGTGTATTAAAATTATTTTAGAAATATTTATAGTACTGTTAAATAACAAACCAGAGACAAACAACAGACTGAATACTTGGGACTGAATATTCCCCAATGTAGTTGCATCTGCCTGTAATTCCTGCTTTTAGGAGGTCCAAGCAGGAGGATCAGAAGGATCAGGATAAGGCATCCTTGGCCACATAGCAAGTTCCAGGCCATCTCATAGAGGCACATAAGACCCTATCTCAATAAAACAAAAGAACAGAGTCAGCAAAATGGCTCAGCAGATTAAGGCACTTAAACCTGACAACCAGAATTAGATGCCAAGAACCCATAAAAAGGTGGAAGAAGAGAACTAGCTCTCCACAGCATTTTTTTTGTTTTTGTTTTTGTTTTGTTTTGTTTTTGTTTTAAAAATGAAAAACAAAATTCAAAACAAACAAACTGATATAGTTTTTAGATTTCTGGAGTCTGGGAAGTTTAAGATCCAGGGACTAGTAGTTTCTGTGTCTGGTAAGAGCTGTTCTCTCTGCTTTCAAGATGGTGCCCTAAACTCTGTGTCACATAGAAAGGACAGGACACAGGGAACTAATGCTATGCCTAAGGGAAGAACAAAAGGGACCTAAGTTAGTTTCCTTCCTTAAAAAAAAAAACAAAACAAAACCTCAGTCACCTTCCCCTAGGGGGTAGCAGCCTTACTAGGCCACATAGACAGGATCAGAGGGAAGGGGAGGAAGATCTCCCTTATCAGTGGACTGGGGGAGGGGCATGGGTGGAGAAGAGGAAGGAAGGGTAGAATTGGGAGGGGAGTAGGAAGGGAGCTACAGGGGGGATACAAAGTGAATAAAGTGTAATTAATAAAAATAAAAAAAAAAACCCATCCGAATGGAGCTCCTTTAAAAAGCATTGGTCCCTTCATGAGGATGGCATCCTTATGACTTAATCACTTCTTGATACCATCACTGAAAGGAATGACTTTCAGCATGAATTTTGGAGGGAGACATTTGGACCTCAGCAGCATCTAATTAGATGTGACCCATTGTAAGTAAAACCCTTAAAGTACTGGGGAGTATGATAATAAACTTTGTTTAATTGTACAATGTAACCTTACAGTGTAATGACCATTTTAGCGAGTAACATTAACTTGTTTCATGCTCTAGCATATTAGAGAAGGGCACTGAAGTGAACAGCACAGACCTGCTCTGCATCTCTCTGTCTCTTGGAACATTGCTTTTCTTTTGGGAGTGTCTCTGATGTCTGCAGAGATGGCCACAGCTGCTATGGTTGGAGAAGGATATGTACTGTTGGCTTCTAATGAGGTAGAGGTCAGTGGTGCTGAGAAACTTTCTGTAGTGCACAGGATAACACAAATAACAAGGAATTACCTAGCCCAAAATGTCAGAAGTACCAGGTGGAAGGACCTTGTTCAAAGTGTTACTGGTTTGCCATTCTAATCCATAGACCTTTCGGCTATGATGTTTTCATGAGTAGTTCGACTCAATGTCAAAAAAAAAAAAAAGTAATGTACAATTTGATTGGCTTTGAGTTTGCCATAACAAACTTGAACTAAATTGTCATAATGACGCACCAGAGAGACTTTTTAAAATGTCTATTTCATGACCCTGTGCAGCTGTACACTTAGGATGATGCTAGTACTACCTTAAATCTTTGTGGAGGGTTTATATGTGACCTTCATGTTAACTTAAAGGTAGTTCATGTTTCTGTGTAATGAGTCCTGCCAGAAAATCTAAAGGTTGGTGGGTTTTCTGTTTTGTTTTATGGTTTGTTTAGGTTTTGTTTGAGACAGGGTCTCCTATGTAGCTAGCTGCCCTGGAACTCCCTATGTAGACCAGGCTGGCCTTGGAATTGTGGAGATTTGTCTGCCTCTGTAAAGCAACAGAAGCAACACAAATAAAACGTTCCTAGGAAGTGATGTTTTCTTTTTCTGGTTCTGATGTGCTGTAAGGTCTGATTTCTTTCCTTCTTTCCTTGTTTCTTTGTTCCCTTCCTTTCTTTCTTACATTTTTTTTTTTTAAATGTTAAGGCCAGGAGAGTGCATCAGATCCCATTATAGATGGTTGTGAACCACTATGTGGTTGCTGGGAATTGAACTCAGGACCTCAGGAAGAATGGACAGTGCTCTTAACCTCTGAGCCATCTCTCTAGCCTCAGGTCTGATTTTTAAGTATTTAGGAGCTATTGTGGAAGTAAAAAGAAATTTGACATCATAGTAATCGAGTTAGTTGGCCTGCTTTCATCCTGGCAGCAAGTATAGCTCATCTTTTTGGTAAACAGCACAGTCTTGGCCTAGGCCGTGTATAGTTTCACTCATTTTCAACTTTCTTGAGCGGAGATAACAGACATAGCATTTTTTAATTAAATTTTTATTTTTTTATATTAGTTACAGTTTATTCACTTTGTATCGCAGCTGTAGCCCCCTCTCTCATTCCCTCCCAACCCCCCTCCCTCTCTACAGACATATCTTATACTGAGTGTAAATCTTTTATATCGTTAAGTTGTTTCAGGGGATGGGGAGAGACGGCTCAGTGGTCTTCCAGAGGATCCAGGTTTGATTTCCAGCATGCACATGTTAGCTGACAACCATTTGTAACTCAGGTTCCAGGGGATCTGATACTTTTCTGGCTTTCCTATGTATCAGGCATGTACATGTTACAAAATGTATTACATATATATTACAGGCAAAGCATATATACATAAGATTAAAAATTAAACTGAGTTTTAGAGAAGTGCAAATTCATGTGTGTGTGTGTGTGTGTGTGTTTGTTTATTTATTTATTTATTTATTTTGATGGTTTGTGGTAAACCTCCTTTAACCATAGGGGCCATCCATTCCAAGATCCTCAGAGAATTCTGTAAGCTACAGATAGCTCTGAGGCTTCTCTAATAAATTTTTCCTGTGTATTCATAACTGACAAAGTTGATTACTTGTAGTTAGGTTTACTATTAGCAGGGTGGCAGGATGGCTTGGTGGGTAAAGTGCTTGCTGTCCAAGCCTGGTAACCTGAGTTGGATCCCTGAGATTCACATAAAGGTGGAAGAGCGACCCAGCTCCATGAAGTTGTCCTCTTACCTACGTGTGTGCTGTGCTACCCCCATCGTCTTTTTGAGCATGTGCGTACACACATAAGGAGAGAGACAGATAGTAAAATTCAGTAGTACAAAAGTACAACAATTTCTGTCAGCATACTATAGTAAATGGTATGCAAATGGGCTCTATCAAAATACCTTATCGTGGTTTTACTTTTTGCATTAGAGGAAGAACTTGATAGCTTTTCTTTGGTATGTTTGAATTGCCAGCACTACTGTTGTGCTTAATGGCCATTATTAAGTAAAATGGGGCTACTTGAATGTAGCAAGTGCTTCTGGGACAGTCCTACAACCAGGAGCTACTACCTAGTAACTAACGGGCTTGTATCATTGATATTCTGTAGACAGAGGGATGATTTATGTCCCATTGGAGCAAAGCAAGATGGCTTACTATTTTGTCATGTTACTCAGAATAGCACACAGTTACAAATTTATTCTGGAATTTTCTATAATACTTTGGGCTCTTTTTAACCCCAGGTAACTGAAATTGTGGAAAGTGAAGCCGTAGATGGGATATGAGCACTGCTGTACAGTATTCTACCTGGCTTCTGCTGTTAGCGCTAAAGCCATTTTTCTTACCTCCCTCTGTCCTGGCAGGGTGCTCCATCATAGCTTAGGTCTTCAGATATAGAGAAAAGTTTTTTCTTAACATATTCATCTTTCCTGATACAAGTAGGCCATCTGAAGCCAATATGGTGGCACATACTTGTATTTCAAGCATGTGGAAGGTGAAGACAGGAGAATCAAGAGTTAAAGATCATTCTCAACTACATAGTAAGTTTGAGACCAGGCAGGTTACATGTAATCCTGTTTCAAACAAAACCACCACTAACAACAAAGACAGAACCTTGTGAGATGTTTTTCGTACTGAATGATTCACTTTTTTGTTTTGAGACAGTCTTGCCAAATAGCCCAGGCCTCAGCTCACTGTATAATCCTGGCTGGCCTCTAATTTGTGGTCTTTTTGTCTTAGCCTGAGTGCAAGTACTAAAAGTGTGTACCCGACTCACCTAAATGTAATGCATTCAGGTGCCTTATTGTCAAACTTTGTGTCATCAGAAAACTGAGCAGTGTAATCATCTTGCCTATGCAGCAGAAAGTTAGAAGCGCGAGCACTGAGAAGCAAGGTGCCCACTGCTAGGAGGACCTTCAGCAATTTCTGCCAGCCCCCTGTGTGCCGGCCACTTGTGTGTGGCCTGAGTCACGTGTTGTTTAAAGATGACTTACCTGTTAAGTGGGAATCATTTTGCTAGAAATCTGTATTTCACATGGTTCTCTTAAATCCACATTCCTTTGTTTTTCTGTGAGGGTGCCCTTTTCCTCCAAGTCTTCCCTGTTTGCCTTGAGGCATGTCATTGTTCAGGTGTGGTTCCTTCTACTCTTTCTGCCAGTGTATTGCAATTAGTTTACACTTAATCTACAACTAAGTTCTTCCCACTTTTTTTTTAGATAATATAATAAAAAAAAAATCTATGCATAGTTTTGTTTTGGAGACTTTATCACAGAATTAGTTTTTTTTTCATTAGTTCAGTCATACTTATTGTAAAAAACCTTTTCTTGTTATAGATGTAATCATGTGGGATTTTTTTTTCCCCTGAAGGAGAATAGAGGAAAAATTGGTAATAGAAGCTACTCACATTTCAACTGGTGATATGACAGAGTTCTGTTTTGGAAAGTACAAAAATTTGATTTCCAGTTTTAATTTTATTTTAACTGTCAGCCTGTCTCTGTTCTCTGACTGCGTCATGGGTTGTATACTATTTTAAGTGGCTGGCGGTGCGGACCCTCTGGTAGCTATTTGAATTTGTGAGCTGGACTAAAAGGTTACTCTGTCCTTTCAGTCCTTCCAGACGCAGTTTGTGAGTTCTTGAAGGAAAATTATAACCCTGTGATGTCAGTTTCTTTGTAGAAAGGGAAAGAACAGTTCTCTTCTTTTTAAATATTTAAGTGGACAGTTTAGCAAGAAAAATTAAGACTACCTCAAACACTATGAAAGTGGACTATTATCTCTGCTGTTTTATTTTTTTCTTCAGCTTCATTTTCTCTCCGGTAACTAACACAAGGGTGGCTCAGCTGTTAGTTTATCCCTTTTTTTCAGCTCTGACTGCCCTGTAATGCTCCTTACAGCTCTGGTCCTCTGCCATTGCAAGTGCCCTGTAGCTAGATATAATGGCTGAGCTTTGTCAGGCATAGCAGCCACGGCTCTATTTTGCCTCCTCTGCCCTGTGCCTTGGGCATCGGCTTTCCTCTGCCAATGCCCATCATTCCCTTTATAAAACTCACCCCATCATGCTGAGGTTATCTGAATGCTGAGTCCTCAGGACTGGTAGACTGCACCTTAGTATATATTTGCATGTCTGTTTCTTCTTTTTTTTAATTGCCAGTTTCACATACTATAATTATATGTTCAACTAAATATCATCAACTGATAATATTCTTTTAAAAATGTGAATTGCATTAAAATTAATTTGAGTGCTTTAGAACACTCAAAAATAGTTGCAAATTATTGCTTATTGGTTGTTGGTGAGAGAACGAAGCGGCTAGGATGAATATCCAGTACAGATATGGGAGTTGTATCCTTAGTATGCTTTAATAACTGTCACCTAAAATTCATAGCGATGCATCACCTGGCTCAGAAACTACCTCATGAATGTGCAGGTTTGTGTGTGGCATGACTTTGTCACACATGTACTATAGCACGTGCTTTTATTCATTACTGTTCTCTTTGGATAATGTGGGTTTTGCTATAAATCATACTTATAGTTAAATGAAATATATACAGGCAAATTGCGGTTAAATAGGTTTGAGTCAGTATTGGCAAGCAGCACAAGCCCCCAGCCTGCATCTGCCTGGGATTTGTGAGTGGTCTCGTGTACCTGTGTCCACATGCTTGCACAGTAGACCCTTTGGTGCTAGATCACAGCTGTGCTAGCTTGCTTCAGCTTTCTGGCTCCACGGTCTCCAGTCTGCCTTTTGACCCCATGTTGTTCCTGAGTTAGAGGAAGCTACTGTTACTGTCTAACCTTATCTGATACCGCTCAGAATGGTTTGTGTAGGCGGGTGGATGTGCTTTGTATATGTGGCCGTCTGTCTGGACTCCTTGTCACAGTCAAACCCTGATTCTGACAGGGTGTTGAAAATTGTTGTTTTACTTTATTTAATGTTGTAAACATTTGCCTTGTACATCTTTAAATTCTTTAAAAAATTAGCACAGTAGTGGGCCTTTTTTTCTTAAAAAGAGATGTCTTTACATTTAGAGATGTTTGTAGAAATACAGGTCCTCATGAATAGAACAAAATAAACAGTCCTACGCGGTCCCATTGTCTTCTGGAAATTGAATTTTCTCCTCTTGAAAATCCTGTTCTTTTTAACAGTGGCCAGCAAGTCTATTTCTGTAAAAATCAGATTGTATTTGAGGCTTTTGTTGTCTGCCATTATATCAAAAGTAACCATGACAACATGTTAATAAGAGAGTAAGGCAGTGACTGAGTAAAACTTTATGAGCATTGAAATTATGTCATAATTTTCATATCACAGAACATTCTTTCATTTATTTTCAACAATTAATATATATAGAAGTCATTCTTAGATTGTGGGCCTTACATATACAAGCAGAAAACCATATTTGGACCAGGGCACATAGTTTGCTGACCCTTATCTTACAGTGTGCTGGCAACCTACTTTGTTCTACTCCTGAGCACACCTACTATGTTCTGTATTTTATGGTATATTTTAGTCATGAATTTTCAAACACAAAACCAAATTAATGGACAATTTTCTATATGAAATTTAGTAGTAAAATAATCCAGTGTTTCTAGAACAAACATCAACTGGAGATATAAATTGTAAAGTATACTTATATGCATAAATTAAATTTGTACTCTATGAAGTGATCAACCATGAACTATTTCTTGGTGTTCCATAAATTAAATATTGGTTAGTTACAAACTACTCGGATGTTTAACTTGTATTTCTGCATTCTTACTCAAATGCCATTGAAGCTCTACTCTACATATTTACATAATTGAAGCATTTTAATTTACAGTTTTGGCAGAGGAACACCAAGTAAAGATGTAGTTCCTAAAGACAGAAAGCTAAGTTCAAATCTTAATTTCATGCCTACTGCACAGTCTTTCTGAGCCTCTATTTCTATCTGTAAATGAAGACAATAACCACCCCTCTATAGGGTCATTGGGAAGATTAATGTAGTCACATGTGGATAGCAGACTGTATGGTGGTCAATGTTCATAGTAGCCAGTGGATACTAACTTTTTATTTTTGCTATATAAATTATTTAATTTTATATGTTCACTAACATTTCGTAGCTGCTATAGAAAAAAAATTAAACTTTTATTTAGTTCTTTTCCTATTCCATACTCTTACTTGTAATGGAAGTTTTTTTTTTTTTTTTAATACTCAGTTATGTTATGTAAATATGTTTTTGTTTTAATCCCAAGTGTGGGATTTTAGTTTGGGATTTAGTTTGTCCACAGCTGATAATTGCCTCCTGTGGGTTGGGGTGGGAGGTAGGGGTGGTCTTTGCCATCTGGTAATGTCTTGGCTTGTGAGAGAGGGCCCTGGTCTAGGACTCTGAAGGCTATAAATATGAGAACCCAGAAAGAGAAAGTGTGGCAGCTTGAAGAGACATGGGAGGGATGCTTCGTGGCACAGCGTCTTGGAGGAGATAGATGGAGGAGACTGCTTGCTCTGTTTGCTCTGACGGAGATTGGTATAGCCCCAAAAGAACCCATTGGCCCTAAACAGCTGGAAGAAGTAAAGGGTCTGTGCCCCTTCTCTTCACTAGCCTTTTTACTCTTACTTAGGTTAAAAGGTTGGTGGAAGGAAGGGAGAGGCATAAATATCCCAAGTAAAATAGAATTTAAAAACAGGTACAAAACTTACTCCATTGACTCATTCTGTTTTTAGGTTTTGTTTTGTTGTGTTTGTCTTAGGTTAGACCTTCAGTAGACATGTTTTGGAGAACTTGTGCTTGATTCTGTCTTGTATGATTCTTTGTAGCTGTAGTGTAAGTGCTTCCTGCTGTTTCCGTAGAAAAAAGTGACCGCAGTGCTCATTGATCGCTCTGTTCTCTAAGATTAAGTAGCTGGATGCAAGTGTAGCTTATTCGGTGATAGATCTTTAGATCCAAAGCTCACAAACACTCAGTCAGATCTGAGGATTGTTAAGATGCCTTTAATAAATAGTCTCTGAAGATAAAAAGAAGTCAGTAAGCATGGAAGCTATCATAAACTACTAGGGTTATGTTGGAAGCACTCACAAGACAACTTAAATTGGCTCCCACTGGCCAGAACGTGTACAGATTGAGCCTCAAAAAGGGGTAACTGCAGTGGATTCAAACACATTGAGTATCTGCAGATCTGTGAGTTTATGATGACACAAAAAGCATTGCTAGTGGGTATGCTCGGTGCCACTTAGAGTTACTTAGATGCTCATCACCAAAACCAATAGATTAGCAGCTGCTAGGTCCTTGGCCTGCATATCAGCAGCTTCTAAACACATTCAACATCCCAAACTTTTAAGTTTAAAACTAGTCATCTCTCTGAAAAACAGCCTGGTGGCAGGCTCTGTGTAATAGTAGTATCCTTGTCAGGATTACACTTTCTCACATCTGGAAGTTGTAGATTTCAGATTCAATTGTATCCCTGCTTTCTCCACAAATTTCTGATATGATAAAATGATAATTATGCCGTTTGGTTTCTGCAAACTGTTACTGGATGGAAAGGTGATGATTGGTTCTTTAAATTTTAGGAAAGTATATTTTGGTATGTGAAGTCCAAGATGGATGTCATTATAGAAGTAGTCACTGAAGTTTTACCTTCGTATGTATATATTTGAGCACTAAGCCCTAAATGATACTTAGACACCACATATGAAAATATTTAAAACAAAATGTAAAGACTTTTTTGGTATATGTGGTTTATAACGGTTTAATACAATAATAGGTAGAACCCTAACGCTTGTGGAGACAGTGGTTACTCTGCTCTTTTGGGTTCTCACAGATGGAATAACTGTACTCTCAGCATTGCTAATTGAATTTGGATGTATGTGTTCTAAGTTGTACAATTATTACTGAAATTTACTAAAATCTAAGACTTCGGAATTTGTATCATAATTCATTCTTCCATATTTATTTAACTAAAATTCAGTGAAATTAACTTGATTTGTTCATCTTATGACCCAAAATGCTATGTAATTAATAGTTAATTGGTCATTAGAAAGGAGGCCATCATCCCTGAGGTGTCTTTTGAATGTGATAAATGTAGACATTCCACAAAAGCTGTTGCCTTTACAAGCTCACAGAATACTGGTGGCATCCAAGGGGATAGAATGTCAGTTCTACCAGGACCCCTGCTGCTACACAGTTGAGGGAAAGAAGGTTATCCTAAAACCTGAATTATTTAAGTCATTTGTGATGAATTTTCCATCAGGCAGGGAAAAAAAAAAAAAAAGAAATGATTAACAAAGATCACACCCCTGGGATGAATACAAGGTTAGACAGCCAGCTTCTCATTTTCCTTAGTCCTGCAGTAAACAGAGCTTTATGATTTAAGGTTGGGGCACTGGGAAACATTTGGTGTTTTAGTATTCTGGAAAAAAACAACAGTTCCAGTTAGAAATAGTTTACTGACTTTATTAAAGTTATATTTTTGTTGGGAACTTTTAAAAATATTTGCTTGACTTGGGACTTACAGATTTTTAAAGGAATGTAGAAAAATAAAAGCAGGAACCTGTTCCTATGGACCCACCTTATAAGTGTCGCTAGCTGCCCAGTCTTAGGCCAAGGGCACTGCTGACATGGGTGTTTATGCTTGTATTGATGTTTTCTGGGGAATCCGAGCAAAAAAAAAAAAAAGGACTTTAAGTTTCTAATTTTGGCTTCATTAATAATTAGACTTTTCTGGCTCACTTAATTTTTCTCTTTCTACCCTTTTTCAAAATATTAAAATGAATCAGAATAATAACAAGGAAGAGGTGAGGCCCATCTATTTTTAAGATTCTCTGACTCTTTTTAAGAAATATAATTGGACACAATTCATCTTAATAAGTATTTCAGTACATATTTATTGAATACTCAGTTCATAAAAGCATTTTTAGGCACAAGCAGTGCAAAAACTGATATATGTAGAAAATAGTACATTGGGGTTTGGAGAGGAAGGGATGGTGTTGAAGGAAAACAGTATATAGACAGAGAATTCCTTCAGACTGTTGAGTTGTGCACTGTAGAAATTCAGCTCATGTTCCCCAAAACAGCCTCTCCCACCAACACTAAGTCAGTTGTTTAGCTGTTTTGTTGTTCTGATGGGGTTTTCTGGGTAGCATTGCCTGCGATACTTTATTACAAAGTATAAGCTTATATTTCTATGTAGCAATTACCATAAATTTTGTCTTCCTCTTGGATCACAAGGTCATTGAGACTCCAAACTAGCAGAGTTCACAATGGCCTGCCCAAGACTGTAGGGTGAAATCTAGTAGCTGATAGGCATTTAACAGTGACACAGAGTGCAAAAATGGTAAGACAGAAAACATGGTTCCACCTGGGTTTTGGGTATTGTACTCGACTGTCTGCAGAACAAAAGAGCTGCCATTTAGGGAGTTCAGCTGTGCTTCTCTGCAAAAGCTCATCCCATGTGGGCTTGTTGAGTGTTTAGATGCCCTCACAGAGGGCAGGAAGGGTCATGAGACCCTCACCTGAGTATTCTGCCAACTGTTTTATACAGCTCTGCTTGAATTGCATGTTGCCTCAAGGAGAGTGTGCTGGTTAGTTCAACTTTGACACAAGCTAGAATCATCTGAAAGGAGTGACCTTCAGTTGAGAAAATACTTCCATACGATCTGGCTGTGGGGCATTTTCTTAATTAGTGCTTGATTAGAAGAGTTCATCCCCATGGTATGTGGTGCTATTTTTCCTAGGTTCAATATAAAAGCAGGTTGAGCAAGCCATGATGACTAAGCCAGTAAGGAACATTCCTTAACTGTCTCTGCATCAACTCCTGCCTCCTGGTTCCTGCCTTATTTGAGTTCCTGTCCTAACTTCCTTCAGTGATGGACTTCCATGTGGAAGTGTAAGCAGACAAATCCTTTCTTCTTGTAACTTGCTTTTGGTCATGGTGTTTCATTGTAACAAAACCCCTTAACTAGAGCAGAAGGGGTAGAGTAAATAGGCAGGGAAAGGCTGGAGAAGACTGATGGGGCTGTCCATCTATGTGGCTATGGGAAAGTCATCATCTCTATTAGGTAAAGACTTTCTGATGCTGCTTATTTTTAAATTAATTACAGTTTATTCACTTTGTATCCCCCTGTAACTCCCTCCCTACTCCCCTCCCAATACCACATTCCCTCCCCCTTCTCCACCCATTTCCCTCCCCAAGTCCACTGATGGGCGAGGTCCTCCTCCCCTTCCTTCTGATCCTAGTCTATCAGGTCTAATCTGGAGTAGCTTGTCTTCCTCTGTGGCCTGGTAAGGCTGCTTCCCCCCCCCCCCCCCCCCCCCC
>NW_026590767.1:1984769-2050813 GCF_907164565.1 Psammomys obesus | reverse complement strand
ATCAAGAGCAGGCCAATCAGTTCATGTCAGAGACAGTCCCTGTTCCCATTACTATGGAACCCACTTAGACACTGAATTACCATGGGCTACATCTGTGCAGGGGTTCTAGGTTATCTTCATGAATGGTCAGATCTAGCTATACCACTTCTAGGCATATATCCAAAAGATGCTCAAGTACACAACAAGGACATTTGCTCAACCATGTTTGTAGCAGCTTTATTTGTAATAGCCAGAAGCTGGAAACAACCCAGATGCCCCTCAGTTGAGGAATGGATACAGAAATTGTGGTACATCTACACAATGGAATATTACTCAGCAATAAAAAACAAGGAAATCATGAAATTTGCAGGCAAATTATGGGAACTGGAAAAGATCATCCTGAGTGAGGTATCCCAGAAGCAGAAAGACACACAGGGTATATATTCACTCATAAGTGGATATTCGATATATAATATAGGATAAGCATACTAAAATCTGTACACCTAAAGAAACTAATCAAAAAGGAGGATTCTGGGTAAGACACTCAATCCCCATTCAGAAAGGCAAAGAGGATGGACATCAGAAGAGGGAGAAAACAGGGAACAGGACAGGAGCCTACCACAGAGGGCCTCTGAAAGGCTCTGCCCTACAAGGTATCAAAGCAGATGCTAAGACTTATAGCCAAACTTTGGGCAGAGTTCAGGGAATCTTATGAAAGAAAGAGGAGGTAGTAAGACCTGGAGAGGACAGGAACTCCACAAGGAGAGCAACAGAACCAAAAAATCTGGGCCCAGGGCTCTTTTCTGAGACTGATGCTGCCTTTTTGAGGTAGTAGGCTATGTATGTGAGGAGGACCCATAAGTAAATAACTCCAGTAAGTAACCTTTCACCTCTACTCTGTAAGTAACTCAGTGGTTCCCCAGAGTGAACGTTGGTGTAATTGAACCTTAGTTTGTTGTTGGGGCCTTATGAACAGGGGCAGACATTGTTTATGTCTCCCCCAGGGAAGGGATTTTTATCTATGTGTTAAAGTGAAAGCATTCTAGGAAGTCTTAGTAAAGAAAAAGTAAGCAGTAGTTGAGTTTGGTTTCAAAAGGGGAACTGGCATTCATGGTAAATGCGTAGGCATCCGATAGCAGCTCACCTATACCCAACTTTGAGTGCCCTTGGGCTGGTGTGTTCCCAGTCAGAGGCTAGATGGAAAGGGTAGCCATGCACTCAGATGCATCACTGATTTATCTGAGGACCTCTGACTGGAGGTCTGTGGATCCATCCTGTGGATGTCCATGTGTTCCTTAGGGAATATGTGTGAGTCCTTCAGGGAACATGTGAACAGTATGGGTTACTTCATAGACATCTAGGCAGCTTGTGTTGTGATGAATACAATTCTGGCTCTTCAGTTTGTGGTGGGATTTCATCTTGTATGATTTCCTGCCAGCTCTAACTGAAATCACAGTTCTCACATAAACACCTTCAAATACTTTTACTTTAAAAAGAAATTGTTTCACTTGCTGTGGATACTGGGGAGCCAATAAAGAGCTGTAGGCAAGGATTCACATGACCTGATCCAGTTGATTCCAGGGGACTATGGCTGAGGGGAACTTGAAAATCTATTCACTGCTGGCCAAGTGAGGGTGGCTCTTTTGAGGAAGTGGAGAACGAGGGCTGCTGAGTGCTGATTCTAAAGCCTGAAGAAAGCAGATAAACACCTGAATGAACTCTGTTCTCCAGCATGGTATGGTGAATAAACACCACACACACATTCATTCTCTCTCTCTTTCTGTCATTCTCTCTCATTTTTTTATCTCTCTCTCATTCTTAACAGAAATTAAAGCTTTGAATTTTACTTTTTTTCCTGAATATTATTTTCTTTGTCCTGATTCATTCTTTTTTTTTCTTATCCTTTTCAACTTGTGACCCTTCAGTTGAAATTAAATTTGCACTGTAAGTTGACTCCCTGAATCTTTTCTTCACAAGCTTTCTTTGTATTTTCCAAAAGAAAAAGGATTAAGTCAGGCTTTCCAAAGTAAAAGCAAAGATTGTGATTAAAACTGAATTAGAATCTTTATTCTCTATTATTTGCCAATAGCAAAATAAATAGCCCAGCCTTAAAGGAGCTTTAAAGTAAGTCCTGGAGCCTTTGAGAACCCTTGGATTTTAATTAAAGAAACACAGAATACCATCACTTTCTGTTTGTCAGTGGAAAAAAATATGTATTTTTAAAATTTCAAAGCTTAGCCTAGCAGCACATGGAGCACATCTGTTGGTGTTCAGAATTTGGAACACAAATGGATTCAGATGTTTGGGTCCTTTGTCTTTACTGGCCCCAGCACACCTCACCCAGCTGAGTGTGGCACAACCACAGTTCTTGAAAACAGAGCAGCTCGAATTACTTCTAAAGCACTCTCCTGGGGACTGATAAAGTCAATCTCTGTTTATGTAACACAGTCAGGAGCAAGGGTCTGCTGCAGTACTCTGCGGACGGGATTCCACTGGGGTTGTCTTTCAGTGAAGGGACTGGCTTTAATAAGCCTGAATTCTGATCCCAGGGCCAGTGCAGTGCAGCCCACTCTAGTGGGTCATTTTGAACTATTTTTGCTTAGGTAGTGTTAGAGCAATTGGTTTTAGTAAAATCAATAGGTTTATTGTGGGATAGCGATACCAGTTTTACCTGATAAAAAAGTTAAGTTGTCTGAGACTTCTTTTTTGTACATTGCTACTGGTGTTCAGTCAGAGGCAGGGAAGTGAGCGGGTCTGTGCACGTTTCAGTGATTTTCATCTGTTTTGTATACTTAAATTTCACTTTAACTTGAACTTTCAAAACAGACCCTGCTAGTTTAGCCTATTCTCAAATGCTCATGAAATCCTTCCCATTTTACAAAATATTTACAAAGTATTCTTGAAAGTAAAATCTCATAAAGGTCTTTGGTTTGGGACCACAGTTCAAAGGAAAGTCCGTTTGGTTTTGATTTGAAAACTGTAAAAACAAAATACCCTCAAAATGGCAGGGTGTGAATTGGTAACTTCAATTTTATTACAATCTGCCAAGCCCATCCCCAGATGTTTCCAGTTAAAAGCCAAGAATGTAACTGGGGTGAATATTGTATGAAAGCATTTCTTTACTTTTCTCGGATTTTTTTTTTCCTGAGAAAACAGTCTCAAATCCTTTAACTTTAATTAAAGAAATAATTTCTCATTTAAATGTTGTCTAAACTTTGGAAAAGAAAAGTGCAATATTCAAAGAGAATTTTTACATCTCAGCTTTGCAAGCATGCACAGCCCCAGATTCATAAAGGTTCACATACTTCATCCTCCAAAGGCCAAAAGAGTAGTTCTTCTAACACTGTAATTTGTTTAAAGAGTGGAGTTTACTCATTTCTTTCTTTTGGATTTTCAGGGGCATTTTTCATTATAATGTAAAGACTACAACTTTCTTTATTTCTGATCAGTTGTGCATTCAATTGTAAGCACTGCTTTGATGGGAATCTGGGAAGACAGGAGATGAAACAGATGAAAGAAAGCATAATGTCATTTTAAAGCCCGCATTTCATGATATTTCTCCAGATAAGACCAGATTATATATGGATCCATTCATGAGCTTGAAACTTGCTTCAGTGTGTCAGTCTGTGTTAGTGGCAGTGAATTTGACTGCATGGAAATTTTTTTTTGGAAGAAGATGGAGTTAGATGAAGTTCACATTTTAAATGCAAAGCTAATAATAAATTTGTTTTTGACACTTGCTCAAACCATGCAGACACAGGACCACATAACTAACTCTAAAGATGAAACAGTTGTCTCTCATTTCCTATTTGGTAGAATTTTTAAGTTATTTTTAATTTTTAATTTGGTAGAATTTTGATGGATATAGATTTGGAGTGCCAGAGGAAGACAGCCATGTAGTTTTGTATTTGTTGTTGGTGAGGGCGTGGTTTGTTTTTGTTTTTTCTCTCAACATGATGCTACTTAGCTTTTAAGACATATGAATAGGGACCTTTGCTGCTCCTCCAGAGAAAGCTGATTCTTTGACCTTTGATGAACCAGCTGCTTGTGTAGGGTTCTTATTCTTTTCAGTGCTACTGCGCTTCCACTATCTGGCAAGCTGTCGGACATAGCTGCCTCCTCTTTCTCCATAGGTAGTGAGCATACAGGTAGGCTCAACCCATTTTCTCATGTTGGATGTCAAGTGTATATATTGAACTGGCTTTGAGTTTTAAGACCTGGAGGTTAGTTTGTAAATATGAGGGAAATTGTGAATAATTTTAGATTAAGTTATGGACTGACAAAGGAAATGTAGACTAGTTGATAGGTCATCACTGACATTGCATAATCTTACTGTTTTATCTCTACAGTAGAAATAATGTCTGAGATCTAGGCATGTAGCTCAAGGGTAGAGTGTTTGTTGTAGCAATGCACAGATCCTAGGTTTAGCCCCTAGTACCTGCCTCTACCACCAGAAAGAAAGAATGCCGTTTTCATTACTTTTAAAGCAGTCACAAGATTTGATTTAGATATTGTGAGGATTATGCTTTTTAAATTTTATTGTTTTATATGTATAGATGTTTGCCTACATGTATATCTATGCGTGAAGCCATAATAGGTTATTGGGGCCTTCTGGAGATAGAATTATAGACAGTTGTGAGCTTCCATGTGTGTGCTGGTAATTGAACCCGGGTCCTACGAGATTGTAGCACGTGGTCTCTAAACTTTCTTTGGCCTTAAGGACCATACTCTTAGCCAACACAGGGAGAAAGCATTATCTTTACCATCAGTGAAGAGGATCTTTGTTGTCTTCATTTAAGTGGAGCTTCATAGGAAAAGCCATACTCTTCTTTGAAAAGAAAATACGAGGTTTTTAAGAGTAAATTCTGTGGGGGAGAAAAGTGAAATTGACTTGAGTGGGTAGTTTCTAACTTTGTTGAGTAGGAAACTTCTTTAATTTCAGTGACATTTATAGTGATGTTGTTATGATAGTGAACTTGTCCTTTCAGCATTTGGGCTTTCCCAAGAGCTGGAAGTTAGATTTATACAATACATGTATGATAGAGCTGCTTGCAGAGCATGAATTCAACAAATATTGGTTGACTCTTGCATGTCATATTAGTACATGAAGGAGAACACCCATCTGTTTATAGGAAAGAAGCAAAGGTGGACTGTGGTGCTAGATCCATTGTTGATTCATCTATCATTTGTTTATAGACCATCAGTGATAAGCCTAGGCTGAAAATAACATCTCTGACCAGTTCTTATAACAAGAAGTTTTAGATAGGTACAAATTGAGAAAACATAAACAAGAGTGTTGTTATGCCCTATGGGTAAAAAATAGTAAGGGGGATTGATGGGCGTCTTTGGGGGTGTGACGTCAAGAAAAATTTAAGTACGGAGTAGGGCTGGGCCTTGTGGTGAAGCTCTGTAATTCCGGCTACTCAAGAATATGAGGCAGGAGGATTTCAAGTTCAAGGCCTCTTGGGAGAGCTTAGTGAGGCTCTGTTGCATAATTTAAAAAATTCTTTTTTAAAACTAAAGAAAAAAGTAGTTTGGGATTTTAATGTAGTTTTGCAGTGTATGGTTTGTATAATATGCATGAAGACCCTGGGTTCAATCCCCTATACTGTGTGCACACATAAACATGCACACGCACACATAGGCATAAGAATGACTAAGTCCAGAGAGAGACATTGAGAAGTCTTGAGGGGTATGCAGGCCTGACATGTTCTAGGAGCTACAAAGAATACAGTGTAGCCAAATTGGCATGGTGGAAGAGGGGACAGTTGCAGAAACCCAGGACAAAAGGGTAATGACACATCATGGAGGGCCTTGTAGGCTCTGCCACAAAACAAGCATGCGTAGAAATCAAATTTGCCTGGCACTGTGAAGAAATACCACACTATTTGTAGCTACTTTTTTTTTTTTTTTTTTTTTTAACATTTTGGGCAGTGGCAAGGATGTGATGTTTGCATGCCATAGTATGTGTGTAGAGGTGAGAACAGTTTGTGAAAGTTGGTTGTCTCCTTCCACCATATAGATTCTGGCGATATACTAGGCTTGGTGGCAGGCTCCATTACCCACTCTCATGCCTTCCAGTTTTAAATGGATTGCCTGTACCGTGTAGGAGGGTAAGATAATGAGGGCCTATGCATGTAGGGTTTCTTTAGGACTTGATAATGTACAGGGATGCTGCCTGTACAGCTTTGAACACAGAAAGGTTTACATAGTGTATGAATCCTATCAGTAAAAAACAGGACAAAGCTTGCTAGAACCATTTCTTGTCACTGCTTCATATCATTAGAAACTTTTTTTCCCTTTGGAAATTAGAATTTCTAACTAGGTATCTTAACCAGAGGAAAATGCCTAAGTGTTGCTTGCTGTGTTTCATTGGAAGTACTAAGATACTAACTAGTCTGTCTTACTGCCGTGCTTTACATACGCTACATACATATTGAGTAGGATGTGATAGTGAGTTTTTTTAAATTATTATTTTACACTTATCTCTGTTTTGCCTGCGTGTGGAGGCCAGAAAGGGTATTGGACCCCGTGAAACTAGAGTTACAGATGGTTGTGAGCCACTACATGGGTGCTGGAAATTGAACCCAGGTCCTCTAGAGAGCATCAAGTGCTCTTAACCACTGAGCCAACTCCCAGCAACAATGGTGAGATATTTTAACCTCTGGTTATTGATATGAATGCAGTTTTTAGACTAAATTCTGACTATTCTGCTACACTAGGTATTTTTACATAATTTATCCAGTGGCTCTTTGATAGGGTGGAAAATTCGATAGACACGGTAACGCTCGTCAAATAATGGTGTAAAGCACACAAATGAGAAGATGCCTTTGTTCTTTGCATTGATCAACACCAAAGCTAGCCGTCCCCCTTTGGGGAGATTTTCTAAACCCTTCTTCTATGACAACCTAGTAAAGTTGATTGAAATGTTATGTGGCCATGTTATGATCTCTCTGTGTCTCTTTTTTTTTTTTTCTTTTTGGTAGGTTTGAGTTTTACAAATAGTCTCAGCAGTTTTGATTAAATAGACAGTTACTGAGTATTACAGCTATATTTGGAACAAAATAGTAACTCTTCTTTAGCAACTCAGACTCTAGTCACTCCTCTTCTGAACTGTTCGTCACTTTGAAAGAACTCAGAAAGCTGTGGAATAAGCTGTCAAAAGTGTTACATTTTCAAAATTCTGAGTACTTCAGAAATCTGTGCTAACTCACATTTCTCATTTATCTAAAAGTCAGCACCCTAGGAAAGAATTAATCTGCTTTTACTTCATTGTTCAATTTGAATGAGTATACTTAGAGGTTGATTAAATATTTTTCTTCTGACCACAGGAAAGTCTGTCCAAATCCTTAAGTAATTACATTCTTAATGCAAACGTCTCTCATTTTCTTACAATAGGGAACAGGCAGGGTGGCTTTCATGTCCCTGTGCTTCTCCTTTGTGGTATGGGGACTCTGAATTGAGTTTTAGGCACTTCAGTCACATGCCTCTCAACCAGCTTAGTTTAGAAAGCACAGTATTTCACAGTAGTTTATGCGTTCATTCTTCATTCTTTGATAAGGTGAGAGACTATTTGAAGTATTGAAAGAAGCCTATACTTTGGAGAATAATATTTAATGTAATTGACAGATTTAATTTCAAATGATACAAAGAAGTAAAAATGTATTACTGATCTTTTAGTGAGGTAAGTGTTTAAAAAATCAAAAGTAAATACAGAATTCCTCCTTCAGAGAACATTGTGAAACCCTGGCACTTCGAGGACCTGTACCTGTCACACATACGTAATTCCTATGTGCCTCAGCTTCATGCAACTCTGACACTTTAGTGGGTTGATTACCAGTTATCTAAATGCATGGTTTGTCCTCCAGTCAGTACCAGGCGTCCCAGTAAGGGAGCTAGCCTGAGACAACCACCTGTCCTGCACCAGTCAGGCCTCCCTGGGCATCCTAGGATGGGGAAGAGTGAGCCTGAGACAGACAACCCAGGCACCTCTATGAGGAGCAAGTAAGTGCTGGAGAAATGGAAGAAAAGGAGAAACAGAAGGAGGTTAATGAGGAAGAGTCTGATGTGAGTAACCAGTGAAGCCACCTGGGACCATGGTGGGGTCCTGGTCTGTGCTGCCACTGAGGGCCACATCTGGGTTCATGGCCTTGCAGCAGCAGGGCTCTGTTACCACAAAGTCAAGGTGGATGTCCCTTGCCGGGGGACATGTTAGTATCTGAGGGCTGTGCAAAACGGATCCCACCCCTCATCTGGGCACCCTGGGAGAGCTGCCCTGGAGGCATGAAAGCGAGAGAGCTGCCCCTGCCCCAATCCAGATGCAGTATGTGGGAGAGTGGCCCTGCACATTGCAGGAGTTGGCTGAGCCAACTCCAGGGATATGAGTGGGAGAGCTGGTCCTACTACTTGTCTTCTGTGGATGAGGAAAATATACCCTCCTTTCCCCTTGGCCCTCGCCATCTGTGGTAGACAGGAGAGCTGTCCCTGCACCTCACCTGAGTAGCACAGTAGAGCTGGCCCTGATTGCAGGGGTTGCTGGTGAGCTGGCCCCAAGGGTGTGAGAGCAGGAGGGCCAGTAGGCCAACAAACTCAGATACCTCTGAGACTCAGATCCAGGGCTTTAAGTCTGCCCACCCCAACATCTACCTCATCGGGGAACTGTAGTGCGTGAGGGGGCCGGTCCTGCAGATCCAAAGCTGCAGGACCTCCATGACACAGGGGAATGACAGAATGTGTGAGGAGAGTCCAGGGTTGGTGGAGTGGCAGAAGCCTTGGACCAGACCAGTGAGTCATTGCAATGAATATTTTGGAGTCAGAGAGATGTGTATAGAAGTAGACTGTGGGACATACTGTGGGGACACTACAGCCTCCTCAACAAAATTTATTTTCTGTTGGAGAGGTTGCAAGGATGGAGGGTGGGTAAGATGGGAAGGGGAGGTGAGCGGGTTGGGGTACATGATGTGAAATTCACAAAGAACCAATAAAAAGTTTTTAAAAATTTAACCTGTATATCAAATTTGGATTTAAATCAGAGAGAAGACATTGGGAATTTTGAATGAGTTCAAAAAAAAAGCTTTGGTTTTTCTAAAAATTCACTAATACTTTTTTAGTTTGTCTCATTTCTTAGCTACATATTATTATCTATAAATGAATGACTTATTTACTCCAGCAAATACTGTATAGTGTGGTATACCTTAAGTATGTAACTACTTTATTTTGTAAAGTAGAATTTTTGAAGTTATAACAGCTTTGTTAAAATTTATATTTTTAAAAGCTTTTGTTGTACATCCACTAGTTTAGGTGGTTAGTGGATGTGTCTTACTAGGACTGTACTGTTAAAAACATTATCGAGACTGAATATTATCAGTCTTCAGTCTATGAACTAAAAAATTAGAGATTGAGGGCAGTAGAATTGTACTTTTGAAAATAAGCTTCCTTTATATGGCTTTGTATGGTTTTCTAATATATGAAAAGAAGCTTTGCTCTGTTCTTCACTAGCTTTTCAAAGACAACTTGAGTTTTCCCAAAATTATAAAGACTCAACTTCCAAATAAGTATAGCCTGCCAAATGGTGCTGTGTCACTTTTAGAAAGCCTTGAATTACATATGCATTCTCTAAATACAAAAGTGATCACTAGACATCCGGATACCAATGCTAGCCGTCCAGACTCTGGCACTATGGCCACGCCAGAGGGGTTGGCAGTGCTGAGGTGGGACAGGCCAGGCACAGAGGTGCAGGATTCTATAATTGGCCTGATGAATCATCTGATGAAATGGACAGTACACTTGCTATTCAGCAGTATATCCAACAGAACATAAGGGCAGACTGCTCCAGTACTGACAAAATTCTTGAACTACCTGAAGGCCAAAATGAAGGTGTACGGACATCTAAGTGTATGAACACTTAAGGCAATTCCTCCTTGAACTAAATGGACTTGCTATTAAACTTCAGAGTGAATGCCATCCAGATACATGTACTCAAAGGACAGCAACTGAACAATGGATTTTTCTTTGTACAGCTGATAAAACTGCAAAAGAGTGTCCTGTCATAGATTATACAAGACACACATTTGATGGTGCTGCCTATCTTCTGAAGAGCAGTAAATATTTCCCTAGCAGGGTTAACATAAAAGAATCATCTATAGCAAAACTAGAGTCAGTGTACTGTAAATTTTATAGAATATTTTCATGTGCCTATTTTCATCACTGGCAGATACTTGATGAGTATGAAAATAAAACATTTTAGCTGGAGAGATGGCTCAGAAGTTAAGAGCACTGGCTGTTCTTCCAGAGAGCATGAGTTCAATTCCCAGCAGCCACATGGTGGCTCACAACCTCTTTCTGGCGTGCAGGTGTATATATGCAGACAACATTGTATACATAATAAATAAATACATCTTTTAAAAAAGGGGGAAATGAAACATTTTTATGTTATTGGATTACGAAATTTGTGATGAAATATAATTTGATGTTGAAGGATAACCGGATTGTATGAATTTTAGAAGAGGAAGTTCAGAATTCACTTTCTGGGGGAAGTAAAGAAAAAAGGGAATTGTGTAGAACAATATCCTGATCACATAATTAACAATTAAGTACTATATATAACATTTTAGACCTATCAGTCATGTATCCATATTATAGGTTATTTGTTTAGTATAGGTTTTTGTATGCTATGTGTTACCTTTTAAAATGAGATATACGTTTTAAGTTATTCATGACCTGTATATTCATTGGTGTTACACGCATGGTTTTTAAGTAAGTTTAGTATTATCTGTTCATAATACCTGTTGGTAAAATTGCTGCTAAACAATCATTGGATCACAATCCTTTTAAACCTGTAAAATAATGAGCTTGTGTTTCCCACAAGCCATTTACTAAAAATAATATTTTCTTTGGTTTCACCCCCAAGTTTTGATATTTTAGAAAATTCAGGAGTATTCCATCTGTACTGCTAACTTTTCCAAAATGAGATAAAAGTGTTTAAAACTTCTGTTTATAGCATTTGATATGCAAAACCGATTATATGTTCAGAGAAATTTGAGGAGTCGTTAGTAATACTTAAATAATCTCACTCTGCTATAGCAAGTATATTCTAGGTCAGTGTACTTGGAAACATTACCTTTTTTGTGACAGTGGATTATTAAATATGTGGTGATGATGATAAGGCACATTGTGTGATGTTCCCCTGGACACCTGCCCCTTTTTGTTTCCTTTAGTCCTCTCCTGGAACTACGTTAGTCAAGAAATATATTTACCAAGCTATGGTTAGTGGTGACTTCTCCCCATTTATATTTGTAATAATTGCTTACAGAGCAAACCTCAGACCAGCAGTGATGTTATACTACAGGGAAACTGTACTGTACAGGAAAACTGTACTGCCTACCTTTGTTTGGGGAAATTGTTGTAACTACTTGAAAATAAGTTTTTAATATAGTTAGACTCTTCCTGTTAGTAATATTAATCTTTTCACCTAACACTTGGCAACATTAAGATATGAAATAAAGTGAGCACTAGTATTTATTGCTTATTGTAAATATTGTTTAAGGCCTAGTATTTATAGCTAATCATTTTGATTGACATTAAGCCTGTCGTCATACCTTTCCTTGCCCCGTGGAACCTCAGAACTCAGGAGTTAGTGTTTCTAATGCCTGTGCCTTTTTTCTTCACTTTTCCTTAGGGTCAGTATAGACCTTCTGATTTGCTGTGTCCTGAGACGTATGTGTGGGTACCCATTGAGCAGTGCCTGCCTTCTCTTGACAACTCCAAGTACTGTCGTTTCAACCAGGACCCACAAGCAGGTATGTCTGGAGCACAGCCCAGCTGGACATCATTACCCTTTTGTGGCTCTTGGTCGTTTTCAATATATTGAATAGTATGAGTATGTACACATGTACAGACGTATGAGTATGAGAGGGAAGATAAGACAGTTAAGAAATCATGTGTACTTTTGCTGCTTACTGCCCATGTTTCTCCTGTTGGATTAGTTTTCACATGCTTTGAAGGCTGACATTTTTATCTTTTATTCCTTAACAATTATCACAGTTTAAAAATTGTCACTAGTTTGCTTATTTGACCAACGTAAAGACAGAAATATTGAGCAGTTAAAATAAGTGAGGTTGTAAAACAGCGTTGTGGAGATAATTATTTGTGAAGTTTTTGTGGTGGTACTTTGTTCCTGCATCTCTGGTGTGTCTCCTTTTTTCAGTGCCGTCTTCCACTCCCTACCGAGAATAGCCTCAGCCACATTTTGTTTGCCTTCCTTCTCCTTTGGAATTTAGGCTGTATTAGTATGTGTAGACACTAAAAGAATAGCCTTAGAGTTGGACCCTGGCCTAATGACCAGCAGGTATACTATGAGCTTTTACACGATTGTAAAGCTTCCCTGCTTTCAGATTTCTCACTATTGAGATAAAAATGGGTGCCAATTGTGGTGACATGTGCCCAGAATCCCAGCAGGTGTAAGTTAAAGGCAGGAGAATCAGCCATTTAGGCTCAGCCTCAGCTATATCCTAAGTTTGGAGTAAGCCTGAGCAACATGAAACCCTGTCTGAAATAAAAGATAATAATAGGACCACCTGCTTGATCAAAGTACATTATATGTATAGTATATGTAAGTATAAAATGCCATAATGAACTTATTGTATATATGTTAATAAAAATATAGAAAGACTTACCTTACTGAAGTATAAGAGGAAAATCAGACCCAGATATTAAGAATTGCCTTTTATTATTTTGGTTTTATTACCCAAATTAGGATATTGCATCAGATTTATGCCAGACGCTTTTGTCGGCATTTATTCCTGTTTGTCCTGCCCCTTTTCTCTCTGAAGAGAGAGAGAGAAAGAAGAAAGGAAAGAGAGAAAAGAAAGAAAGAAAAAGAAAGCATTGCGGGGCACACTAGCATACTTCCCTGGGAGTCTGAGTGCCACTCAAAGTGTACAATACCGCTTTGGTGTGCAGGGTATTGGACTGTGGCTTAGTTAATTTGGCGGAAGTTTGATGCTGTCTGGATGACTTATAGCATGCTGCTGTGTGTGACTTCCCCGGACTGAAATCCTTTGGTGTTGCAAATTGTGCTTTCTTGCTTTGATTCTTCAGTCCACCTCTGAGGTGACACCTGATGCATACTTCCTTAGATTACAGAAGGAAATACAAAGCCTGGCTGAGGGTAAATGGAAATCAAATGGGAATGAGGGGAGGAAGGAGGTATGCTGATTTCTTAAATTCTGAGATGACTATTTTTTTTTTCTCACCAGTGTTTTGGTTCTTTTTGTTGTTGTTTTCTTAGTGGGGGGTATGAAATTGGTTCATGTAATACATACATTTTTGTTGCCTTGAAAAGCTGATATGAAATCAAGAGTGAAACATCTTACCCTTGGTATATTAGAATCCAAAAAGAGGCCACAGGGGCCCAGCTGACTCAGGGCAGATACTCCAGCTGTTACTATTCATTGTTTAGAATTCACTTACCAAGCATTGCCCCAGGTTTTCTAGATGGGACTTAAACCCTATACCTTAAGTTGTTCATCAGAGTGGGATTGTTTTATTTTAAGTTATACTTTACTGATCAAACAAATAATGTTGCAAACATTGAACAAACATTGAACTTGTCAGTCAGCTTTGGAGTCAGGTCCATAGCTAAAGGCAATCATGTTTAAGAGGAGAGCCAGTAATTACCACTATCTCACACCTCAGAAAACAATTTTCTCTTTGCCTTCCTCCGGGTCAGTTTGGGGCCAGCCGCCTTATAATGAGTGCCGCTGCCCACCTTATTGCAATATTTCGTATTCACTAATAACAGTTTCCTTCCATCTGCATAGTACTATGATTTGTTCTTGACTCCCAAATTTACGACACGGCTTTACTTCTGCTCTTAAATCTAGTTTTAAGGTTACTTGGAGATACAAGAGACCATAAGTACTCCATGTTTTGTGAAGCTGAGTCATTTCTGTTCATGGAATGGGCATGCAAGCAAATACCTGTTCAGTTTATAGATTTAAAATTCCTTTCCCAAACAAGTGTTAGTGAGCATTTCACAGCAAAAGGCATTTAGTCTTGCGTTGCCTACTGTTAACAGGGAGACAGGTTACTCTGCTTATTTCCTGTGCTTTTCTGGGTTCCTTTCCTTAGGGTAGTCGCTCTAGCTGTTACTCTTCATTGTTTAGAATTCATGTACAGAGACAGAGTAAACTTCTTTGAGAGTAGTGCCTTCAAGCAAATGAAGATCATTTTCCATGTGCTGAATCTTTGGAGCTTTGAAGAGAATATTGCATAGTTTTATCAATATTGAATATCACAGTCCAGGTACTACTTGAAATCACACTCTGTCCTGTGGTCTTAGGAAATTAAAATGCAGTTACATGCTGGAATGTGTGGAGCCTGCTGTGAGACATGGTCACCGGAGATTTAAATGGCAAACTGTTAGAAACTCTCCCCCTCTCTGGGGCCAGTTTACTTTTACATGATCCAAGTGCTGACTTGGGGAGGGGGAACAGAGCCTGTTGTGAGTAATATTGCTAGCACGTCTGTGTTTTTATTTTTTATTTTTTTATCTTGTCACCAAATCTTTTTCTAACCTGGACGTTCTGTGGTTCAAGTGACAACAGAAGGTGCCTCAGCTGATCTCCTCATGCTCTGTGAAAGTGGTTTCACAGAAGGTACATCAGTGGTTCCTTGTCAGAAAAATCTCATGTTTTCCTCACCCTAAATTGCTGTAAGACTCTGAAATACCTACCCCCCCCCCCCCAGTACCGTTGGCAGTCTCTGCTCCCAACCCTTTTCCTCCTCATCTTGGGGTTTATGATTGTTTGTTAACCATTAAGCCTGCATAGCAAACTCTCTGTATTTGCTATGTTGTAGGTGCTTTGTGGGCAAGCATTGACTGTCTAGCTTCCAAAAACTCCAAAGAAATTATTCTGTGGAAAATAGGTATTTTGTTTTCAATTTAGAACTTCTACCTGTTCCAATGAAATGAGTTTAGAAGCTTCTCAAATAACTTTCAAAGGAAAATATGTCCCATTGTTTTTAAAATTAGAAATCAGCTGTATGTAGACTTAAAATAATTCAGTACAACAGTTACACTTTGCTTTCTTAAGTATTTATATGTTATTATTGTGTGTGTAAGATGTGTATATAGGGGCACAGTGCCATGACATGTGTATACAGGTCAGGGGACAACCTTATGGAGTCAGTTCTCTCTATCCATCATTAGATAAGTCCAGGGAATGAACTCAGGGTCAGGTTTGCATGGCAAGCACTTTACCAGCCAAGCATTTTCACCAGCCCATATTTTACCTTTTTTCCTTAAATCATTCCTTTAAAAATATTTTCTGGGAGCCTTTGTAGAAATTTGGCCCAGATGTGGAGTGAGCATGTCACTCAGTAACAGAGTGCTTGCCCAGCATGCACAAGGCCCCAGGGTTAATTAGGGAAGGGAATTAAGAGGATGCACAATCTTTGCTGCTGCTGCAGTGCTAATGTCTTATGCTCTCCCTGCTGTTTGCCCCATGAGTGCATCTGTGGATGCCTTATAAAGCGCAACAAGGGTCACAGGTCATCCTTCTGTGATTGCTGTGTTGCTTTACTTTTGATCAGATAAAGGGCATTTTTGCTAAGGTAAAAATTACTTGGCTGTCAATTTGATCATTAAGTAAGAACGAAAATACTACAGGGTGCGGGGGTGAGAAAAAAAGAAAAATACACTCTTATGTGGTAAGCACTGTCTAACATAGACTGTTCCTTACACATGCTTTGTTGAAACAGTAGCCAATATTTTGGAGTTGGTTTTTAAGCTTTGATAAACTGATTTGTCTCACAGTGTTGAGTAAACAATTTGGTATTACTCAAGGGTATTATAGTTCTTGCTTCAGTGTTTTTCAGAGTAAAACTTTATTGAGTATATATTATTTCCCAAGCACCATCCTGTTTTCCCCATGTTACTCATTTTATTCTCAAACATAACATTTTATACTGACTGCTGAATGTTTGTTATAAAAATTATATAGCTAATATTCACTTTTGTCAAAGGATAAAAGTAAATTTTATCCCAGTTTTGCTCTGTATTCTTTAAAGTATTTGTTTTTATTTTAAGAGAATGGATAATTTTTATTTCTATTTTCACTTATAATTACAGCCGTGTATACCTTTTACCATAGATTAGTCTAAAAGTTTTGTGCAGACTTTGAAATGTTGGCAAGAAATTTTTCTATTTGTTTCTAATGTGACCAAGCTATACACTCGCTTTTGAATTGAAATTTGCTATGAAAACAAGGATACTTAATTTGGACCAAGTGGTTTGTGCGTTTTCCTAGGGTAGACTATTTCTAGAGCACTGTAACTCTTCCCAGAGTTGCTGGAAATGCAAATATGAAGAAGCTTGGTACTAGTGTGTCCCCTGAAGCACGAAAACTCCAATCTGTTATTTTATGTTATTTCAAAGGGGGTCTCTTTTCTTTTTACTCCATTCTTTTTTCTTTCTGCCATGGTTCTCTAACATTTTCCTGATACTTTTGTAGTTTCTCTAGTATATGGCCATAGAAAAGCCAGACTCACTCAGATTGAGTGTGTGGAAATGCCAGCCCAGAAAGCGCTCTGTCTTGTATTCACTGATCTGTATTTATAAGTCTGGCATGACTTCCTGAACACTGTGTTTATGCTCCCTCAGAAGAGCATATGAAGCCAACACGTCCTCTTAATCACTAGGGAACAACACCTAGCTAAAAAGCAAACTTACCACAGCTTCCTTAGGGCCCCCAGAATCCTCTGCAGTGGTAATTTATGACAAAGAGAGGACTCTGTCCTAACCGATGCAGGGTTGAGATGCTGTTCTTTTTCCACTTTTGAGGATAAAATTGTTTTGTTGTGGTTTTTTTTTTTTTTTTTTAAGAATAGTATGCTTTCTTTAAAAACAGCATGTGTGTGCCTGTGTGTGTGTATGTTTGTACTTACTACCACATATGTGTCTAGCTCACCTATCTTGTGTGTTCCAGGACTGAATTTAGGTTGTTAGTCTTGTTAACAAGCACCTTTCTTGACTTATTAAGCCATGTCAGTAGCTCCCAGAGAGGTTGTTTTGTTTTGTTTTTTAAATTTGGTGTCAGCCTAACTACTCAAAGTTATAACATGAATGGTACTGCTTGAAGGACAATTACTAAACAAATATTCTTTATTGTCAGTAACGATGGCGATGATTAGATGTAGCCAGCTGGAGGCAGAACCAGTTGTACCAGAGTACATGTTATAAAGGAAATAGGCATTGAAGCAAGTAAATAACCTGACATTTGGTTCAAATAGTTGGTAAGTCTAGGGAATTTGTATTAATATGGAAAAAAGAAACTGTTAAAGTGTTGTGGAAACTTTGTTAGAAACATAGGTGAGCATATTTTTGTCTTTTCACGATGTCAGAATTAATGAATGATAACTAATTTACAAGAGTTCAGTTACAGCATTGTGCCAAATTCTCTCACTTTCCTTGATGAGCATGGCTGAGACAAACATAGGCTCTTTTAGTACAGTCTTAATTACTAGTATTAAACTCTACCACATATTACACACAGCACAGTAAATTTATCTGTCTGTCCATTTACCCAGCCAGCAGCCAGCAGCCAGCAGCCAGCCTGCCAGCCATGAGTGGCTCAAAAATGTTAAGAGACTGCAGCAGAGTTCAGGGTGTTTCAGAAGTCCTGCGATGTAGAGTCCGAAGAGGTAAAATAATGAAAAGAAGGTCTTCGGAAAAGCAGCTGTGGCTGCTGTTGTAGAGTCCAGCTGTAAGGTTAAAGTTGAGTCCACTTGCAAAGGTAAAAGGATAAGTAAGAACAAGTTAGATAAATGAACAGGAGGATGAGGATAGCAAGTCTAAATGTGGAAAAAGGAAGATGGACAGATAGCAGTTCAAGTAAACTGTATCAACAGCAGGGGTTGAGCCAAGCCGAAGCCCTTGGGACAGGCAGTCTGAAGTTGTCCATCACTCTTTGATGAACTCACCAAGTACTGAGATGACAGGTTGGTGGTTACTGTCACCATCACAGTGTTGTGTATGTATCTCTTTATGGAATCCAGGTGGGAGAGTTACAACACCCTTTCCTTGGTTTGGTATGTCCATGGGCCTTTGGACCTGATTTTCTTCACATAATCTCTGTATTGCCACAGTCCCAGTGTGTCCCCAGATGAATTTAGAGAGTGACACACCCAGAAATATGTCATTCAGCGGACTGTGCCATATGTACAGTGACAGACAGATAGTGCTGTTCATGTGTCCGTTCTGCCCCTTCAGAAAGGAGCTATAAAATAGAGTCTGTCTGGGCAAGGCATAGTCTGCAGAGCACTGCTTCACATTGTATTTTAGAAGCATGTGAGCTTCCCTGGGGGCTGGGGACTTGTGTGGAGTCGTGGAACAAAGTTAATGCATGTTGAGGGATGTTAAGTGGGACTCCTGATCTTAAATTAGAGAACAGATCTCCTTAGTTTGCTTTGCCCTTTAGTGAAGACCCAAGAAACAACAGCAAGGGTCTTCCTACAATGTTTTCACATATAACAAAAGGTAAGATTTTACTGTTTGTATTTGTTAGTTTTAAAATGTCAATACTCAGACATACTGAATTAAACTTTGGTTGCCAGTGACCTAATTATTAAAGATTGTTTCAAAGCTGGTCTTGGCAAAAAAATTTAAAGCAGATTATTGCATACATGTTTGTCAGCTCATTTTCATTGGGTAAACTTGTATGTAGTTGTTTTTGTCTGCCAAGTGTCTGGATTCTCCATGCATCTGCCTTTTGAAAAAAGTGTGACATTATAAGCTTGAAGTTAGACCAACTCTAGATCGAAATACTATGTTTATATTATATACTCAAATGTACACTTGGGGAGAGAGAGACAGATTGTGTGTGTACGCCAAAGGTCGACATCAAGTGTTTCTCTCAGTCACTGTTCATTTTAGTTTTTGAGACAAGAACTCTCCCTGAACCTGGAGTTGACCGAGTTGAGCAGTTCAGCTAGACTGGCTGGCAAACAAGCCCTAGGGCACTCTCCTGTCACAGCTTCCCCATCACTGAGATGACAGACAGATTCTATACCTGACGTTTTATGTGCGTACTGGGGATCTGTGATATTTGCCTGGCGAGCATTTTACCAACTAAACCATCTCCCAGCCCTGCATTTAAAAAACATTTTGTGTATCTATTATGCCTTCCAACTTAATGTTTTTATGGGGTTCCTGAGGGTGTGAATGCGTGGGTCTGATTTTGTGCCTTCTCTAGGGGTTTTTTTCTTTCTGTTTATTTCATCCAATTCTGATGTGTTAGTTTTTTTATTATTTACATAAAAGAAAAAAAGTACTCTAGTGAACATCATTTGAATACGTTAGGAAGTTTTAAGGGGGTATTTGTTCTCTTTTGGCTCAGTACTCAGTCTGAGTACTGGTGTGGAGAAGTTGTGGCTTTGGAGCCCAGCTCTGTTTTTTTTAGTGAAGAAAGCAGACTGTGTTTCCTCCAAAGCCTACGCTGTGTTGTGCCGGCTAAGCTGTGCTGCATGTGCCTGGGCATTCTCAGCAGAACTTCTCATCTGCGATGTACCAGCCTTTACTGTCCACAGTAAACTGTTGCTTAGACAGGAGCTTTGATTGCATTTTAAATTAATGTCATCTAATTCCCCAAATGTGAATTAAACCAAACAGTTATTTTTTTCCCCCAGGCTACTGACTGCTTATGAACTGTGCAAACTTGGAAGTTAGGGAGTATTAGAAAGGTGAAGACATTAGATAATTATGATGTATGGACTGACTATAGACACGTTTATTATTTGAACAAGTTCATTTACCCCTTAAATGTATGATTTACTTAAGAGTTTGAACTGTAGTTTTGGCATCTCCTTCTTGAAAAATCATTGTTGTAAATCCTTTGATATAAACAAAGGTTCTTTTGCAGCACACTTCATTTTTTTCAATTAGGGTTTTCAAGCGTGTTTTCTTAAAGCACTCAAACTGCACTCAGGAAGGCAAGCAAAAGAAGGAACCCTTTAGTTCATTTGTACTTTTTGGATGTGCCAGTGGTGCTAGAGTTTGCTTTTGGACATTGTTCTGGCTTTAACTACAAACTACAGACATTTCTTTTATATGACTACACACTTTCAAAGTATGTCTGAAAACAAATAGTACTTTTGAAAAAAAAAAAGTTTCAAGGAGGAAAGGGTGCACAGAGAAAGCCACTGCTTTGTAGCTTTGCTGTTTTGCTGTTACCCATGGTGCTTCCTTTTGCTTTTCAAAGGCCACTGAAAAATGCTTTTCTATCTTAAAGAGTTTAACAGAAGCATCAATGTAAAACTGAAGGCCTTGCTGCCTAGAAGGGCCCTCTGCTCTGTAGACTCCTGTTGCTCTTTGAGCCAAGTTTTTTTGATAAGGGAAGAGTTCTGAAAGATTAAACTGTGAGAAACTGGACGTTAGAAAGTCTTGACTTTGGAAGATTTTGAACCCTGTGAAAGCTGAGTGTTGTAAGCACAGAAGCTGCTTTTGGTGCTCATGTGGTCCACTTCAACTGATTGGCTGCTGCTTTGCTGTGTAAGACAAGAAGCTTAGCAGGTGTTGAAAAGTGTAAAGTAAAAGTGAAAGCCAAGAGCACTGAGTCACTGTGGAGATGCCAGTTAGGAGATAGCAAGCGGATTTCCACATTAACAAAAGTCCTTGCTGAGAGCACTGAAGTCCATAAAGCATGCCCGTGCACTGCTGTACACGACAGAGTGGAAGGACAGAATAAAATGAAAGCCCTGGACATCCAACCTGCACAGCAAGAGGAGTTTTTGAAAAAACATTTCTCCCTTAAAAGGAAGGTATTTCACCAGGAACACAGTAAAGCTTATTTTCTGAAGAGCATTTTGTTTATCTTTTTTGTGTGCAAAAGTTTCTTTGTGGAGGCAGATAGCGAGTCACAACCTCATATCCAAATGTAACAATCATAACTCTTGGTTTATGTGCATTGAATATGAGATGATTACCAGAAATTGTGGAGAATTCACCACAGTTAGCACATATTACTGGGGAAGTTAGGGTGCCCTCTTTGGTTTTTAGTCTTGTTAGTGCAAAATTTAAAGAACAGACTCAAAAGGAAGCTCAAGGACAATTTTATTAGTTTAAAAGAAAAACTGCAGGGCAGCAAGCTGTGAATTTCAGCAGCTGCCTGCAAGAGGGAGATGTAGCAAAAAAAAAAAAAAGAGGAAAGGCCTGCCTTTTGAATCAACTGGCATGGAGGTTACATGGTGAGTAAGTAGCCACATGGCTTTAGAGAAAGAGTTTTAGGTAAGGCATGCTTGGAACAGAGGTAGAAAGAAAAGGGAAAATTGCTGTCCTCTGAGTAATTTGGAAAAGCGGGAAGACTAAATGAAACGATGTGGCCGGGGCTCTGTAAGTGTCTCTGTTAGGGGCCAAGGATTCTGGGAAGGAAAACTAATTATCTCATTAAGGGGATAATTATTATTCTTTTTTCTTTAGCTTGGCCCAGCCCTGAACAAGACATACTTATCACAGCATCTTCTTCCAAAGCTGAAAGATTGGTTTTGAAAGGGGGGTGATCTAAGAGCCAGAGGCGAGAGATGACTGTAAGGAAGCAGTGTTTTTCTTCTGAAAGCAGGGCGGTTGGTCACGTGAACACAGTGTAGCCATGATGACATGACAGCAAAACCAGCAAGGAGAGAGGATGGTGACATTTAAGAGCCATCCATCCTCAGCTCAAGTGCTGCTGTCGGCAATTGATAGCTGCTGGAGGAGAGCCTACGTTCTTCAAGAGTACTATAGGTCTACTATATTCCAATGGAGGCCACACGTTTAAGAATATATGGCTGCACATATCGGACTTGATTTTTTAAAAATCTTTCTTGTTATTAAAGATAATTGGATAAGGAAGATGTAAATATAATTAAAGCATATTGTATAAAAATCTCAGTGAACTTTTTAAAAAATTAGTAAGAAATACATTGAGAAAATAAAAAACTTAAGAGTAAAGTTGTGGTAGTAACAAGACAAGATTATATGCACTGCTGCTGTAGCTGTCCTTACTTTAGAGGTATTGACACTCTCAAACTGGTGCTTAAGAGACCGTCAGTGTCTGTCTCGCCCCTTTCTGCTCTCTCATTTATTGTTAATCTACTGTCTTTTATTCTTTACAGATTTACTTTATTGAATTATGTATGAATTGAAATGGAGTTTTGTTAGCTTCTATAACAAGTTAGTGAATGAAAACATTGCTGTACCAAGATATCAAATGAGCTTATTTTGTGCTCTTACTTGTACTCTCTAATTTTATTGTTGTCATCATGATCGTCATGTGTGTCTGGGTGTTTTGTCTCTATGTATGTCTGTGAACCACTTGCTTGCACTTACACTCCTAAGGTATGTCTCTCTTGGCAAATCCATAATGAGAACAGAAGTGGAATGATTATTGATTACCATAATATGCTATGCTAGAAACATATAATAGTTTGTGACTTTTCACAATGTCAGAATTTATTGAATAACAATGAATACAAGCTATCATACTTTCACTAGCTTCAATTTACCAAGTAGTCCTAATCTTCCTTGATTGCTGGCTTTTTGTAATTACGGTTCTTTTATCTGAATCTTAATTACTAATATTATCTCTCATTTACTTAACACAAGTACATAAGTGTGTGTGTGTGTGTGTGTGTGTGTGTGTGTGTGTGTGTGTGTATTATAAGGAATAGCTACAATAGAGAGTCACAGAGGTGAAAGTGCCTTGCTAGAGATAGGCAGGGAACTGATAAGAGATAGGGAGAGAGTCAGTGTAGGTGGTTCACAGAGAGTTGTAGAGGTGCTGGAGATAGGACCGGGTGGAGGGATGAGCAGACCTAGGTGGATTGCAGTTTGAGTAGGCTGTGTCAGCAGTGGGAGTATGTCGAGCTAAAGCCTTAGCATGGTCATGCATTCTCTGCCATAAGTCCCTTGGCTATACCATTATGGTCAGATGACCATAGTGTTAGAAGGCCTTTTTTTTTTTTTTTAAGGTTTATTTATTTTATTATGTATACAATGTTTTGCCTGCATGTACACCTGAACATGAGAGTCCATTACAGATGGTTGTGAGCCACCATGTGGTTGCTGGGAATTGAACTCAGGACCTCTGGAAGAGCAAGCAGTGCTCTTAACCTCTGAGCCATCTCTCCAGCCCTAGAAGGCCTTTTTTAAAAATAGTGATTACTATGATGTTTATTCTAACTTGAGATCTCTAATTAAATTCTTACTATTCCTTGTCTTAAAAGTTACCTTCTTTTCTTTTCTCTTCTCTTTTCTT
Source organism: Psammomys obesus (assembly GCF_907164565.1). Classification (NCBI taxonomy): domain Eukaryota; kingdom Metazoa; phylum Chordata; class Mammalia; order Rodentia; family Muridae; genus Psammomys; species Psammomys obesus. The sequence goes on along the minus strand of NW_026590767.1, from coordinate 2,027,543 downwards.
TTTCTCTTTTTTTCCCCTTCTCATTATTGGAACAGTTGAGCACAACATTCACAATTATCTTCTAGTCTGTCCCCAATCCCTTTATTGCTTTACAGAGAATTTCTGCATCTCATAACATTAAAGTAGCATTGGCAGTTATGAAATCGCAATTAAATAATTTTGTGGTTGGGGTCACCACAAGATGAGGAACTGTATTAACAGCTCACAACATTAGGAAGGTGAGAACCACTGATGTAAGGAATGTCGGACAGTAAGAGCCACGTGGCAATACTTAATATAGCTAATGTACTGCTCTTTTACAACAAGTTCTTATATACTTGTTCCTCTGGTTTCTATCACAGTTTCGAGTGTCCTGAGGTATCTTAGCTAGTGTCCTCTTTGTCTGGCTTGATCTTGTGAGGGTTTTGTGGAGGCAATCATAGTTCTGTGAGTCGTGAGTGCAACAGCCATTTTATTTCACAGCACTCCATCCCGTCCTCTGGATCTTAACTTCTTTTTCCCCCTTCTTCCACAAGACTCTGCGCTATGATGGTAGCAGTTGTAGTGGTGATAAAAATGACCGTAACGCTTTATTAAGGATACAGTCCAGTTATTTTATAGAGTATTTATTCCTTAATTTGTGTTCACCATATGTTTCTCTGTAACTAGAGTAAAGTTACATAGTTTTGGTAAGAATATTAGAAATGATGAATTTATATATCAGGCATGTAATGTCACTCATGTGGTGACCTGATAAAGTGCGTGTCGCAAAATGTACTACCGTCAGAACTAGTCTATTGTATAGGTCAAGTGGTTAATAAATATTTTGTACAAACATATCTTCAGATGTAAGTATCCTGTCACATCAACCTTATATCTATTTATTTAATAGAATGCTTAGGTTCAGAATACATACAGTAGAAAAATTAGAGTTCTTTTTCATTATCCCACAGTTTTACAAAATCATATTTTATATTTAAAATTTATATTTAGGGCTGGGGAGATGGTTTGGTTGGCACAGCACTACCACTGTAAGTTTAAGCACCTGAGTTCAATCCCCAGAAACCACATGGAAAGCCAGTGTGGTAGCTCTGGAGAGGCGACTGACAAGACAGGCAGATCCCTGCAAGCTCTCTGGTTAGTCAGTCTAGTCTGCTTGACAGGGTTCTAGGCCGGGAGACCCTGTCCTGACAAAAAGTGGGTTTTTTTTTTTTTTTCTGAGAATAACACTAAGTTATTCTTTTACCTCACTCACACACACTTTTGCACAATCTGTACCTGCATACTTTTTAAACCTGGTTGACCTCCATTCAAAAAATAGTCATAAAATTGTTTGGAAATTAAAGGAGCCCAGAGTAGCTTTTTTCTTTTTTTAAAGAATGGAGCTTAATACTGTGGTTTTTGGCATTCAGCTAGACATAATACTCATTGGACCAGTACTGTGAGTTAGAAGAGACTTCATATTTATGACTAATTACTTTAAAAAAATGTGCTCAGATAATTCAGTGGTGGGTAAAAATTACAGTATTGTCACATAATGACCTTGTATTAGCTGACTATTCAAATGCAGAAAATGGAATTGGTCCCCAGATTTACATTTGCAAAAAACTAAAAACAAACCTAAATTAAGAGAGAAAATTACAAAGATCTTTGGAAAAAAAATAAACACAAAGTAAATCTTCATGACCATGGATGAGGCACTGGTGTCTTAGCTATGGCGTGACAAGCACAGAAAGGAAAGAGAAAAAAAAAACAAATCAGTTTGTTAGAATCAAACCTTTTTATGCTTCCAAAGACACTGGTAAGGAAGGAAGGCAGCTGGGCCTGGTGGCACACGCTTTTACTCCCAGCATTTAGGAAGCAGAGGCAGGTGGATCTGTGTGAGTGCGAAGTCAGCCTAGTCTACATAACAAGTTCCAGCCAGGAATACACAGTGAGACCCTGTCTGAAAAGAAGGAGAAAGAAAATTGAAACTACAATTTAAAGGAAAAACAAACAAACAAACAAACAAAAAAGTCTGAACATATATAAGGAATTCATACCACCCCCCAAAAAAAGACAGTCAAATTTTAAGATGAGCAGATGATTCAAATAGATACTTTGTGAATAAAATAAGCCATTCATGGAAAGACGTTCAATATCATTACCAGCAAAGAAATTCAGATCAGAACCACAGTAAGACGCTGTACACTGCTGTTGGGAATCCAAAAGGACACCAGTGCTTTGGACAACAGTGTGGCAGTTCTTCAGTATGTTGACCGCTAACAGATGGAAACTTTATTTTTCAGGTGATGGAAACGGTCTAAAATTTATTAACTATTTGTCAGGACTCTTCATTCATATAGTTGGTGAATTTTTGATATTTGAATTATATTTCATAAAGCTATATCCAATGATAATTTACAAAAAAAGGCTAAGTTTAGATTTGTCCTAGTCTTTATTTTTTATCAAGAAGTACTTATAGTGAAGTTGCTAAGAGTATTTTTTTATAGAAAATCTAAGTGTATTAAAGTTCTCTATGATGGATTCTGAAAGCAATTTTTTTTCTCCATTTAAAAAAAAAAACTTTTTTTGTATTCACTTTACATCCTTGTTACAGCCCTATCCCTCCTCCTTGCCCAGTCCCACCTTCCCTTCCCCTACTTTTTTTTCCTCAGCAAAGGGGAGCTCCCTTCCCATCTAGCCTAGCTTATCAAGTTGCATCAGCACTGAGCTTATCCTCTTCCCCTCTGGCCTGGCAAGGCAGTTCCGCCACGGGAAAGTGATAGAAAAGCTGGCAAGTGAGTCCATGTCCGATGCAGTCCTTACTTTACTTACTAGAGGACCCACATGAAGCCTAAGCTGCCCATTTGCTATATCTTTGTTGGAGGCCTGGGTTGATTGGTCCTTGGTTGATTCTTCAGTCTCAGCAAGCTCCTTTGGGCCCTGGTTAGTTGGTTCTGTTGGTCTTCTTGTAGAGCTCCTGTCACCTCCAGTTCCTTTTGTCTTTCCTCCCACTTTTCCACAAGTCACCCAATGTTTGCTTGTGAGTCTCAGCATCTGTTTTGAGGCACTGCTGGATAGTGCCTCTCAGAGGACAACTCTGTCTGAAAGCAAATTTTGAGCCTCCCCACATGAGCTTGAAGAAGGGGATAGAAGATGGCTTATCTGAAGCAACACTGTGCTTACCTCCATGCTGCTTTGCTGTCCTGTGCTGGACAGCTTCCTTTCTCATGTGTTCTCTTTCTTATAGTAGCTAGAATAGCGCTCATACCTCCTATCACTTTGAAATTCCAGAGATGAATTTTGATGGTGTATTTCTCACCTTGGTTTACATGATGCTCTGATAAGATACTCTGACAAAACCAACAGAGGGTTTATAAAAGACTTATTCTGCGCACACACACACACACACACACACATGTCATGGTGGGGAGGTCGAGGAAGCAACACTTAAAGCAGCTGGCCACATTACATCCACAGTCAGGTATGAGAGAGGGATGAATCCATGATACTGCAGCTCACTTCCCTTTCTCCAGTTACACAGTTGAGGATCTCAGCCATGGAATAACACCACTCACCTCAGTTAATAAGATCAAGATAGCCCCCACAGGCTTGTCCAGATGCCCTTCTGTCAGGTGGTTCTAGCTTCTGTAAAGTGACCATTAATATTAGTGTCATATCTCCCTGTTGCATATTTGCTCAGCACTTCAGTTCTTATACCAGTTTCCCTGCTTATTTTTAAGTTTATTTGCCATATATACACCTGCATTTTTAAAACTATGCTTATGGAACAATGTTGTAACGATAAATTATGAATTTATGCAAGTAGATTGCTTAATCATTTTTAGAAAAACCTCTAAAATACTTACGTCTCTGAGAACAACAAATAAGTTAGAGTTCCCTAAGAAGTACAGCTTTGCTCTCTAGAGTCTCTTGCTTTGAAAGCACCTGTTAACCAGTTCATCTCCTATGAGTAAACAGTTGTGGGGCGTAAGCAATCAAGCAAACCCCCTACTGAGTTTTTCCTTGATTAAAATATCATGGAGTTGGCAGCACATTTGAGTCACTGGTGACCAAATGCTTATCTCTGAGATCTTGCAAGACTCCTTGTGTTTTTAGGTTATGAAATTAAACTGTGATACAGTTTTGGGAAAGTACAAGTTCTTATATCTCAGTAAGCTGGCAGCATTCCTCGGCTACCATGACAACCATCTTCATATCAAAATAGCTTGTTCCTGTGTGTTTTCAAGTCCTGCTAAGGAAAGGCCTTTATGCCTGTTGATTTAGCACTGTAGATTTGTCTACAAGCACTGTTGTCATGTTGGTATTTATAAGTTGATAAAAAGATTGTTGTAAAATTTTGAGCTATATTTTTCTTCCTAGTAACTAAATCATAATTTTTAGTATTTTAAGTAACTCTCAGGATTTTTTGTTTATGTTTAAATTGCTTTTAATGGTCACTGTGTAGGATATACTAAGAATAACTGTCCCTTCCTTGAGGATATGACTAGATGATCATAAGCCACAGACCATGCAGCCAGCACCAGAATGAGTGTTTCTGCTTCTGTGGTGATGGTCAGGGCTTTCCAGGGTTCATGCATTATCCCCACTTCTGGGGTGATTCCGTTTTCTGTCCTAAAGTGCAATAGGAGAATGATCCAAAACTCCATCTTTGAGTATTTAAATGCTTTTGATGCTGGGATTAGAGGTTGAGAAGGAAAGGGAGAAAATGTAGGCACAAAGATTATATATGTGGAGTGATATTTCCACTTTATTTCTGTAATATCTGAGTTTAACAACACAAGTTGGAAAGTATTGGCTCAGGACCCCCAGCACCAAATTCTCAGTACAAAAATTTCTTTGCCCTAGAGGGATAGATGACAGGGAATAAGAGACAAAGACAGGAGACAGAAGATGAAGGAGAAAGGGAAGGAAACAAGGGAGTGGGGAGGGCTATTTTATCCTGGAGGGGAGTAGGACAAAGGATTGACTCTGGATAGAGAGGAGACAGATGTGTCATGGAAAAATGGTGGTTTATAAAGGTACAAGGGAAAGCCCTGTGTGTTTAATTTTGATTGAGCATGTAAATTAGGTGAGCCAAAGGGGGCTTTTGATTGCTGGACTTCAGTACTTTGATGACTAGACCCTGATAGTCAGCTTCCAAAGGAAGAAGTGGCCAAATAAGGGACTAAATCTTGGTGGCTAGCTTTAGGAATGTACACTAATAGTTTTTAGCAAGGCAGAGGGAATGAGGGAGGAGGGACAGGCCTGCAGAGCCATGCTCGCCATCCTGAGCTGGCCAATGTGCTTCACACTTCACTGTCACTGTTTTAAACAGTGTGACAGTTACTAGATGTTCATTAATTTGTCAATAATGAATTGCTGAGTAGCTTGATAATTCTTTTCTTAAATAGTGAGGGTTTTTTTTTTTTTTTTTTTTTTTATGTGTAACTCCATCTTTCCTGTTTCTGTTAAAATGTATCTTAATTGATCTGTGTTCTTTCATTCTGAATGCTGGAGGTTTTAGATTATCCTTAGCTTCTTTGGTTGGCCAGAATTTTGTTTATATTCTAAGTCTGAGTTGTAATTAAGATTTTAAATGATTTATTTATCTTATCTGTATATGTATGCGTGTGCATCGTATGTGTAGATTCCTTGGATCCCTTGAACTAGAGCTATGGATGGTTATGAACTACTGTGCAGGTTCTGTGAACCAAGAAGACTTCTGCAAGAGCAGCAAGTCTTTTTAACAGCTGAGCCCAATTTAAGATTTTTAAAAGAAAAGCTAGGCTACTTTGAAAATAGAAAGCTGAATTTTTGTCATTTGTTTAGATATTAATAGCTTAATAGTATGCTTTCTTGGTTAAGTAAATAAAATTACTCCCAAGAAAATTACCAGTTTAAATTGGTGTGAGTGCTGACTTATGTCATCTTAGCTAAGATTTGAAGGTTCGGAGAAATTCGAAAAGCCAGTACTAGGTGTCATTCATTAGCTGTGAAATCAAAAGACGTGAAGAAATAGCCAGGCATTGGTGGCACACACCTTCAGTCCCAGGGCTCACGTGGGGCAGAGGTAAGTGGAGGATACCTGAGTTTGAGACCAGCCTGGTTAACAGAGTGAGTTTAAGGAAGCCAGGGCTACAGAGAGAAACCCTGTCTTGGAAAAACAAACACAAAAAACAAACAAAAACGCAAACGGTGTGAAGATAAGTTGGCAAAAGTCTGATAGACGCAGTCATGTGCACCTAGTGTTACAGTGCCTTTTTAAAGAGAGTATGATAGTGGGGCTACTAAGAAACATCTTTATTTCATCACTTTATAGCCTGAACCCAGCCTTCTCCTTTCTCTCCTCCCAGTTTCACCCTCATACCCCCTCCTCCCTCATTGCACTCTCCTTAGAGAAGGAGAGGGCCCTGAGGACTACCGGTCCTCCCTGGCATCTCAAGTCAAAGCAGGACTAAGCACATCTTCTCCCACTGAGGCCAGACAAGGCAGCCCAGCTAGGTGAAAGGGGTCCAGTGGCAGGCAACAGAGTCAGAGACAGCCCCTACTCCCATTGTTAGGGAACCCACACGATGGCCACACTGCACATCTTCTACATACGCGTAAGGGGTCAAGGTCCGGCCCATGCGTGCTGTTTGGTTGATGGTTCAGTCTCTCCATGGGCTCAGTAGGTCTTCTTGTGGTGACCTTGACCTCTCAGTCTTTCCTCCCACTTTTCCACAAAACTCCCCAAGCTCTGCCTATTATTTGGCCCAACTTGAGACCCACCCCATGGGAGAGAGCCAACACTTGTCACTATTAATGATATTCTGCTATGATTGCAGACAGGAGCCTAGCATAATTGCCTCCTGAGAGGTACAAATAGTTCTGCCTTCCTTGAGAAGGAAGGAACCACAGGCCATGCAGCCCGACAGACTGAACAGATGCTCTGCTACAGACCTGTAAACAGGCCTGGAGCCTGAGGTTGGATGGGCTCCCTCACTCTCATGAGCATTTAGGCAGACAGACAGTACATTGGCACTGCCAAACTGATCTGCAGTGAATTCTGAGTTTGATGCTGTTTTAGAGCAACAACTTCTGAGAAAGAAGAAACTTTAAATGTTGTGGCTTAGTTACAGATTCCTTCTCCAACCTTTTATGGTAGATCACAGCCATGCTTACATTGTGTAAGATGTTCTGGGTCTGTTTTTAGTGCATAAGAAAGCATAGTGAGTGTCACGCTTTGGCTTGGTTCCTTTCCCAGGTCTCTTTACAAGTATGTAGCTATTCCAGAATTCACTATCGAAAGCCCTCGTGTTTGGGCTTTTGTTTGGTTGGGTTGTCTTTTTTTGTAAGAGTTTTGTTGTGTACCCTAGACTGCCTTAGAACTCTCTGTGTAGCCAGTGTGGCTTTGCGCTTATGATCCTCCTGCCTCTGACTCCCAAGTGCCAGGATCACAGGTATGCTCCACCACACTCAGCTCATCCTGAGGATTTTGAGTCAGGGACTCATACTGCCTGCACTGGGCTTTCAGCTGAAAGAACAGTTGCTGGGCTTTTTGTCTTCGTTCTCTCCTGTGCTGCCACCTTTAACCAGTTCCTCACGGGCAGACTTTTGGTGTGTGGTTTTCAGATACGTTGTGAACTATGTACACAGAAGCTTTTCTGTGGCTGTTGCCCTGCTCTTAGAACTTAAATACTTAGGAAAATTCTGCTGCTTAAGGTTCATTCACACCAATTTGCACTTGGTATTTGTGAAGAAGGATTCTAAGATGTTGGGGACTCCTAAAATCCTCCTCCAGTGATTGCACTGTGAAGTCAGGATATGGGTAGCATGGCTCCATGGTTTACATGTATGTACATGTTAATGGTTATGGTGCAACACTACTCTCTGGATTAGAACTAACAGTGATTCCAGTAATAGGAATCTAGAGTAATGTTGGCTTAAACATTATTTTATGTAACCATCTAGGCATGGGCAGCTCAGGTGGAATGACAATTTGTTCCATGAAGTCAGAGTTGTCCAAGACAAAAACAGCTCCTAACTTCAGGCTCCAAGGCAGAAGTTAGAACTCCTGCCTTGTGCTGATCCATGTACAGGTTATAGCCAGGAGGACGGTACAGATGAGCTTGTTCTCTCTGAAAAGCTCTTGCAGTCTCAGAGAGCACTACTTGTGCTGACCTGAACTAAGTCATGAGGGCATGCCCATCTTCAGGGAAGGAAGGTTCACAGATGTTCTACTTGGTTGCAGTGTTGATACAAACTGTGAGCTCCTGTATATGGAAGCCGAGAAAGCTCAATTTTAGCAGCCACAGCACTCTGTGCTAAATCTTCTTTGGAAGCTGAGAATCTGCCCTTTGCCCTCTGTAAAGAACAAGATTATGCAAAGCCAGGCCTCCTCATGCCTACTAAGTTGGCCATAAGTTTTTATGTAGAGCCAATGCGTCAGGCAGCATGTTAGCTAGAGAGACACCAGCGACTTAATATGAACTCTAGAAACATTCTGGAGCACTGCAGATGCTACTGCACTTGGAAAAACCAGAAAGGTAGAGTTTGGTAGCATGGTTCTCAGTTGAATGAAATTCTTTGTTTTGACCAGCACACTAGGGAATGCTTATTGCCTTCACTGAGAACCTCCTGTTTATTCTTAGGAACATGCTCACGAGCATCCCGTCAAGAGGACCTGCTAGTCCATCATGTTTCAGGTCTCACACTTCAGTGTTAGCTTGACTTTGATGTATTGCAGTCTTTGACCTGTATTTGTTTCTTTGCAGAGGATGAAGGGCGTTGTAAGGACCTTGACCGAGTACGGGTGTTTTATAGACGATCCGCCATGCCTTTTGGTGTTTTTAAGAACCAGCACAATGACCCAAGTGAAGAGCCTGCTGTGCTGGAGTATGCAAACCTTGTGGGGCAGAAGTGCTCGGAGAGGATGCTTCTGTTCAGAAACTGAAGGCCTGCACCACAGCCCAGCTCCAGCCCCGGCTCTCCTGCCACAGTCCTGCCTGTGTCTTGGCTCCTGCAGCCGCTCACCAAGTACATTCATAGAGCTTTTTAAAAATATTTTGTGGAATTGTATTTATGAGAATCTTGTGGTTAATATAAAGATTTTAAAATACTCTATGATGTAGTCCCTTAATTGGGACTTGTCCTTTTGGAGTTTGCTTCTGGAGCAAAGTGTGCTAAAAATGACTCCAGTAAATATTTTAGGAAGGAAAGTAAAGATGTGAATCTAAGTAATTTACTCACAGTTACTGTTTTTGTCTTAGAGAAATTTTAACACAGAGACTGTTCACTTAGAACAGTGGTTCTCAACCTGTGGGTTGTGATGCCCATGGGGGTGGATTAGATAGCCTGCATATCCGATTCATTACAATTCATAGCCGTAGCAGAATTACAGTTATGAAGTAGCAACAAAATAATTCTATGGTTGGGGGTCGCCACAACATGAGGAATTTTATTAAAGAATCACAGCATTAGGAAGGTTGAGAACCACTGTCTATGACCCATGCGAAGGCATTAGCATATGCTGAGCAATTTAGGTGGGGTCAAAGGTGAAGAGCATGTTCCATCACCCGGGAAATTTCTTTCCCTACAAACCAAAACTCTATTACTCTGTTCGATACTAAATTCTACCAGTGTTATTGTGTGCCCTTAATGTACAACCTGAGAAGGAAGTGCAAGGATTGCAAACATCAGGTGTTCACTTTGGGTGTCTGTCCAGGATGGTCCTGCATATGTCTGTTGTCTTGGCATAATTGTGTTCCCTGTTGCTAGTGTTTCCTTGTGCCCCCAGAGTTAGCTCAGTTTGGATGATAAAATATGCAGTGACCTTAGTGGTGTTTGTTCTATTTCTACATATCTAAGAAACAACATTTTAAAGAAACGTGGTTACCCTTGCTTGATCTGAGACTTATCCAAAGAAAATAGGTTCCTACTTTCCATTCTCTGGAACTCAGGATGCTCTTCTGTGGTTAGTGATAGAAGTGGTTAGTATTTAACTAGTCCTGCAACTATGCACAAGCCATAGTGAAGCTTGTGGGGCCTATAGCCTCTGCATTCCTCTGATTCTCTGTGGGTCAGAGAACAGGCGCTGCCATTGGTACTTTAACATGGGAGGCTGGCCACTCTTTCACTCTTGTGCTGTTGGGCCTTTTGCCTATTCACCAAATGCCTGCTGTCAAAGTGGCAGGCAGCTAGCTGGTTAAAGACCACGTCAGACATGGGAGGTGAGGCTGCTCTCAAGTTGTTGGAAGCTGGGTGAACATATTAGCTCTTTGTTTGTACTCATTCTCAGCTGGTCCCTTCTGCTGCTACCTACTTGGCCAACAAGTCTTTCAGCCTCATCCTTCTTTCTTCTATTGATTGGTACCCTTAAAGCCATGTTGTATCACTTAGTTTGAGTCCCGATACTCATTTTAAACTTACCCAAATGCACTACACTACACTTTAATAAAACATTAAATAGTAATCTGCAGCTAGTTAGAATAAAAGGATAATAAGAGGTTTTAAAAATTAGTACATCCACATAAACTATAACATGGAGGGGGAATGAACTTCTCTGTGACATGTTCTTTGCTACCAGGGATAAAGATGGAAGAAAGCCATTTTCTGATTGCTAAGGTCCTACATTCCTCTAGAGTTGTGACCTATAAAATAATCTGAGGACGTGTAAGAGAGCCAGATTGGAACTCTCTAGAGCACCCCCCCCCCTAAAGTGAGGTAGTGCTAATTTATTTCTTTTTTATAAAAAATTATTCCAATAGTAAGTTCCTGCAGTGTTTACAGGAAAATGGTTCACTGTCCCTGTTTTTATACTGATAAGCCTGTCATAGGTGGCTTCAGTGAGGCTGCAGAGCAACTTGGGCACGAAAATTCTTCAAAATTTTTGCTGTGTTCTCCTTCCCTCTCTTCCCCCTTTCTTCTCTTGTGTCCTCTCTTCCTCCCTTCCACTCTCTTCCCTTCCTTCTCCCTCCCCTCTCCTTCTTCCCTCTGTCTTCCCCCACAGTCTATTTTTTTAATAGTATGGAATCCTACAGATCTAGATGTTGTCAAAGATATCTACTTGGGTGGGGCTGAGGCGATAACTCAGCTCAGTGCCTGCCTGGCAAAGCTTGAAGACCTGCCTGAGTTGAGTTCTTTAGAACCAGGGGTCTGCTAGTGTGTGTTTGAAATGCCATCACTGGAGAATCAGTAGAGGAACACACCTAGGGTCCACTGGCCAGCAGCCTAGCCTCTGAGTCAGCATCAAGCTACTGAGAGACCCTGACTAAAAGGAGGTAGACTAGCCTCTACACATGGGTTAAAAAAAAAAAAATGCTTGCTTATACTTTGAGCTCTTGAGTGTCTACTGCAGCTAGAATAGTACAGTCAAGAAAAGTATCCCAAATTTGCGTTTTGCAAAGTCTAGCTGAAATACCTGATTCAGTGTCACTGGCTTTTATCTGAAGGAAGACATGGAAGGAAGCCTTTCAGAGACACTTTTATCTTCTTCAGGCAGGAAGCTATGCATGTTGCTTTAGTCCTCTTCTGAGTTCAGGCAGATTCACACCTCCCTCGGTGCCTGACAGCACAGGTGTCATTTTGATTCTCAGTGTACCATCTTTATTTAAATTATTTTCAGTTCTCTGAGACTTTTGTGATTTTTATTACAGGTAATCTGAGCACTTTTTGTATTTTAAGATAGAGGCTATATTATCAGATGAATATATTCACTCAATTGAAATTATTTAGATAAAAGAAATTATTGTTTATATTTTCTTTTGAGCAGTCTTATTTTTATCCATTTGCAAATGCATGTTTTGTGTGGTTTCTTAGCATATCAAAATTATGTAGAAGAACCTTTCCAGCTTTCTGAACAGCAAATAGTTTGGTTTATTAATATTTTATTATTTCAGTATGAATAAAAGTGAGAGAGAATATGAACCCTTAACCAAAATGTTTCTACTGTGGCTGACTTAAGAGAAGGAAATCAGTGGGGACTTGATACGTTTGAATTACAAATTATTTAAATGTGTGTTCCTTTCTTAAGGAAATCAACTGACAATATAAGTTTTATTGTATTGGATATTTTTGTTCTTGTAAAAAAAAAAAAAGCCCAAAAAAATAATAATAAAAAAGCTCTTTCTATCTGCAGTGGTTCTTGTCATTCATTACTCAATAATATATAGGCCCAGTACCATATATGCCTGTAATCCTAGCACTCAGGAGATGGACACAGGAAGATTGTTCAGGGTCATCTATAGCTACAAGTTTGAGGTCATCTTAGAATAAATGAGACCCTGTCTCAAAATGTGTATGTGTGTGTGCGTGTGCACACACACACACACTCTCTCTTTCTCTCTCTCTCTCCCTCTCTTACTCTTTAATACATCAAACCTCTAGTAAATATGTAGAAAATGTTGGCTATATAAACTGTTATATCAGAGTATAGGTGACTTCCTCTCTAGAGAATAAAATAAATCTCAACTTAAGAAATACGTGCAGAATTTCACAAAGTAGATTACAATGAACTTTTTTTTCTTATCCTAAGAAATTTTCTGAAGTTTACAGTGATATTTCCAAAAATATAAGGCCACAGTATATTTAATTCACAGTGTGTTGGTGGGATATATTTCCTAATGTTTTGCCCTTCTCTATGATAAAGAGGATCCTGGTAGATTGAGTGATAAAATGAGCCTTATTTTCAAGGAAATTAAGTATTACTTTTAAATTTCTGCCCAGACAGAATGGTTACGGTTTTATCGTTTTTCTGCTTTGAAAGTGACAGTGTCTCCCGGGCAGGGTGGCACTTGCTTGTAATCCCAGCACTCAGGTGGACCTCTGAGTTTGAGGCTAGCCTGGTCTACAGAGCAAGCTCCAAGATAGAAAATCTCTTCTCATCACTTTCTACTCTTCACATTTTGGTATGTATTTTTTCAAACTTATTTTCTATTGTGTGTGTGTGTGTGTGTGTGTGTGTGTGTGTGTGTGTGTGTGTACATATATGTGCTTAAACATACACTTTTTTTGGGAAGAAAAGTGAAATCACTCCACGAATATGGCCTCATGCATTTTCATCTTTATACTTTGACTATCTTAAAATAGAATGGTCTTAAAGCTTCATAGCATTCTAGTGTGTATTTGATCCTGATTCTTCCAGAGTATCCCCAGTATGTACTTACGGGAAGAAGGCCTGTGACCCTGAGCCCTCTTTATGCATAATGGCAACTATCATTAGCAGTGTTACCAGTTTTTTTGTTATTATTAATTTGCTATGTTTCCTTTTTAAGAAAAATCAAGCTTTGTTTTTTTTTTAATATAAAATGGCTAGCATTTCATATGCGTTATTCAGGCAGGAGAAACAATTACAAAAGGAACATTCTTTGTCTGTGTAGTCCTGGGGATCAAACCCTGCGCATGTCAGGCCGGCACCCTGCCCCTGAGCTCTACAAAGAGGAAGGCCGCCTCTAGCCTTGTTGTGAGGTTATCAGCATGTAATTAGCATCAGCACTGTAGTTCTTCTCACCGCATCAAATGACCTGACTGAGAGAAAAGGCTTTAAAACACGCATCCGTCGATTGTGTGTGTGTGTGTGTGTGTAATATGAGTATACTCATCCCATTACCCTCTTTTACCTACCTTTTTGCGGTATTTGGGGCTTAGACTGTGTGTGAACTCTCATGGAATTCTACACAGTATTGAAACCCTTAGCTCTGCTGTGCTGGCTTTAAAGGTAAGGCCCATGGCAGGTCGTCAGATCTCAAGGGAATACTCATGTACGTTTATCTAGTCCCTTTGTGTAAAGCTGTATCTCTCTCATCACAGGAAGATGAAGCAAGCTAGGATCTGTGACTAGATAGGGTGTCCTCATCAGACATCAAGTCTCCTAGCACCTTGATTTGAACTTCCCAAGAATTTCTTCCAGAACTCAGGAATGAATTCCTGTTGTCTTACACCTCCAATCTGTATTTTTTTAACAGCCCCAACCTATTTCTGTTAGCATTATTTTCACTGCTCACTCCCCAACTCCCTTTGCCTCTTTACCTGAAGCTTCAGAAAATAAGCTTTGAAAGGTTATTGTCTCTCTTCTCATTGTTCTTTCTATTAGATTTTTATACTATTGTTTTTAAGTTTGTATGCCTCTAAAATTCCAACAGAATGCTTTAATTTAAAGGCTTAAATTTATTTTAGAACATTAAGGCTCTGAATTCCTCATGCCTTCAAAAGCAAAGGTCTTTAAGGGGAGTGTACAGAAATGAATGAGTAACCATGCCACTCTTATTAAGCTGAGCTGTGTGTTTAGTACATTGGCTGTATTGAGATTTAGCCTGAGTGAATTTGTACTTTTCTATCCAGTCAGTTGCTAGAATGTTTTCTCTTCTATTCAGAAACTATTGTGTGTTGACTATTTCAGTGAGACCAAGCGCTAAACTTGCCATATAATACTGTTTCCCAAATTACAAGGTTTAAAAAGTTATTTTGATTCTTTGTGAATTTCACATCGCGCACCCCAATCCCACTCATTTCCCAGTCCTTCCATATCTGCCTTCCACTTTTGTAACCCGGTCCCCCTCCAAAAAAAATCTCATCATGTAAGCAACAGTGTGTCATGGTGCGTCTCACAGTATAATCGTTTGTCCACACAGCCTACTTGCAAATGTTCTTTGTGATTAAGTCGTTGGTCTGGATGGAGGCTTTTGACTTCTCTAACACCATCAATACAATACTGGACCCTCAGCAAGACTCCTCTCACATAATCCTGCTGTTGCCCAGAGTTATGGAGGTTCTGCAGTTTTGGTTTTGCAGGACAAGCCCCTCACTCACTCTAGCAGCTCATAAGTTGAGTAGATGTTGGGGTGGGCCAGCTCAAAGCCCAGGATTTGGGCTTGAGTGGTAGCTGAGTTGTTAGCCTGTACCCTCGCCAACGGAGCCAACTCTCCTGTACTGCCTAGATGAGGGTCCGGCTTACTGTGCTGCTCAGGTGAGGGGATGGGCCAGCTTTCTTGAGTGCTGCAGCCAGAGGCCAACTTCCCTGCACTAACACCATAGGGCCAACTCTTCTGTGCCTACACCCTTAGAGCCTGTTCTCCAGCACCCATGCCACCAGACCCAGCACTCCTGCGGTGCCCAGGCGAGGGGTGGGGGCCGGCTCTTCTGAGTGTGGTATCCAGTAAGGGACAGGGTCAGCTCAGCAACATGGCCTCAGGCATCAGCCCAGACCAGGAATATCCACATGGTAACATGGGCCTAGGATATCAGCACAGATCCATACCCCTGCTGTGATAGGACCACAGACCGAAAATGACCCTCAGCAACAGCATGGGCCTGGATGTCACCATGGCCTCAGGTGGCAGCACAGGCCACTCAGATCAGTTTGGGCCCTGGCATCAGTATAGCCCCTGGACATCACGTGATCTCAGGCAGCAGCCCAGAACGTGGATATCCAAATGTCCTTCGGTGGCAACGTGGGTCACAGATGTCAGCACAGATCCCGAGTTGTGGTAGGGTCACAGTTACAGACATGGCCCTTGGTGGCAGCCAGGGCCTGGACAGCAAGCAGTTCTAACCACTGAGCCATCTTGCTACCCCACGACTATTAGTTGTTTAGAGCTTCAAAATAGCTTGGTTTTCTCAACACATCTCTTCATTTGCAATAGGAAGAATCAATGCCGAGTAAACCTCACTGTGACAGGACACTTGTGACACTCATGAGGGAGTGTTGTATCCTCCACAGAGACAGGAATCCTTCACTTGTCTGGATGCATAAAGCAGACTCTTTGTGACCAGCACAAATGTTTTCTTGTTTAAGGATCAAAGGGCCATTAAAGTTTGATTAACTGCCGTACGAGAAAATAGCCTTAAATTTTTATTTTAATGTTTCAGGCTTGAGGCATTCACTGCAAGAAAGGGAATAAATATGTACTCTTGGATAATTTGACTATGTGGTTTGAGATTGAATTTTCACTGAACTTTAATTTTTGTGCTTGTCAGTCTGAGCCAGGGTTTAAAAATCATCTAGCATAGGCCTTTAAAAAAATTAGCGTTAAATGAGAGCTCATGAATTCTTCATGAGCTCCAATTCATCACACTTTGTTAATTCACTACTCAGTATGCCTGAATAGCTTCTCTCAACTAAAGGGACTTTTTGACCATGAAACAAGAAAAACAACATCTCAGTTACACATACGCATTTTCACCTGCCTGTCCACCATCTTTTCAGACATGGAGAGATGGCCAGACTGAGGATTTGTTTTACTGACCTCTGAGTTTGTCGAGTGTGTACATTGTGTGTATGAGTGTATCTATGTGTGTATTTGAGTGTGTGTGTATATAGGATGCTATTCAGAGGCCAGAAGAGGATATTGGGTGCCTTCTTTATTGCCATTCTCTTTTACTCCTTTTGAGACAGGATTTCTCACTGAGACAGGATTTCTCACTGAACCAGGAACTGGGAAGTGTCACGGTTACACTGTGTGTGAACTTGTAGCTTCTGAACACTATGGGATTGTGTCCATTTCCTGGCATCACAGCTGTATCAGGATTTACAGTGAAGAATGCAGAGATGGGACTTCTTTAAAGAAAGGCTTCAGTTGCTCAAAATGTTCACATTTTCCTCCTAGTGTGTTTCCACTTCAAAATATGTTATCTTGTTCAACTTCCTGTATCCACATGAGGTGGTTCACGAGTTCTGGAACCCCAGCTCCAGGATATCCAGTGCCCTGCCTAGACTCTGAGGGCACCTGCACACCCGCACATGCCCACACATGCCCACACATAGACAACACAGCCAACACATCTTTACACATTTTTAAATTAACCGGGTACATATTTTGTCATACATTTCCTCCCAGGGTTTCAGAGGTTTTAATTATGTGTTTATTTTAATCAAAAAGAAAAGTTTTTGTAGGTTTATCCATAGCTCTGTGACGATGTAGAGCAATAAAAATACTTTCATGAACCTCCCCCAAAAAAAGTTCACCCCCAAATCTAGAGGCCTGACTTTGCGGAAGAGAAGTGGGAAAAATCCTCATTGCACTCCTCTTCCCTCTGAACTGTTTAATATGCAACTGCCAGGTTGTTCATCAATCAGCCCGCCCAGAAGGCAGAGTGTGAGGGGTAAAGCTCTGCCTTGAAAGAAGAGAGAGAGAGAGAGAGAGAGAGAGAGAAATTTATTGTAATTTTAGTAATTCTTATGGTGGCCAGAAAATCCCAGGTATCCTCCTGTCTCTAACCCCCACAACACTGGCATTACAGGAGCACACAACCACACTGTACATTTTAACTGGTTTCTGGGGATTTGAACTCAACTCCCTTAATGCTTGCATAACAAACACACTACACTGGTTCATCTTCCTAGCCTCATTTTGCTGATGGCTGAGTAGCACAGTCTGCTTGTAACCAAAACTGCACTGATGTCCTCTCAGGGAATTTCAGTGTGAGCATGCTTTTTGGATACAGGGTTGGCTTGACTTTGCCAGAAGTTGTTTTCAGTTCCCCAGTGCAGAGCTGTTAGTGGTGGGAAGTTGCCAGGAGCAACCAGAGGTGAGTGCTGGCCATGCTGAGTGAGGGATTCCATCTCTAGAAAGGAAGAGTAACCATCGCTGGTCTGGTTTTCTGTCCATTCTGGAGAGCTCCAGGGTGGAGTCTTTCAAATAACCAGAGAGGCCGAGACTGTGTTTGAGGCTTCTGCTTCTACAGCAGCTGGTGG
The DNA here is from genome assembly GCF_907164565.1 of Psammomys obesus. Taxonomy (NCBI): domain Eukaryota; kingdom Metazoa; phylum Chordata; class Mammalia; order Rodentia; family Muridae; genus Psammomys; species Psammomys obesus. The sequence goes on along the minus strand of NW_026590767.1, from coordinate 2,009,911 downwards.
CTACACTTGAAGTAATGCTTCTGATAACATCCTTTAGGTTGAGAAAGCTGGGAAGTAAAGGAGGCTGACTTAGAGGGAAAGCCTGGAGAGCAAATGAACTTAGTTATAAAAGTGGGGGGCTTTTGTTTTTGTTTGTTTATCTGTTTCCTGTTACCCGAGTAACTTCACTTCAGGAGTGATCAGCACATGTGAGTTGTGGACCTCGTATCTATAGAGTGTTTATCTAGCCGTCACACCATTTGGAACACTGACCATCTCAAAAAGAAGGGCTAGGAACATGGTTCAAGTGGTGAAGGCACAAAAGCATAGCACATCCCTGTGCTGCTGTAGAGATAGATCCCTGGGCTTGTTGGCTTGGCTAGACTGATTGGTGAGTTCAGGTGATCGAGAGACCCTGTCTCAAAATATAAAGTGGATAGTGATTGAGGGAGGCACCTGGGGTTGACTTCCGGCCTCTGTACACATAACACACACACACAAACACACTTGAAAACAAAATGGTCTTTTAATGACTAAAATGTATGCACTAAAGCTCACAGAATGCTTTACTTGCAGGACTGTGGAGTGGACCTCTGGTGTAGGGAAAGGAGCGTGGGCTTGGTGCAGATGTTTGTAGTAGAAAGTCAAAGTGAACTGGAAGTGACAAGCTAATGGATGGGCACACAGCAGGCCTGGCCAGCCCTTGCTGTGTGTAAGGCAAACGTGAGTGCCACTCTGCTGTATGTGATACTGTGGATGCCTGTGGGTGGAGAGGTTGGGCAGACCTGCAGTAACCTTCTGACTATGGCAAGAGAATAGACACTGGAAAAGCCACATCAAGAGTAGCATGAGGTAGCCGGTCTTGGTGGTGCACGCCTATAATCCTGGCACTCTGGAGGCAGAGGTAGGTGGTTCTCTGTGAGTTCAAGGCCAGCCTGGTCTGCAGAGTACCAGGACAGCTAGGGCTACTCAGAGAGACCCTATCTCAAACAAAAGAAGCCATTTGGTCGAGAAAGACTAGATGTCCCTGCTGACCAGGACTTCATGCAACAATCAGAGCCTGCTTAGGCTTTTTTTGCAGATGATGGTTGAAACTCTTCCAGACTTGCCCTTCATCTAATGAACAGAGCATGTGCCCGGGTGCATGCTCTGTGCATATGGGGGAGGAGCAGCTGAAATGTCTACAAAGGGTCATGTGCCTAGTGGCCCAATGCTAGCGAGCTCACTAGCCAAGTCCTCTTCTTGGGAGTTGTCTTAGTGAAGAGACACCATGACCAAGGCAACTCTTTTAAAGGAGAACATTTAATTGGGGCTGGCTTCCGGTTTCAGAGATTTAGTCCATTATTACCATAGCAGGAAGCATGGTGGCATCCAGGCAGACATGATGCTGGAGGAACAAAGAGTTCTACATCTTGATCTGCAGGCAGCAGAAGGGGATTGTCCTCTGCAGGAGACTATCTTCCACACTGGCTGGAGCCTGAGCCTAGGAGACCTCAAAGAACACCTACACAGTGACACCTTCTTCAAAAAGACCATATCTCTTACAGTGAGGCCACACCTTCTAACAGTGACACCACCCATGGCCAAGCATTCAAACATATGAATTTGTGGGGGCCAAACCTATTCAATTTACCACAGGAGTGTTCTCCTTTTCTTAGTAACCTGTCTCTTTCCCTGGCCGTTTGGTCAGCCTTGTTTTATCTCTGAAGACCCCTCTTCTACCATGCATTGCCATTGCCGGATGTGTCTGTTGTCTTGGGCCCAGATTCAAACAGGCCTGGCTTTCTTATTACTTTTCTCCATCCCCCTTCTTCTGCAAGGTGCTTATGCTATTGTTTGTTTTCTCTCTCTCTCTCTTTCTCTCTCACACACACTAATAAAATGTCTTTAGTAGAACATGGTTGTGTTATTGGGGCATTCAGGGTTCTCTTTTGTGAGTTCCTAATCTCATTAATAAAGTACTTTAGAGCAGATTCAGAAGAGGACAGCTTCCAGTAGTCCTTCTACCTTGTGGGTCCTGGGGATCACATTCAGGTCATCAGGCTTGGTGGCAAGTGCCTTTTACTGAGCCATCTTTTTTTTTTAATTGTTATGTATTATGGGGATATATTACACACACACACACACACACACACACACACACACACACACACGTGCTTGGTGTCTCCTGAGGTTGGAAGTGGGCACTTAGATCCCCTGGGACTGGAGTAACCATTTGTGATGTAGGTGCTGGGAATTGAACCTGGGTCTTCTGCAGGAGCATCACGTGTTCTTAATCAATGAGCCATCACTCTAGACACTCCCTCTTAAAATTTTTTTGAGGCTGTGTTTCTTCTAGCCCAGGCTGGCCTTGAACTTGATATGTAGCCAAGAAGTATAGCCTTGAACTTTTGACTCTTCTGCCTCTACTGTCCCAGTGGTGGGACTTCAGTTGTATACACCTCATCTGGTTTATGCGATGCTGGTGATCAAATCCAGGGCTTTGGGCATGCAAGGGAAGCATTCTACTAAGTGCCGCATCCATTTGCCCCCACGTGAAGTCTTTTAAAAGTTTTGGTTGTTTTATGAGCGTTTCTGTGTGCATGAGTGTAGATTTTCAACTTGTGCATGCAATGCCCATGGAAGCCAGGAGAGGGCATTGGATCTCCTAGAACTGGAGTTAAAGGTGCCAGAAGGTGACTGCTGTGAGCTACCAAATGTGGGTACTGGGAAGTGAACCTGGGTCCTCTGCAAAAGCATCATGTGCTTTTAACCACTGACCCATTTTTTCAACTGTTTCATTGAAAAAGGAAGGAAGGAAGGAAGGAAGGAAGGAAGGAAGGAGGGAGGGAGGGAGGGAGGGAGGGAGGGAGGGAGAAGAAAAAAGAAAGAAAGGAAAGAAAGAAAGAAAGGAAAGAAAGAAAGAGAAAGAAAGAAAGAAAGAAAGAAAGAAAGAAAGAAAGAAAGAAAGAAAGAAAGAAAGAAAGAAAGAAAAGGAAGGAAAGAAGGAAAGAAAGAAGGAAAGTGTAAACCCTGTCATTATTACAATGTTTGGGGCTTTAACCATTTCAAAAAGCCCTTGAGCACGTGGTCCTTTCAAACTAATCTGATAGTTGACATTGCTGAGCTGTCCAGGAAATGGTTAAAATTCAGTCATTTTAACCTAAGAAACACCCAGTGCTGTTTAAATATTGCCATTCAGAGTCATTTAAGAAATAAGAAGCTTCTGTTACTGGATAATTACAGTTATCTGCAAGTTCACAAGACTGAAGTAGGTCTTGGAGACCATGTAATTAGGATCCATTTCAAATGGCCCTTCACAAAGAACAGTCCAGTGTTAGAATGGTGAGCGTGTGCTGATGGCTGTCTTTCCTTAATAGAACATGCATAAACAATTATTCATAGGAGCCCAGGCAGAGCCTTCCTCAGGGCCACCTTGTTCTGGATCCCTGTGGCATAATGGGCGGGGGGTGGGGGGGTGGGGAGAAAATGAGCTTGAGGCCTCATACAGTTATGCATATTTTTGTTTGTTTTATTGGAGACAAAACCAGCCAACAGGCTGTCTGGAAAATCAGCCCCATTTCACGGGCTGTGGGATTGCCTTGCTCAGCAGGTTGCTATATTCAAACTGAAAATGCCTGCAACCGTTTCCAGCTTGCCCCCGACTGCTCTTGCTTTCTTCCTTCTCCTGTGTTATTCGTCTGCATGCAGGCATATTCTGGAGGAATATTCCGAAGCTTAAAATTAGCGTTTCACTGAGCCACCAAGGTGAGCTGAATACTGTATTAAATAGGTCAGGAAACTGGACACACACTCTTTGGAATAGAGGAGTGCCATTGTGTAGCGCCATAGAACGCTGTTTAAATGGATGGCAGAGAGAGAGGTACAGGATAATGTTGGAAAAAAAATGGGTTTGTAACTGGTGTCCCCAAAGGCTACTTCTGTATTTAAAAGCACTTCTCTGTAGCCTCATTCCATGTGAAGTCAGCTACCTGCTGAGCCGGGCGTCCAGCCTGTGGGGCAGTGGGCCATTGGCATTGGCACCAGTGCTCTGCTCACAGGGCACATGTTGGCCACCACTCCAGCTCCCCATGGGAGCTGAGCTGGAGTCTCAGCAGCTGCCACTGTCTGGCAGAGAGGAGCAGGGTCTTCCAACCTCAACAGGATGGGCTGCTGTGTGGAGGAGGCTTTCTGCCATCTTCGTTGTTGAGGTCCCTGACTCAATTGATGCTGGGAACATAGGGGAGACTTTACTCTTTCTTCCCCTTTCCTTAAAAATTTCCAAAAGCCACCAGGGGCAGAAGGAGCTCCTTTGCTTGCTTTTTTTGTTTGTTTGCTTTTTTCCCCAGACTTCTGACTGTCCAGGGAAATGAGCACCTTTCTGTGGGTCTCACTGGGCCCATGTTTTTAATATCAGTTGTAAGATTCATGGCTTCGCTTTTCGTTCTTCAGACTTGAGTAGCTCTGAACACGTTCTTCTGCAGCTCAGGACGCTGCGAGTAGGAGTCTTGGCAGAGCAGCTGCTACTGCTGGTCATGATTCAGTTGCCATCCCGTGTAGAATGCAGTGACACCCTCCTTTCTGGTGTCCTCTGCACTTTTAGCCTTGCTGGGCTAGGGCAGCCTTGCTCCTTGGGATATGGAATTGGGGGCAGTCAGTCTCCACACTCCCTCCCCAACCACAGTATACAGATGCCATGAGGCTATCTGCCCACCTCAGTTGTCCTTACCTCTATCCAGTGGGGGTAAAGCCACCCATCCTGGTAGGCCTATCTTTCATTCTTGCACACCATAAATCCAGCCCTCGCTGTCTCTCCCCCGTCAGTCTTTCTTGATCCTTACTGAGGGATTTCCCCAGCACCAGACCCTCATCTCTTCCATGAGTTCAAATTTCTAAAGTCTGTATCAGACCTTCTCAAAGAACCCCACTGTCCACACTACCAAAATCCCTTCTTCCTTGGCCATTTCTTAAGAGTCTAGGAAGTCAACACCACAGCTGGCTCCATGGGAATGGTGCCTGTGGGTGTCTGTCAAGTGAGCACAAATGGGCTCATTTGAGAGTCCTGTGTGCCATACAAGTGCCAAAATCCCAACATCCAGAACCCAGACTAGGTTTGCTCCTCACTGACACAGCACTGGAGAATGTCTAGGAAGCATTCCCAAGAAGCGAGACCAAACTAGACCACATTGAATTTAATAGGCTCTTCACGCGTTAAGAATATCGGAAACACCCATAAAGGAAAGTTGTAAATTTAAGACATATAAAAGAATTTTGCTTTATAACCCTAGGGGAGTCCCAATCTGTTTGCTTTCAGATGTGCAGTTACTAAGGATCATCTCTAAGGGGCGTGTCCTTTGTTCTGCCTGCTTGTATGGTCACTTGAAGCCAATCGACAGGTAGGTGAGCATCAATAGGTGACATAGGCAGTATTTGAACATGTGTGTCAAGGAAGGACCTTCATGTTCACCTGCTCATCTGGATGACAGCAAGAGAAGGGATCAAACCAAACTCTCGCAAACAAAAGCAGGTCAAATATCTGAGCAGGGTAGGGTACATATGAGGAGGACATTTGGCTGTTAATAGAACAATTGCTTTGCGCAATGAATTCCTGACCTAATGAGTGTGTGGAAATTGGTACTTGTGAGCAGGCCTGTTTTGAGTTTGGTCTTCATATATTACCACCACCACCACCAACAACAACAACAAAACACGCTTTAAAAAGATCAGCATAATCTCCACTTACTTACTTTGGATTTTTCTTCTTAAGTTCGTGAACGGCAGTGATGTCAAAGCTATTGGAGCACTTGCTGACCACACTTTGCCTTGGGAAAAGGACACTGGCATCTATTGGTGGTCCTGAGGAAGGAGAAACAATACCAGTTAGCCCCTGTAAATGCCAAAGAGAGCTTCAGTCTAAATGAGAGGCGTTAGTTGTCCAACTCCACATTCCCTTGGAACTTCCCATGGCCTGGGATTCCCTGATGATATCTGGGACAGGGTGCTATTGAAATCCAGCTAAACAGTAACTGGTGATCTCATTACCGTGTTGATTAACTCATCCTTAAGTTCTATGGCCTCTTTGCAATTTTTACGGGAATGTCACTTTTCTTTGATGCTACTGAGATGTTCAAGAGAAGGCCCAAGATGCACTGCTTAACTTTGCCTGGCTTTGAGCTCACAAATCAGAGACTGAAATGGTCTCACTGAGTTTCTTCAGTATCGGTCTTTTCTCCTGAATACAGTAGAGATGGTGCTGGATAATAGGACAAAGACTTCCTTCTTTTTTTAATTTGTATTAATTACAATTTATTCACTTTGTATCCCAGCTGTAGTCCCTTTCCCTATCCCCTCCCAATCCTACCTTCTCCTCCCTCTTCTTCTCCTATGACCCTCCCCCAGTCCAATGATAGGGGAGATCCTCCCTCCCTTCCATCTGACCTTAGTCTATCGGGTCTCATCAGGACTGGCTGCATTGTCCTCCTCTGTGGCCTGGTAAGGCTGCTCCTCCCCCAGGGGAAGGTGATCAAAGAGCCAGTCCATGAGTTCATGTCAGAGACAGTCTCTGTTCCTATTACTGGGGAACCCTCTTGGACACTGAGCTGCCATGGGCTACATCTGTTCAGGGGTTCTAGGTTATCTCCATCAATGGTCCTTCGTTGGAGTATCAGTCTCACAAAAGACCCCTGGGCCCAGATTTTTTGGTTCTGTTGCTCTCCTTGTGGAGCTCCTGTCCCCTCCAGGTCTTTCTATCTCCCCTTCTTTCATAAGATTCCCTGCACTCTGCCCAAAGTTTGGCTTTAAGTCTCAGCATCTGCTTTGATACCATGCAGGGTAGAGTCTTTCCGAGGCCCTCTGTGATAGGCTTCTGTCCTTTTCCCTGTTTTCTCCCTCTTCTGATGTCTGTCCCATTTACCTTTCTGAATGAAGATTGAGCATCTGATTCAGGGTCCTCCTTCTTGATTAGCTTCTTTAGGTGTACAGATTTTAGTATGATTATTCTATATTAAATGTCTAATATCCACTTATAAGTGAGTATATACCATGTGTGTCTTTCTGCTTCTGGGATACCTTACTCAGGATGATCTTTTCTAGATCCTACCATTTTCCTGCAAATTTCATGATTTCCTTGTTTTTCATTGCTGAGTAGTACTCCATTGTGTAAATGTACTACAATTTCTGTATCCATTCCTCAACTGAGGGGCATCTGGGTTATTTCCATCTTCTGGCTATTACAAATAAAACTGCTACAAACATGGCTGAACAAATGTCCTTATTGTGTACTTGAGCATCTTTTGCCTAGGAGTGGTATGGCTGGTTCTTGAGGCAGCACTATTCCTAATTAAGACTTCCTTCTTGAGATATGATGAGGTCATATCCTCCTTGCCTGTTCATTGACTCCACATATTTCTTTCGTTGACTTTGATTTTTATCACATACTTAGATGCTAAACTTAAAATTTTAACCACATACACATAGAATAGTAACTTAAAATAAAAAAAAAGAAAATAGTTTTTGAAGGAAGTGAAGATATTGGAAGCTGTGCAGCCTGATAGGAATGTGGAATAATGCAGATGCCGTGGAAGAATGTGGCTGGCCATTCCTCACAGGGTTAGAGTAGGAGTTACCATAAGGTGAGGCAATGCTACTGTGAAAATGACAGAAGACACATGCTCATGACAGCACTGCTCTCCAGGGAGCAGCCGTAGACATGTCTGTGACAGGTGAGTGGGGAAACAAATGTGGTCTGTTCATGCAATGAATCTCATGCCGTCTTGAAAAAGGAGGGGTTCTGAAGCATTATATAATGTGCATTCCCCTGCAGACATTACGACGAGTGAAACGCACCAGGTATGTGACACAGTCTGTGCCTGTGCCTGTCTGAGCTGTCTCAGGTTCCTAGACAGAGGGGAGAGCAGCTTGAACTGTTCACTGGGTGCAGAGGCTCAGAGTTACAAGATGAAGAGGTTCTCGACAGTGTTGGCCTAACGATCCAAATGCATTGAACACGACCAGGCTGTGCACTTCAAGGTGGTTGCCATGGCAAAACCACAGCCTCTGCTTTCACTGTTTGGTAAAGATGATAGATTTCAGTTCAGGTTGGTTGTCTGCTCTTTGCTGTGCCTGAGACCGGAATGCTTGGGTTGTTTTTAGATATTGAAATACATATATGTGCATACACATATGCATACATAGTATCCTAGGATGGGGCTCAAGTTCAAACACAGAATTCATTTATGTCTCGTGCCTCATGCACACAGCCCATTTATTTACTTACACTGTTAGTGTGCTTGCCTTTTGTCTGAGACATCCTGCCAGCACTCAACGCTGGGCTCTCAAGCACTTCGAATTTCAGATTTGGGGATCAGAGTACTCCCTCTGTGTGTGACGGAAGTTAACATGGAAAAGGTGGCACGTAGGTAGAAGAGGAATAATCTCTAAGGCCTGAAACGGGTTTTTTTTTTTTCTAATTTAAAAAGGATAAATTTGATTCTATGTAGTAGACACATAATAATTTTGGAGAGTCTTTTAGACAACTCCAACTATGACATTACTCTGTCCTTAGCATGACCAAGAGGACACTTGAAAGCCAAGAGCATAGACTCCCAGGAAGGTAAATTTCAGAAGTCCTTTGGAGAGCAGTTACCGAGCCTGGACGAGGCCTTGGCTGGCTTATCAGGAGAGTTTCAAAGAAGAGACATAATGATGAGTGTCCAGGCCATTTTAATAAATACAGAATTCCCTAAATGGCCTACTGTTCCAGACTCTACGGCTCCAACAAATGCTGTAAAAATAAAGATTAAACTATACAGAGTATTTAGTGTTTTCCCCCCTGATTACTCTTACTTTGCTTTGCTAATAAAAGTCAGTAGGCATCTGCCTGAGAGGGTGCTGATGGCTCTGACCCTCAGTGCTGCTCCTCACCACTCTCACTGGACGGATTCTCTTCTTCCCAAGCTGAGGAGGACACTCTCCTCCGCACTGTCCTTGGCTGACCCACTGTGGGGAGCACCCAGACCTCAGTTGCCATGCAGGGGAGTGTTCGGCTCTAGGGCCAGTGGTGCCTGCTTCTCAGATTCCTTTCCCTTTTGCAATCTTGCACTTTTACATAATGTCAGGATTTGGGGAAAACTGCAAGATTAGCACAAAGAAAGCACTGTGTATGTGTCTCTTAGGAATGAAATATGGGCATAATATATTTATTATCAAGGGATATCAAACTTCTTCTGTTTTCCCAATACTGTCTTCTGTAGGCTTCTTTTTTTTTTTCTGGCACATGTTTATTTGTCATAATATAAATATTATAAAACAATACCAAAATTATGCCACTTGTAACACAATTGATAGAATGTTTGTTCAGCATACAAGAATCACTGTTACATACCCAACAATAAAATATGGAGTGTGGTAATACATGCCTGTTGTAAATAAGATTAATATTTACTAATAATTATCTTTTAGTAATGCTGTTGTTAATCTTAAATAGCTGTATACACAAATCACCACACAGAGACTGGGTTTACTTAGTTAACCTAGAACACAATGCTGGGCAATAGTTACTCCATCTTAAACCTCCAAGCCCTCATAGTTCCCTAACATTTAGATTTCCCACATTATACTTGCTTTTAGTGATATCTTAGGTCCAGACCAAATCTCCACATAGTTCCCAGATCTCTCCTCCAGCTCTCTCTTCAAGCTCCTTCTCACCCTTTCTCCTCCCACTCATTTCCTGCCCTCTTGCTCCTCCTCTTTCCTGTCCTCTGGCTCCTCCCATTGCACAACATTGTAGCTAGTTGTTTTATTTTGTCCTGTTTACACAAAGCTGATACAGGCTGCTTAGAGTAAGTATCACAATGCAATATCCGGATTAATACCAGAGAGTGGGGGAGAAGAAATCAGCATTTGAATGAACAAGGGTAAAGTGTACACATTGCAAAAGATTCTGTAGGCTTCTTATTCTAGGTCAGGGCCTCTGTGTGCATTCAGGCAGCATGTAGGGTTCAGTTTTAACCAAGTAAGCAATCAGCCCTCCCCCACAATTTCCCATTTTTCAATAAAAGAAGTTGGCAGTTGTAAAGGTCTCTTCTTGATATGATTTGGAGGTGGCCAGTTTGGTGTCCTTTCCATGGCTTGAGGCACCTTGACATGACCGCCCCATATGAGGAAGCCATTTAAAAAGAACTTTTAAAAGGTGTAGAGCTGGGGAGATGGAGGGATCAGTTGGTAAAATGCTTATCACACAAGCATGAAGACCCATGTTCAGATCCCCGGTAAGGCAGTATACGCTGTGACCCAGCACTAGGATTGTAGAAACAGGAGGATCCCTGGGGCATCTTAGCTGCCCAGTTCAGCCAAACAAAAACTCCAGGGTCAGCGAGAGACCTTGTCTCAAAAACTAAGGTAGAGTGTGTCTGAGGAAGACATTCAGTGTCAGCCTCTGGCTCCCACACACATGTGTGCATGGAGCAGAAGCAAACACCTGTTCACCTCTCTGAGCCCAGGCAGGTCAAGCGACCATAGAATTCTATCAGCTACCCTGAAAGCCCCTCTGTCCTGGCCACTAAAGCCTCACTCCTCAGTGTAGCCATAACTCTGACTCTCACAGTAACCACACCTATCCCTTCCCAGTCTGTATATGCCCATTGCTTCCTTGTCTACTCCCTGGCCATCTTTTTCTTTTTCTTCCTCTTTTTTTTTTAATTTTTAATTTTTTACTCTACATCTGTTGAAGAGAAACAGTTGGCCTAATCTTCAGTTTTGGCTAAGCCATGGTTTTTGTGAATCTCCCGTGCATGACACATCACCTTGTTCCTCTGCTCTGTGGATCCAGAGGCTTTGATCAGACCTGGGTGCTGTCCCTTTGACTTCATTAGAAGAGATGCTCTGAGACAGAAGAGGTTTAATACTCTAAGCAGGTCCATTCATCACTGAGTTTAACATGCTAATATTTTAACGTTACCACTTATTGGTCAGAAGGATCACAAAGGCACAGAAGGATCTTTAGATTCAGAGCACATAGAAAATAAAAGACAGATATTTCCTTTCTTATATGTTCTTACATGTATTGATTTTCATGATAATGAATTTATTTCTCATTCTCTGAAAGTGACCAGTTAGGTACTTGTGAAAGCTGCACACACACACACACACACACACACACACACACACACACACCTCTATATGTACATGGTTATGATCCCCTGTATTTAAACATATTTGATGAGCTTTAATCCATTTGGTTGTGAGCCTAGCCTTTAACGACTGAGCTATCTCTCTAGTCCAAGTTTTAATCCTTTTAGATTACTTTATTAAAAATTTATTATTATGGTGTATTATTATGATGATTTTATGTGTGTTATATGTGCCAAGACACACATGTGGCAGTCAGAGAATACCTCTGTGGAGTGGGTTCTAGCCTTCCACCTTTATGTGGGTTCCAAGGATGGAACTTACATGCAGGCTTGCATATCACATGCCTTTACCCACTGCCGTTATTTTAGGGTTTTGTTTGTTTGTTTGTTTCTGAGGCACAGTCTCACTTTGTAGTTCAGGCTAGCCTGGAAGCCAGTAGATAGATCAGGGTGGCCCCAAATTCATGGCCATACACCTACCTCAACCTGCTAAGTACTGATATATTACCATTGTGAGCTACCATGCTCAGCCCATCTCAGTTACTATTCTTTTCTTTTCCTTGCAAGGTGTTCAAACTCTGTAATATTGGAAGACGGGAAGAAGCAGTCAATGGGGAAATGGGTATGGGAAATGCTGCAGGCCTTCGGGCTCTCTAAGTCCCTCTAGTATCATATGGATATAGGCCTTGATTTTCACGGAGTCAGTCCTTGATGAGTGAGGCTGTTGCTAAGCTGTGTAAGGAAAGAACTCTTTCGGTCAATGAACCTAAGAGCTTCAGCCAGTGTCAACTCCAGGAAAAAAAAGAAAGAAACAAAACCAAAACAAAAAACCAAAAAATGTATCCCAGACCCACATAGATGTGTGATGCATCTGGCACCACTGTTCAACAGTTACAGCCCAAATCACTGTCATATGTAACTCTGAGTGATTAGTTTCCTGGAGTTCTCAGTTGAAGGTAACAGACAGCTGCTCTATAACTTGTTTTGATGGTCCAGAACCTTTTGCAACTCTTGCTGCACTGACAAAGGACACCTGCTGCAGCACTTTCTCCCACACAGTATCCAAAGCTCGCCGCCATTTCAGGGGCCTCACCATAATGGGCTCCTTAGGGCCACCAACAATAACTGTTAGGATGTCAACTACTATTGTTGAAGCACATGCTCTGTAGAATCAAAATAAGCTAAAAGACATGAGGTCACTCAGTGAAAGGCTATATTTCCCAGACTCCCTTGCAGCTAGGTGACTAAGTTCTGGCCGCTGACAGGCAGTATGTAGTGCTGTATGAAATGTCTGTGTTTTACTCTTAAAGGAAAGAAACCTGATTTCTCTACTCTCTTCTTTTTAATTTTTATTTGTTTGTGTGTACACGCGTGTGCAATCGTGTGCGTGCAGTTACTCACCTACGTGAGCGTATTAGGACAGGGTTCCAATACATCTTTTCATCTAGCAAGCACCTAGCTACAAGGGATGCTGTTGATTCTTGGCTCCCGGTGGAGTCCCACACTCTGAAGGTGCAGATGGCTGCTCAGAGAATGAGTCTGCCTGTGGGTGGAGTGGGGGGGGGGTATTTCACTAATTTGTCCTTGCTTCTATAGAGATGTTACAATGTCACGTTAAGTGCCCAGATAATAGGCCTGCACACCGAGTGTAATTACATGACTCTTAACAGATTTATGTATTATTTAGAACTTGGAGTTGTCTCTTAGGGCTGAAAAGTCTGGGTAATAGTATTTCTACAATAACAATAATATAAATGAGCTATTTTCTAAAGAGAAAACAGATCACAGTAGCACACAAATTTCTTGGCACTGTAAATATTTTGATTCATGGCCTTCATCCAGTTTTCTTCCAACACTTATAAAAGTGTGAAAAATTATATTTTATGCCAGTGTAAATAGCATTTTTTAATTTTCTACAGAAATCTGAGCATTTAAGTCCCTTTAAAGTATGTTATCTTTTCAGCTTCATTAATGAAAATAGAAGTGAGCATCCCTGGGAAATTTGCCTTGTCTGCTCAGGCCTGGAACGGCCACCCTCGCTCCTGGTATTGCTTTGAACCATTAACTCCAGGGTAGATAATCTGTCAGGGTCTTTCCACCCTTCTTATACCCTAACTCAGTGGTTCTCAACCTTCCTAATGCTGCAACCCTTTAACACAGTTCCTCATGTTGTGGTGACCCCCAACCATAAAATTATTTCATTACTACTCCATAACTGCAATTTTTGCTACTGTTATGAATCATAATGTAAATACCTCTGTTTTTTGGTGGTATTACCCTGTGTAAGGGTCATTTGACCTCCCCCAAAGGGGTCATGACCAACAGGTTGAGAGCCACTGCTCAAAGTATTGTGATCATCAAGACTGCATTTTGGAGCCTGGATATCTTTGGGTGTTCTTTTCTTTTTCCTCTTTTAATGTGTTTGTGTGTATGTGTGTTTGCCTTTGTGTGTGTATGAGCATGCATGTTACAAGTGTGCCTGTGAATGCATGTGTGGAGTCACTCCTGTGTGGGGGTATGAATGTGTGGGCCTCTGTATACCGAGGCCCGAAATTGATATCAGAAATTGTCTTCAGTGGCTCTTCCACTTGGTTCTTTTGAGGCGAGGTCTCTCATTCAAACACAGAGCTTGGCAGTATGGCTAACCTGACTAGCCCACTTGCTCCGGGGACCCCCTGTTCTGCTTCTGGCGTTTCAGGTAGGCTCCCAAAATGACCCAGCAGGTGTTCTGCACTCCGGCCCTCTTGCTTGCATGCAAACACTTGAACAGCCAAACTATCTGCCTAAGCCTCTCTTGGTTGCATTTCTAGCCAGAAATGCCTTTTCTGCTTGGGCTGACCATGCTCAGGGAAGGGAACTTTGACCTTCCTCTGAGGCATAACCAGAGCCGTAAGAATTTCAGTGGCATCCCCTTTTGTGTCCTAGAAGGCTGTACAAATTTAACAGAGCACTATTCTCTGTGGAAATAGTAATCACTGTCTCTGAACAGTGTGTGTGTGTGTACTCGAATGCCGTGCATATCCGTGTGGGGGTGTGCATTCAAGTGTGCATGCGTGTGCATATGGAAGCTAGAGGCTGATGTCGGGCATCTCCTGCAGTGCTATCTACTGAATCTGATGCTCATTGGTTCTGCCAGCCTGGCTGGCCAATGAGCTTCAAGGATCCACCTGTCTCTGAGCCACACCACTGTGGTTACACACTTAACTTTTTCTGTGTGTTCTGGGGATCTGAAACTCAGATCCTCAGTTTCGCGTGGCAGACACCTCACCAACAGAGCTGTCTCCATTTTCTTCATCCTTTCAGTGCTTTACTTAGTCCTTTTAACCATCAAAAGAGGCAGGTGCTCTTGTTTCAAATGGGAGACTAAGGCCTGAAGAGATTTGTTTTTTTGGTGGAAGACCCTAAAGTGAGAGTGGCTGAGGCAGGAGTCAGACCCAAGCCATCAGCCCCCAGAGCTCAGATTGGAAACATACCAGAAGATTCTACAATAGGCTAGAAACATAGCTTGGATGTGTGTAATCCTGAATTTAGATGTGACAATCATGCTCTATTTCAGTTTTTTGATAATCACAGCTGAAACCTTGTGGCTTCCTTTGCGTCAGCATCTGAGGTACAGCCTTGATGGGGCTTTCCCATGGGCGCAGCCAGCTGAGGGGCTGTATGTGCTGTGTGCTCAGCACCATTGCTGTGGGTGACATCAGCCTCCGTGCTTTGCTTTATGTTGGTGGTGGTAGTGGGGTTGGAGTGGGGACGGAGGTGAGTCCAAGATGCCACCTGCTAGGGAGGGCAGGATGCTGCCTCCTGTATCATGTTCCAGCCATTACACCCGGCAGAATCAGGATGTCCCATCTTCCTCTCAGTTTTTACCCACAGCCTCATTTCTCTTCCCTCTGACTTTGGAAATCACTGGCTCTGCAATATGCATAAAAGCTACGAATGTTCGCAGATGGAAAGGGCTCTACCTGCTCCTCTCTGGCAATCGCAGGGGCATTTTATAAACGAACTAAGGAATCGAGGGGTGGTGGTGGGAGGGCTTCTTTGGAGCTGACTTTACTGAAGCAAGCTGCAAATACTGGGGAGTTGCTCCCCCACTCCCCTAAACAGTAGCAAAGCTTTCTTCTCTGTCCCTGGACCTCAGCTCTACCCAGCAATGTCCCACCCCCAACCCATGGTCACATGCCTGTGAGCTGCCCAGCTGGGGGGCGGGGGGAGGGTGAGAATAGGGCTTTGGGGAAAGTGACCTGAGCAGTCAGCTTAGGCGGAATGTGCACAATAAACTTCTTTCTGGACTGAATTGTCTGTAAAGTGGCAGTCACTTCCCAGGCAGTCGGGCTCTGGAGGAACCACCATTCTGCTTGTACTAATCGCCGTTGCTATGGAGAAAGCCACCATTTCATTAGAGAAAGAGCCCTAATGCAATTAACACAGACTTCAGTTCCTGTCCATCCTTTTCGGGTCCAGAGACAAGGGGTTCTGGGGTATGACTTTCCTGGCGCCCCCTCCCCCCAAAGGAGACAGCAAGCTCAGGGTGGGAAGGGGGCCAGGTTCAGCTCTGAGATAGGATGGAGGGATAGTAAGTGGAGGAAAACATGGCAGGGGATGGAGGCCTTCAAACAAAGAAAAACAAAACACAGAGAAACCTTGCCTGTTGGGACTTGGGTTTGGAAGTACAATAAAATTCTCTTCTACTCTCTCATGAAATCGGTATTTCTACTAACCCTGTAGCCTGGCTGAGTGTAGCCAGCACCTACCAGACACCACTGGGATCCGCTGCACTCACCTGCCCCTCTCTTGGACTGTTTTAAACCCCCTCATAAGCTCATTTGCAAAGCCAGGAAGACAGTATTTTCCCCTTAACCGGGTCATCCTAAGAATCATCCTCAGAGTGCCTGCTTGGCAAAAAAAAAAAAAAAAAAAAAAGAAAAGAAAGAAAGAAATGCTAATGAAATGTTGAGTTTTGATGATTATGAAACGAAGGTCTGAGGACAAGTTTTCTAAAGTTTCCAAGTTCTGGGCATCTCCCAGGAGGCGGCTGGAGCTTCATGCTTCCCGCCTCTCTGTGTGGAGGAAAAAAGTCTCTGGCAACGGTCCAACTCTCAATTAACAGGATATTTTAAAAAGATGAAGAAAAGGAAGCTACACTTACGCTCCACCCCCATCCACAGACTCCTTCTGGAAGGAGAGGGCCACGGAAAAGTTGGCCAACAAAATGACCAGGCGACACCCGAATCATCTTTAATTAGCTAATGTATTTCTTTCCACCCTACTCTCGGGGGAATTCTCAAGCAGGTCCCCTGCCGCTCCTGGAGACAGCAGAAAAGCAAATGACACCGAATTTTCCCTTCTTAATTAAAATGTTAAATAGGGTTAAGATGCCCCGCCTCATCGCAGGGCCTGTTCCCCCGGTGAACCCGGAGCCCTGCAGGGGTCAGTTCAATGGGAGTTCTTTGAATCCAAACGTTATTAAGTTCCCAAATGTAATCAGCCCAGAGAGTTTAATGGAAACTTTCTCTTTTTTTTTCTTTTAATAAGCATGTGGGGGGGAGGGGAAGCACCCAGGTTGGGTGCGTTGCCCTTCTGTAACCAGATCACTATGGCAACAGGCAGCTGGTCGCTAGAAAACCTGGTGAGGCGGGGAGGAGCCACCGTCAGGAGCCCAGCTCCCCAGCGCAGTCCCCCAGGTCAGGCATAAATCTCAATGGGATTAGATTGTTTAAGGGGCTATGAGCTGTGGGAAAACTTTTGTCTGACGTATTCATCACCTCTGCTGCGAGTCTCAACATTTCCACTCAGGGCACAATGGGGGTTAAAAGTAAGAGCAAATGTTTTGATGGGTTTATTTTGAATTATGGATGCGTGGAGCTGCATAATCGCTGTCAAGCCTGGCCCTGCCCCCCGGCTGGGCCCTCGGAGGACCAGAGGCCGGGTGATGGAGAGAGCAGTGAGAATCAGCCCTGGGGAGTGACTTCAGCGTAGAGAATGAATTACACGGGTCGAAGGGACCGATATTCTGTATCCTAGAGACAGACAGGTCGCCTGCTTGTCACAGCTCCGCCGTGGGGGTGCACGCGGTGGCAGGAGCAGGCCTTTCTCCTGGCTAGCTCCTCCTCAACGAGGTGATTGTCTCCCCGTAGGTCGTTAGGTTTCTGCCTTGTGGTCTGGATGCTCTGAGAAGTTTGATAAGTTGCTGCGTTCAGGGTTCTGCCAAGTTCTCACCTGTTAGGAGAGGACCCGTGCCCCTGCCCCTCCCCCGACCCATATGCTCAGGTCTCAACCCCAGCACCTCCGAACCTTTCTGGAGTTGTAGTCGGGTTCTGTAAAAGGAGATGACTGTGTTAAAATGAAGTCTCTTGCTGAGACCTATCATATGTGACGGGTGCCTTTTTAGAGGAAGAAATTTAGGGAAAAGAAAATGACGTGTGTGTGTGTGTGTGTGTGTGTGTGTGTGTGTGTGTTATAAACACTATACAAGAGTTCTTCAAGAAGGGCCAGGTCCTAATCCCAGGAGATACCGCAGAAGAAACCAGTCCTGCTTATGGCTCCATCTGGGCCTTCTGGAGACAATATCCATCAGTTGTTGGAGTTGTGTGGCCTTTGGCACTTGCCTTTGGCAGCCCTAGAATGAATGCTCCTACTCCGCTGTCTTCCAGCTCTAGTGATATTGGCAGCCAGTGTCTGAGGAAGGCAAGAAAGGCTCTGAGAATACACACAGGCCCAGCCGGGGTCTCCTCTACAAGGTTACAATGCTAGACCGAGGCAGCTGTCACCAGAACAGTGTCACTGTGGGCATCTCTCAGCCCGTCCCAGGTGCCCCCCACCCCCGTCCATGCTGCCGCTGAGTTAAGAGCCCTCTAGGTTATACATGGTTGACCGTTTTAAGGGAACCCATTCACTTTAATTTTTTAAATCTTCTATGTTAAATGTGAGCAAAATAACACGATAATTCTTTCTCAGCATCCTAGGAGCTCCCAGTGGCAATTTCAGACTGTCCACGCTGGAACCTCTGCCCTGCACCAATTAGCAAGAGAAGCAAATCCTTAAGGAGCAAAGGTTGTAGGTTGTGGGGATCAGGGAGGCCCAGTCCAATTTTAAGCAGACCTGATATATCAAAGCTGGACTTGAAAACAGACAACTGTCAGGCTGATGATTAATTTTACAGAAATCATTAAGAAAAGTGTCATCTCTCTTGTGGCAAGCACAGGGCTAGAAATGTTTATTCGCTGTGCACAAGCACAGGTGAAAGACACATTAAACCACAGATCCTTCACATACGTTCGAATTGGAGTCAACGTAGAAAAACTCTAATTACAGAGAACATCTTTCAAAAACCCCTGCATAGGATTGGGGACGTCGTGCAGTTGGCGGAATGCTTGCCTAGCATGCACAGCCCAGGGTTTAGTCCCCAACACTGTAAACTTGGCTTGCTGCACAGACCTGTAGTCCCAGCACTGGGGCAGTGAAGGCAGAATAATCAGAAATTCAAGGTCATCCTTGGTGATATAGCAAGTTTGATATAGCAAGACATGAGACCTCGTCTCCCACAAACCCCACTTGAGTGAAGCAAGCTCCACCCAGCCAGAGGATCAGTGATTGAGGTCTCTTTCTTGCAGTAGTTGCAATGAGGAGTAGAGGGCAAGTCCGGGCTGACGGACGACTGTCTTCACACATGGATGTTCATTCACGCTGTACGCACATCCACATCTATGTGAGGTGAATGTGCGTATCTGCCGAGTTGAAATCTTCATTCAAGAATCGTTTTCTTTTCCTTTTATATTTTATTTTATTTTTTTATTTCTGAGGCCTCAGGGTAGACTAGGTTGACCTAAAACTCCCTGTGTAGGTGAGAATAACCTTGAACTCTGCATCCCTGCGCCTCTGGCTTTGGAGTGCTGGAATTGCAGAGAGGCACCACCATGTCCAACCTAAGAACCGTTGAGTTCCTGCTTTAGGTCCTGTTATGCTAAGTACTTAGCATGCAAGAACACCATATAGTCTCTGCCCTGCTCTCAAAGGAGTTTACCGTCTATTACAGGAGAGCAATAGAAGCAAGCAGGAAGTACGCGGATGCACTGACTGTGGCACATCATGAGATAAGAGAGATTTGGCAGTTACATGTTCCAGCGCCATGATTCTGGGACCATGCATTTACCTTTTGGGACACCCAGCCTCAGTGTGTAAAGGTCGCCTGCCATTCTATCGCTAGCTGTACGGAAGGACAAATGAATACCAGAAATGAGAACTGAATGAGGCATATTGCAATTTTGTCTTGAGGTTGTAATGTCAGTTTGTCTGACATAATCTCAAAGAGAGTCTAAAGGCCCAAGAGGAGACAGCCTTTACAGCCCAAAGCCTCTGCAGTCTCCTGGTTTGGCAAACAGCTCCATGGACCTCGTCTGTGTATTATTCATCCATATCCTTTCTCCTCTCCACCCCCACCCCCTTCATTCTCTTCCCCTTCCCTTCCCTCTTGCAGCTCATAGGAAGTCCCAGTGGCCCCCTGTGCCCCACCTGTACAGTGCAATTTTTTTTTTTTACCTGACACTGCCCTGTCCCACGGCTATCAGTATCTGCTAAATGCTGGAGGCTGTGCATCAGGGTGGCCGACGGAACAGTCCCAGCCTCTGGGCAGTCAAGGCTCTGTGGTCAGGCCTACCTGCCTTTCCCATATCCAATCATCCAACACCCCGTCCTTGCCGTGCCTGCCACCCCCCACCTCCGCCTTCCCCTCCTCTTACTTACCTGCCAGTCTCCCCCATGCCCTAGAATGACTCAGTGAGTGAAAAAGAAACGTCACAGACATAGTCATGAAAAAGAACAAGAACTATGTAGTGAGCCTGGAAAGAAAGTGGCAACTCCCCTCAGCAAAACAATTTTGAGCTAAGTCACTGACATTCTGAGTGGTAATTTTTAGACAACGAGATTGTGTACATACTTTCTTTTTCTTCCCTCTGCTTCTTCATGTGCCGGTTAAAAATGTGTGTATGCGTGTATGTGTGTTTGTGTGTGTGTGTATGCATGTGTGTGCATGTGTATGAGTGTGCCCACAGAGGCCAGAAGAGGGCATCAGACCCCTTAGAACTAGACTCATGGTGATTGTGAGTCAACTGACATGGATGCTGGGAACCAAACTCTGGCCCTCTGGAAGGGCAGCACGTGTTCTTAACTGCCAAGCCATCTCTCTAGCCTCCACATTTCCCAAACTTTTATTATCAAAGATATTTTTGCTTTAACCAGGGGAAGAAAAAAACCCAATAACTAAAAGGGGACTTGAAAAATAAAACCTGAATATGCTTCAAGACCTAGTCCAACTGGAGCTTCAGACAGTGGAGAAGGAGAATGAAGTTGTGCAAAGTCAAGTTCAGGTTCAGGCTTTCCCTTTACTTACCTTTAGCATTTATCAGGCCCCTGCTGTGTGCTGTGATTAAGCATATGGCCAGTAACTCCCTGACTGGTCAGAGGACTTAAGAAGAGAGATGCACAGCCCCTCTTCCCTGAAGTCATCCTTAATATACAAATGTGAAGTTGGAGTAGATCATCAACCTCTGTATAGAACATTGAATCCACCGAAATAGCACCAAGGCTCTAAGATCCAGTGGGAAACAGACAGAACCAGAACAAGGAAGACCACACACAAAGGAGTATAGCACTGATAAACTCACTCTGGAGTCACAGCCATCAGGAAATTCAGGATTACGGCCCTCCTCCCCATCGTCACCCATACGTCATGCACACGAACCGGAGACTGTGACAATTAGCACAGCAGTCAGCAACACACATGACAAACAGATTGAGTGTCCAGGCTGTTGCTGCAGCCACAGAAGCCTTGCTCTCTGGCTTCCTCAGTTGTATACAAGTGTAACGACGTAGGCAGAAGTCTGCAGGAATGACCAGTTGTGTAATGGACAAGGCTTTCAAGCTGCCTGTGGTGTCTTGGAGGCCTTATCCACGATTCCCACGGGACTGTTTCAGAGAGCTACCGGTATAAATGGATAGATATATTCTGTGACTTTTGTCAAAGGTGGGGACATTGGCTGTTGCTGTGGGGGCTTGTTTTAGGGACTTGCAGTTTGGTAAAATTGGAATATCATAGACAAGACATGTGTTCTTATTTGACATCAGTTTCCCCGTGTATTTGGAACTCCAAATCCTTCTTACGGAAGCCATTTGCCCCCAGAAGATGGCTGATGTGTCACCTAAGCTTGGAGGTGAATGGCTTTACCACTGACTATGGTTCTGGCAGAGTTGTCTCCCCTTGCCCCACCACTATACCTGATGTCGGAGTCCAGACCATTCTGAGGATGAATCTGCTGGACCTATGGATTGTCTCTGTTCCTTAGAAGGTGTACCAGGGCTGAGGATACAGCTCCTCAGTGAAGTGTTTGCCCCCACGCACAAAACTCTAGGTTCAACTCTGAACACTGCCCTCAAACACACGTATGCACGGCACACGGTATGCAACAAGCCAGGACAGCCATCTTTAACATCTGTGATCTGTTGATCTGGCTGTGGAATCACACTTTCTGCTCACCCTTTATCTTGTTCTTGCTCTGAACCTTTTACTAAGCCTGCCTTACATCGAGGAGAATGTACACAGACGAATTTTTTTAGGGGCTCTGTAAGACTGCTAGCACCATCTTCTCTTGCTTAGGTGGATCGGGTAGAATTGAACTTGTCTTACCTGTGGGTCTCAGCTGTCCTTCTCTCAGGAGGCTTCAGATATTTCACTCTCCAGAGGGTAAAGCCATCCTTGCTGGGTGAGAAGACTATGCTGAGAGATCTCATGGTGGCTGGAGACGAGACTATCAATAAATGTGGAGAGATGAGGCAGGGTCAGATCTGGCCAAGACCGAAAAAAAAACCTAAAGTAACCTGGGCTTTTGTGTGGGTTTCGTTCCTCCTCCTCTAATTGTCTAAGAACAGGCAGTCTGCGCGAAACGGCGGTTTCATGAGGTTCTTGTCTTCTTTCGCCAGTTTTAACTTGTACCTCAGAGTACAGAATCGTTGCTCAATCTCCACCCATCACTCACATTCACCTCTTATTCAGTAGAAAGCAAGAGAAAAGGAAAACTCCCTCATATTCTACTGGAAAGAAGTACCATTGCAAGCCACACCTTCTTGCAAAGGTATCAGGAGATGCAGTTTCTGTTTGGAGTAACTGTGTCCAGCTCAAAACAAAACAAAACTGAAGTGTTACTTGGTGGGGGTTGAGGGTGGAGTGTGGAGGGGCAGGGTAGGGGTTGGATGGTGGGGTAGGTGGTAGGTGGTGTTGGATATGGTGGTATTCATGGTGTTCCTAGGGACTGAACCCAGGAAGACCTTGTTAAGCAAGTTTGTTTGTTTGTTTGTCTTAAATCTCTGAACCGTATTTGAAACCTTGAAAGTGCTGTTTATAAAAGAGGAGACAATATAGTCTGAATGCGTATTTGAAGGAGAGAACTATTTTGAGCCTTACCTGAGAGAGTCAGACAGGGAGACTTTAACTGAAACAGCAGCCACATGAGCACTCATTTATCATTTAATGGTAACTGGGAGACAGTTAACAGTCAAACTGGGAAGTGGTGAGCCTTTTATAGTCTCAGCGACTTAGGAAACTGAGGAAGAAAGGTCACCTGAGCCTAGGAATTAGAGGCTAGCCTGGGCAACATAGCAAGCCCCACTTCAAAAAGCACAAAAACGAATAAGGGCTTTTGCAACTCCGGGTGCCTCCTGGCCCTCCCAAAATGTACCTCACCCGGGGAATGGACCAGGGGCCTGGAGCATCTTCAGTCCTATGCCCTCCCTCTTTCACAGATCTTCCCAAGGGAAGAGCAGGGGAAAGCAGACACAGGACCCAGCTGCTTCCAGGCACCGGGGACAATACCGTCACCAATCCCCATGTGGACTGCTGAGGTCCCAAGAGAATCTGCATTCCTTGATTAATATGGTGAGCAGCAATGGGGCTGTGCCAGAGCCAGGTTTTCTTAGGTGGGCAGACAGTGGGGCTGCACCAGAGCTGGTTTCCTTAGAGGCCTTGTCACCTAATCATCTGGCATCACAAACAAAGCAAAGCTGCCATTACCTCCCTCCCCCGTCAAGCTGATAGTCACACCATCCGAGCTGCTTGACAGGCCCACTCACACCTCTGAAATGGACAGAGAAAATTGTGAACATTTTGAATTTTTTAAAACTAATTTTTTTTGGGGGGAAATGGATTGAAAAAAGAAAAGAAAAGAATTCTAAAGACTTGCTAATTTTAGCCCAGCAGAGGACTTCAAATCCCCAGCTCCAAAAATCACTGGAAGCTCTCAGGCCAGCAGGATGGCTGGGGAGCCCACCTTTTAGCCTCTTTCCTATCAGGCATAGCTGACCTCGTGGATAATGCTGGGCTCTCCGGTGCTGTCATCATTATTAGGAACGTCTGGGACTCAGGTCAGACTGGGCACACTCACCCAGTGCCCTCAAGTATACGTGAAATAACACCCATGAGGCTGGCGTGATCTGTGCTTCTGTATTCTCAAGGAGACTGAGGTTCAGACAAGAGGGGGGATTTGTGCTCCCTCCAGGGAGGTTGCACTGCAGGGGATTTCTCTTTGCTTCCTTGTCACGGAATCCCATAACTTACACATCTGTTGAGAACAATGCCAGACAATCTTTAGGGGGCTTTGGCTTCCCTCACTTCAAGTTACTTCTAGTCATCAGAGAGCAAGGTGTCTGTCACACAGCCCCATGCCTAGGTCTCACTGGCTGCCTGGCAGCTCTCCACAGCACTGAATGGGACGTGGATATGGCAGTCAATTAAGATGAGAAGAGTCAGGCAACTTCCACCAGGGTTGGGACTCCTTTGCAATGGTGCCAAATGTTCCCTCCACTCAGACCTTGCCCTTGGCCAGGCAGCAACAGTGCCTCACACACATGCACACACGCACGCACGCACGCACGCATACATGCATGCCACCCAGACTTTGATAATAGGACCGTTCCCATGCTGGGAGCCCCATGGTCGTATCCTCTTGACAAAATAAGCAAAAGCAGAGAGAGATGGCAGCACTTGGCACTAACACACCTGAGAAATGAGGGCTCCATGTCTGAGCGGGAGGAGAGACCCTCTCCCATCTCCTGGGGCACCTGGCAGCCTGGCTTGACCATTCCATAAGGCAAGCGGCTAAGTCTCTTCAGCCTCAACATTCGTGTGCTAAAAGTAATAGCACCCAGGCTGGAGAGACCTCAGTAAAGTACTTGCCGTCCAAGCATGAGTTTGGTCCTGAGTTTGGTCCCTCAAAGCCAAGTCAAAAGCCAGGTGGCATACCTGTACTCTCACGTCTGGGGAGGCGGAGACAGGTGGATCTCAACTTCACTGGATAGGTAACCCCTGGGCCAGTGAGACACCCTACTCCAAAAAACGTGGTGTATGGCGCATGAGGAAAAAATGATACCAAGGTCAGCCTCTGCCCATGCCACCCACGTGCATACACGTCTGTGCACACACTTGAACACACACCTGCACAATTCAGTAAGTAAAGAAATAAATACAGCAATAACGATAGTACCCAGGGCTGAATTAGTGTAACAGGTTAATATGTAACAGGTTAATGTGTAACAGGTTGAGTGTGATGCTTATCTCATAAAGAAACTAATTTAATACCCATGGTGTTACCCCAAATACCAACAAGAGGCCGGGTCTGTGAGGATCAACCGAAGATGTGTTGAATACCAAGGGCGCAGGCTCTGGAAATACAGGCACCTCTTTCCTAAGGGTCAGGGGTCAGAGGTGATGACTTATGAAGGAGAGGGAGAGAATCACAATATGGGTCCTGTGGTGATGAAAGCCAGATGAAGAACCAGACACCAAGCCCTTAGGCCTAACTGACTTGAGCTCCTGCGGCTTTTCTTATCCCTCCCTCTCTCCCTCCCTCCATCCATTCCTCCATGCATCTATCCATCCATCCATCCCTCCCTCCCTCCATCCATCCATCCATCTCTCCCTCCCTCCCTCCCTCCCTCCATTCATCCCTCCATCAGTCAGCCAGCCACTCACTCACTCACTCACTCACTCACTCACTCACTCACTCACTCACT
>NW_026590767.1:1927892-1984759 GCF_907164565.1 Psammomys obesus | reverse complement strand
ACTCACTCACTCACTCACTCACTCACTCACTCACTCACTCACTCACTTTACCATCCACTCACTCAGAGCTATTTATTGAGTGCACATTAGAAGCCAAGCACTGCTGAGTCCTGGTAGGTGTGATCACGGTGCTTGCTTCTAACCTAAAGGGTAGGCTAACACTGGGAAGGGCCAATGTAGCCAAGTTTATAGATAGACGGTGGACAGCAGATGTTCAAACAAAGTCATTTCTAATAGTGTGTGGATTGTGCTATAGAAGCTACCCTAACACAAAGTAGCTTCAAACAACAGCCACCATCTCGTTGCTTCTGAGTCTTCATTTTGGTGATAGACTAGTTGGGGCCACCTGTCATTGCTCCACATGGAATCACCTAGAAAGGTCAACTACCCGAGAGTACCAGCTCCCTTAGACAGCAAGCTTCTGGTAGCTGGTAGCTAGGGGTTCAGCAGAAGCAGGGGCCAGGGGCTTGTTTTCCTCTGCGTGGCTGCTCCACACAGCTAGGGAAGTCTTCTCATGAGGAAGGCTGATGCTGATAATCATTCCGAGACAAGCGTCAGGGCTTGGGGAGTACAGATGCCGGCAGGGGAGGGGTGCAATCTGATGGTCACCCACCACAAGCTCACTCTGTCCTGATCCTCCATTCACAAAAGGAGAACTTCCCTGGCTACCTCTGAGCTCTCCTCTAGCTGATCAGCTGTCTGTCCGCTGTCTCTGCACTTGGGTTTTGTCCCCTCTACTGTCATTTTGCAGCCAGAGAGCTGTGACAAGAGGCAGAAGACTTCCTGGATGCTTCTCAAGAAAAGGCATAAAACCCATTAGTGCAGGAGTGGTCCATTCTTGGCCCCAGGCTGTGCTGTGAGCCTCATTGTCAAGTACATCCTGCCGGCAAACAGAATAGACGAGGAAGGCAGATTAAGTAAACCCTCTTTTGAGAAAGAAGAAAGAGTATCAGTCATCAAGGAATCTAAGAGGGCTCAGTTGTTCTAGTCTAGGCAAGTCTGGCACCTAAGCCAAATTCCAGTGAGCTAGTGGACCTGAGGCTCAGTGGCATGGAGGAGGGGGCATCAGGACAGAAATCTTCTCTGGAATTTAATTAGATCAAGATGGGTGATGCACCCAAGGAGGGAGCTGAGTATTTAAATTATACCAGCTAGTTTCCCTCAGGCATCTGTTCAAGCAGCCACAAACCCACCCAGATATGTGATAAGGAGGCTATTTGTGTCATTTTAAACTAGTTCCAACCAGCGAGGCTGCTCCCCATTCTGAGCTGCTGGCGATTAGCTGCCATCCAGCCTGCACAGGAGACAAGCAGGTGGGTAAGAAAGACATCACCTCCTTAGCGTTTGCAGGAACAGGCAGGCAAGGTGCCTATCACTGCACACATCTCCCAGGCAGGCACAGGCTCCAGCACGAACAGCAGCTCCAATGGGCTTTTTCATTTAAAATGACATTTTTTTGGAAAGGTTAGAATCTAATCCCCTCTCAGGATAGAATTATTTCAGTTACCACTGATCCTTCAGATAAGTGAAACAGGGCTTCATTTCTTTCTTGCTACTGAGGTATCTAATTTTATAAAAAGCCTTCAACAGTGTCGTAATTTATTGTAGCAACAGGATGGCTACGAGCAGGGGCTTGCCTACTTTCTATTAATTTTCTAGATGAATCTCTTCCCTGGCCTCAAGAAGTTGTGCATGCCTTTCTCTGTGGGTTTCATTAAAACTGTTTGAAGTCATGATTGTAAGATCATTATGATGTTTTTGGAAGATAGCGGGTTTCAAAGACTTGTACTTAAGAGACTTAAGAAGCACATCGTCTTAATTCCTGTCCCTGGCTGCTTTTTTGAGAACTGTGATCTGGGTGTGCGGTAATTGATCTCATTTTCCTAATAGTTTACCCCTCAAACCCATTGTTCTTCTACTTCCTATCACCCGTCTGATATGTACATGAAATGAGAAATTTAAAATATGACTCTAGCATCTTCCAAGGAATGCAGAGCTGATTCTGTACACACAGCACAAAAATGGAGTTAGTGTGCATCCATCCCTTAGGGGTGGGGGTGGGGTGCAGCTGAGCCAGGCAATCTTTGTAATAGCTCATCATTTCTTTGTCTATGGGATGTCTATGGGGTGCCTGAGTGTGTGTGTGTGTTTCTGCATGCATGGACGTGGGTGGGCATGCAGAGGCCAGAAGATGTTAGGTGTTCTGCTTTATCAATCTTCTCTTTATTCCCCTGAGATAAGGTCTCTCATTGAACCTGGAGCAAGCTAGTGGCCAGCAAGTCAGGTGATCCTCCTGTCTCCACTACCCTTCCCCCACATTGCTAGAGTTTCAGGCGTGCTGGCCACACCCAGCTTTTTTCCAATGTGTGCATTTTCTTCCTTTGCATATATATATATATATATGCATATATATATGCATATATATATATATATATGCATATATGGAGAGTATAATATAATTAATTACATTTTCCCCTTCCTCCCTCCAAGCCCTCTCTTCTACTTCTCCCCTATATCTCTCCCCACTCTCTTTCAAGTTCATGGCCTCTTTTTTCACTAATTATTATTACCTCCATATATGTATATGTGTATTCCTAAACATGACCTGCTCAGTCCATATAATGTTACCTGTATGTATGCTTGCAAGGCTGACCTTTAGGCACAGGACAGCCTTGGTGTGCTCTTGTCTGGGGAAGAGCACCTCCTCTGTTCCTAGCTTCCCCAGTTGCTTATAGTTCTTCGTGTAGGGTTGAGGCCTCGTGAGATTTTCACCATCCGCTTTGCTGTCCTTGTTCAGCTCATGGGTGCTGGAGGGACTTTGTGGGTGCAACTTCTGACATTACTAGGAGGCACAATCTCACAGCAAACTCCACGATCCTCTGGCTATTACAATCTTTCTGCTCCCTCTTCCGTACTGTTTCTTCCGCCTTGGGAGTGGGAGTGTTTTGTAGACATATCCACAGAGACTGGGCTGCACAGCTCTGCATATTGGTTGTCTGATGTGGTCTCAGTCTGTTGCAAGGAGAATTTTCCTTGATGAAGGATGAAGACTACACGCATCTGTGAGTATAAGGACAAATGTTTATAGACTGTTGTTGGGAATTATTTAGTAAATTTGTTGCTGTAGGTTCTCCCCCGAGATCCATAACTTCACTAGCACTGAGTAGTTGGCTAGGTTTCCACGTACCGGTCATGGTCTTCCTCCTGTTGAGCAGATCTTAAATCCAATTAGAGAGCTGCTGGTTACCACCATGACTATGTGCCACTGCTCAACCCTTAGTGTTACCGTTGCCGCAAGCACTTTTGCTCTTGCAAACTGAGCCATCTCCCCAGCTCCTGTTTGCCTCTGTCTTTAATTTAGATAACAATTTCTTGCCATTACATTGTGGCCCTGATAGAGGGGGGTTAGTATGGCCATCAATTAGAAGTCAGTAGGTGATTAGTGAAAATGCTTGGCAATGTTCCCAGCCTCAGAGGATGGGACAGAGAGGAAGAAGGAAAAAGAAGTCCACCCTGATCCTGAGGGTCATGCTGGCTGGCAGCTTTCTGATCAGAAAGAGACAGGGGAG
Source organism: Psammomys obesus (assembly GCF_907164565.1). Lineage (NCBI taxonomy): Eukaryota > Metazoa > Chordata > Mammalia > Rodentia > Muridae > Psammomys > Psammomys obesus. The sequence continues at coordinate 1,981,190 of NW_026590767.1, read as the reverse complement.
GAAGATTGGAGTGGGGCAGTTTTGGGAACAGATAAATTATTCTCACATATTCCCAAGCTTGGCTTTGGTTTCAAAGGGAATGTTTATATTTGCATTGTAATCCAGACCTTCTCGAGTTGTGTGTTGACAGGGAATGCCTAAAAAGTTTTCACGTTGCACAGAAGTGAAGTTGGGACTCAAAAAACATCAGCGAGCTAACTGCTCTAAGCTCCCAAGGAAACTTCACAGGTTAGAATGAAAGTTGTTATGCCTAGACTTTTGAGCGAGCAACTCTGCCTGCCCCGGCTGCTGTAGGGAGGGAATCGAAGGCGGTACGTGTGGTATGAACCGCCAGGGTTTCGTCTGGCTTATTGACCCAGCACATGGCTTGTTTCTAGGTGTTCTGTACTTCGCTGGTTGAGCCATTTCGGACCCATCCAGGTTCCTGCTTTGTTTTGTTTTGTTTTGTTTTAATGGTTCTCTTGTCTCTGTCTTCCAAGTTTGAGGATTCTTGGCATATGCCACTATGCTAATTTTAGAGCCTAGGTTCCTTCTTCTTCTTTTTTTTTTTTTAATGTGTGGTGTGTGTGTGTGTGTCATGGCTCATGTCTGACAGTCAGAGAACAGTTTGAAGGAGTCAGTCAGTTCTCTTCTTTCACCATGTAGGTCCCTGGGGTCAAACTCAGGTCACCAAGCTTGAGCATGCAAACCTGCTGAGCCTCTCACTGGCTCAGGTTCACTTTTTTTTTTTCTTTTTTTTTGTCTGTCTGTCTCTCTGCTTTTGTTGTTGTTGTTTGAAACAGGATTTCTCTGTGCTGCCCTGGCTGTCCTGGAGCCCACTCTGTAAGCCAGGCTGGTCTTGAACTCAGAGATCCATCTGCCTCTGCCTCCTGAGTGCTGGGATTAAAGGTGTGTACCACCACCACCTATTCTTTTATATGTTTGTTTACAGCATGAATACAACACTTTCTGCAGCCATCTGTGTCTTACTGAATCCTTAAAGTGGGGAGAGGGTGACAGTGTGGGGCACATTACCACAGATGAGCCTTGGAACAAAGCAAAGCAATAATTTTGGACACAGAGCATAGACAAACCAAAGACTTTCAGAGAAATTTCCCTCCTACTACTTACTCAGGACTTTTCTTTTCCCTGAAAGAAGGTGTGATGGTAGAGATGTATCGCTGAGGACAATCTTCATTGAGTAGGCATCATTAAAGTGCTGTGTGCCCTTTCTGGTCCTTTCTTGAGACTGCTGAGTCCACTCCTCTTCACACAATCAAACATAGTGCCACTCTTTGTGAAGAGCCCGAAACATAGAGCCATGGTTGATGGGACTGTAGGTCCATGGTTAGGACTCTGGGATGTCACCCATAAATTTGGTTGCTATGTGCGTTTGCAGGGGTGGAGGGGTAGAGGTTTCTGCTATCTATGATCATCAACAAGCTAGAAAGAATATTTTACACGAGGGCAGTAAAATACAGCACAGTGTCATCCATTCTTAGAACACACAGGAGTCCTGGGATTAAAGGTGCCTACTATGCTCAGTCTTATTTTTTAATTAGATATTAATATTAATTAAATATTTTTAATACATTAAAAAAACAAAAGGAGCCATTTCGAATAATGCCAGTAAACAACTCTAGAAAATGGCATACACTCCTTGTAAATACAGAGGCTTAAATTGTTACATGACTCTGTGTCCCCAAATTCACAAGTTGCAACCCTGATCCCCAGGGCAGCAGTACTGGGAGGGGTGATGAGCCCTCCTAAGAAGAGGCGGAGGGACTGGATCTTTGAGACTGCAGCAGTGGGCTCCTCATAAAGAGACAGGCCCAGCTCCTCTTGTCTGCCTCCCTTTCACTGCTGTTCCAGGTTTGCCTTCTGAAAAGACGAAACAAACTACAGGACAGATGCTGCTCCCTCATAATTCACTTTGTTGCCTCCAATTGTGTGCCCACCACCTGCTCTAGACAAAAGACCCACTCTGGACTCTCCGTTACAGCAGCGCACAGACCCAGATAGAGCTCTCCGGAACCGCAGGAAGGGGCAGAGTGTGGGGATGATTGCTCTTCTCGGCCCGAAGCAGCTGTTGAAAGCACACTCCTCACAGCAGCTGGGGCTACCTGAAGCCCATGGGGCTTAGCAATGTTCATCATGGATGCGGAGGAACTCACGGGGCTCCACCTTCTGTGAGGACAGTGGCAGTTAATAGTGGCTTGGGAGGGAGAGAGATTCTTCTGAGGATGTAGGTCGCTGACAGTCCTGTAAAACTCCCTCACCCATGTTCATGTGCTCTACCCTGATTACATTCCTTGGATTAAAAAACAAAAAGACAACCCACCGCCACTACACACAGAGAATATTTGAAAGTAGAAGGGGGACTGGGAACTTGGGAAGAGGATTGGAGCAGCAGGAGCATGATCAAAATACATTATACGCATGTATAAAATGTCATAACGAAGCCCATTATTATATATAATTAATAAATGCTAATAAAAAATTGACATGGAAAGAAGAAAAAAGGCCTTCTGGGTTGAAGAAAGCAGAGAGAAGAATCTTCACAAGGTCTTTGAAAGATCCGAAAGCCCCCTTAGTTTTGGAAACCACAGCAGAAGCAGGGAGGGGCCAGGTCAGTCTGGAGGTAACCCCTCCCACACAACCCAGACTCCTCTAGGGTGCCTGGCCCACTCAAGCCTGCCTCCATTTCTACATCAACTGTTTGCTTTTCCCCAGAAGGAAGCAGGGAGGCTCATGAGAAGTCTTGCCCTTCTCAGAATTTAGCAAACACTAGTTAAGGGGTTTAATAGGTGAGAAGTCAGGTATGAAGGTTGATGAACCAATGCAAAGTGGTTCTTTTCTGGGAAAAACAAAAAACAGTGCAAAGTGGCTCCTTTTCTGGGAAAAACAAAAACCAAAAAAAACCCCAAGTGTTTTCAGTTTTTAGTGGGCATAGTAGTGCATTCCTGTTGTCCCAGCCTTTGGGCAACTGAGCTAGGAGGATCTACAGTTTGACAGCAGCCTAAATTACAGAGTGAGACCCTATCATAAACAAACAAACGAATGAATGAATGGGTTCATTGGCTTTTAGTCATCCCAGTCTTGAGTGGATATTGGATTGCTCAGTTGTTTTCCGGTAGAGTCTTCATGGCAGCAATGGAGGCTCTCTCAAGTCCTGTGGCATTGCGCGTACAGAGCGGTGCCATCTGTCAACAACAGTCCCCCAGCCCGCGCTTGGGGAAAGATAGTGGTGCCTGCCCCTGCAGAGCTCAGGTTTGCTGTTCACAGTTCTCCCAGAACAAAGCAGCCCTCAGTGCTGCTGGGCTGCCATGCCTTTGTTAATCAGAACACAGGGGCCGACCTCCCCTTCTTTGGACAAGCTGGACCATGTTGGAGCTGTAAACACAGGGCCATAAATCAGCAGCCCTTCCGTGGCAGGGTTCCTGAAAGCCCTTAAGCCCCATATGAATCCCTCCTGGTTAATGAACAACGAGGTTGAGCCTCTGCTGGGCCCAGTGGAGGCCAAGTTAGAACCAGAAGATGGATATGTGAGAATCCGCTGCCCAGGAGAACTGAAGCCATCCCCGGGAACGCACTGGCTTCAAAGGCCCCCTGCCTCCTCCACACAATGCTCTGCTGGCTGAATAATTTGTATGAGAAAGCAGATGGGCCATGAGTCCAGCTGTGGGAGGCCATTTCGCCCATGTTCTAAGCGAGAGGAATTTTCCTTTTAAAAACTGTCTTCGCATCTTTTACTTGATGTGCTGTGTGGATTCTGTGGCATGATGGGAAGCCTTTCTAAAAATCTAGAGGCCCTGGTGACTCAATATGGCTTTCCATGTCTCCCAGGCATGTTCAGAGCACACATTCTCAGCAGCCCATGCTGGGTAAGGTCCCACAGGTCTGCTTTTGTCCTTTTCTTCATTCTTTTTTTATGGAGGAGTTTATTTTGGACCGGGCACTGGCTGTGCATACCTTTGATCCCAGTACTCAGGAGACAGGGAAGGCAGATCATTGTGAGTTTGAGGCCACTGGTCTACAGAGTGAGTTCTAGGACAGTCAAGGCTACACAGAGAAACCCTGTCTGGGGAAAAAAGAAAACACACACACACACACACACACAAAAAAAAAAAAAAAAACAAGCAAGAACAACAACAAAAAGTTTATTTTGGCTTAGTGTTCTAAGCCCATCACGGTGTGGAAGCATGGCAGCAAGCTTCAGGGGTGTTGGCAGAAGCAGAATGCTGCGGTCTTCACATGTGAGCACAGAGCAGAGAAAGAACAAAGAGTGGATGAGACTATACATACCCGAAACCCTCCCCCAATGATGTACTTCCTATAGCACAGCTCCACTTCCTGAAGGTTCCACAAATGCCCCAAACGCCACCCACCTCGCAGGCTTCCTTAACAGAGGAACTGAAACAAATTCTTGCCCATGGCTGGAGAGCCTGTGTGAGTGTCCCTGTGTGATGAGAGGCCCCAAGTCTCGGAATCAGAAGACAAGAGGAGTACTTAGATACCAAGAAGAAGGAAGCATGCTGGAGATGGCTCAGTCACACAACCCTGAGGACCCGAGTTCCAGCCACGTAAACGCCAAAGATGCAGCATTCCCTTGTAATCCCTGTGCTGGGGAGGTGGGCACAAGAGAGCCCCGAGGCTTGCTGGCCAGCCAGACACAATGGTGTGTTTAGGGTTCAAAAACTAAGGTGGAGAGAAACTGAGGAAGATGGCAACCTCTTCTGGTCCCCACACACAAGTACACACACACAGAAACACAAGCAATCATACAACCTATTTATCCTCTGTGTGTATGTATGTGTGTGTGTGTGCATGTAACTGCACTTTAATGGTCTTTTTGCATTGATTTCATAAGCTTAGATACAAAACTTATAACTTTGAAGTCTAGAGCATACCCCTTTGTGTCAGTTAATAGGTTGGGGCATGACACAATTCTGCCCTATACCATCGATCATGGGAGTGCATATTAAATAATAGGTAAAGGCCCAGAGAAGTTTTCTGTCTGTGCAAGAAAAAAGCACATACCATATTTGAGAAAACGTATTTACCTAGATGGGCACTGATTTAATAATAACAGAAAAATATGCTCAACAGTTTTACCTTTTAAAGCACACGTAGCTGACTTTTTTTTTCTTCAGGTCAAAGATCTAAAATATATAATCATCCACATATTTCAAGGGAAAAAGAATGCAGCACACACGCCCAGGTCGGTAGGATGCTCAGGCTTGCACAATGCTCCATTTGTCACAACGAATGAGGACCTCCTGACATGGAGTGCTAGGGTCCCTCCTAGAAACACATCATCGGCCTCTGTTTGCAGAAACCCGTGTGGTCCAGAAGTCCCTAATGGCACAGGAGCTTCCCGGATCCATAACCCAGTGAAGAGCTGAAGTCCAGCGTGTTAGGCAGGGATGCATGTAGCATGGGAGAGGTGGGCTCCGAGTCGTTCTTCCCATCACTGCCTTCATCCTCATCGCTACTCACCCTGCTTTGCTCAGTTCTGTGTTGCAAGCTGTCAGCCAGCACAGCCTTAGCATCTTCGGTTCCAAGTTGTGATTCTCTTGACCAGCATGTTCTAATGGTGAAGGTAGCTACAGCTGCAGCAGCTCTTCTTAGGGATCCTCAGAACAAAGCTGAACTACGGCCCTTTCTCTTTCAGTCCAGGCGGGGAAACCTTTCTTGAAACTCTAAAGAATCCTGCAGAGGTGGTGGTCACACCTCTGTGGTCCCAGCACTCTGGAAGCAGAGGCATGGAAGATGGGGAGTTTGAGGCCAACTTGGCTATATAGTGAGACCTTATTTAAAAAAAAAAAAGTGCCGAGTGCTGTGGGACATGCCTGTAATCCCAAGCACTCTGGGAGGCAGCGGCAGGTGGATCTTTGTGAGTTTGAGACAAGTCCGGCCTACAAAGTGAGTTCAGGAAAGCCAAGGTTATACAGAGAAAACCTATCTCTAGAAAAAGAGAAAGAAAGAAAGAAAGAAAGAAAGGAAGGAAGGAAGAAAAAAAGGAAGGAAGGAAGGAAGAGGTAGGAAGGAAGGATGAAGGAAAGAAGGAAGAAAGAAAGGAAGAAAAAAAGGAAGGAAGGAAGGAAGGAAGAAGGAAAGAAGGAAGAAAGAGGAAGAAAGGAAGGAAAAAGGAAAATGGGATGGGGCGCTCTAGTTTGTTTACAAGGGGTATTTCTTAGCTGAGGGATCCTGGACCTCTGGAGTCATGAATGGACATTGGAGTAGCAAGGCTTGAGACCATCTGCACAGTTTACAATGTGAAGGTTCCCAGTTCCTGGTGGATTCTCAAGGGGTTCTGGACCTGTCCAAAGGTCATTGCTATCACCATAGCTAGGCTCTACCCGCTCAGAGCCCATTTTTCATGCCTCGTGCCACACTTTGGCCAGTGCGGCCTTCTTTCTTCCACGACAGCATATACTCGTGCTTCTACTGGCTTGCTAATTCTCCTTCCTCCCCTCCTCTCCATACCTTATGTGCCGTGCGACACTGACACCTGCCCCTTCCATCCAGTCCTCACATACTCACTTCCATTTCCCTTAAACCAGACTTTCCTACTGAGCTGCTTCTGTGGACCCACAGCTCCATTCTTTTCCACATGCTCGTGCCATCTCCGTGTGCTTCTACTCTTAATTGTAGACTCCTTGTTGCTGTATTGTTTATGTCATATAATTATCCTCCTGTTGTATGTGCTTTCTCATACAAGTTGGACTGATTGTGTGGACAAAACTCTATTTCTTCGGTCAACCGATACTTAGACAATGTCTTATTTATGTTGTACTAAGGCCTGGTGAAAGACCTAGAACCAGCTACGCACACACAGAAAACACTGAATGGATGAATGAATGAGTGAGTGAGTGAGTGATTTCAGCTCAAACCATGCTACTCAGCATGGTGCCAGAGAACTTCTGAAATGAGAAATACCCTGACAGAATTTCCCTGATCTGGGGCCAAACATGGCCCTACCTCCATGGCAGCTTTTAACACATGACTTTTTGGAGGGGCTCAGGAAATCCCCAGTGATAATTCCTTCCACATCCAGGAATGAATTTCTGCTGACGTGCATCATCCATGGCAGCGCAACTGTGGGAGTTCTTGTGAACCTCTTTAGGTGTTCTTTTCTCGAGTCAGCTGAGCAGAAGGCAGGACCATACCCTCTCCTCTTCGCTTGCTTCCTCCAGTGGAGAATGAATAGAGAATGAAAACTCACATTCACATACACACACACACACACCATTCTCTCTACCATGCTTTCTCATATTCTTGTCTCTGGGGGCCAGCAACTAAATTAATATCCCCAGAAGACACAGTTCCTTCCTGAAGATGCTGGGCTTTGGAAACAGCAATCAGAACATTACCTCTCTCAGCTGTGGGTGGTAGAGTCCTTTCACCCTCAAGTGGGCCCAGGAATTGTGCCCGGCCTCCAAGGCTCTGCCCAGAGAGTTGTTTTGAAAGCCCTGAGCTGTTTGTCTTGGCAGATCTGTAGGCAGCTGAGCTTTGCCAGGGAAGCTGAGACTGAGAGAGAGGCCAGGCCTCTGCATGGTTTCCTGAGCCTGCATCTCGTTTGGGGATGGGTTCTGCCATGCTGTGCTCTCTACTCTCTGGGCTGAAGAGAGTGTGCTACGGTCAGTGAGCCACATCCTGGAGACTTCCAGCTTGGCACTATTGCCCAGGACTCTCTTTTCCTCCCTGCTACAAACCAGAGCATCTGTGCCCAGGAAGGCCCCAAAGACTGAGTTATTCTTTCCCACCTCCTGCCCTCTCATGCCAGGAACAACAAGCAAGGGAAGCGGCATGGATGCCGGGCCTCCCTTCCTCCCAGCAGCTGGAGCTGAGTCTGCACATGCTCTGATTGCATCCTGTGGTGTGGCCTGTGTAACTTACTCCTCAGGAATCTCCAGGCTTCTGGATTATTGGAGGTGAAATCTCTCACAGAGGTTCTGAGTGAAAAGAGTGTATTTGAATCTTAGTGCAGCACATTTGGGTGGGGTTGACAACTGTATGTTCCAGGGACTGATTGTGAAAATTGGGACCATTTTCAAGAATGTTGGGACACCAATTTCTTTTTTTTGAGAAAACATACATACTAAACATTTGTCTTAGTTGGGGTTCCTATTGCTCTAAAGAGAAACTATGACCACGATGACTCTTAAAAGGGAAACTATTTATTTGGGTTTGGCTTACAGGTTCAGAGGTTTAGTTTGTTATTGTCATGGCAGGAGGCATGGTGTCATGAAAGCAGACATGGCACTGGTGGAGCCGAGAGTTCTACACCCAGATTGACAGGCAGTAGGAAGAGAGAGTGATACTGGGCCTGGCTTGAGCTCCTGAAACCTCAAGGCCCACACTGAGTGACACACTTTCCCCAACAAGGCCACTCCTCCTAATAATGTCACTCCCTATCAGACCATGAGGGCCATTTTCATTCAAACTACCACAACGTGCTAGTAGACAGCCCCTGTTGTTATAAATAAAGAAAACCCCAATTGTTCCATTTTACTAATAAAGACTCAGGAGCCAGACTCTGAAAACCTCCTAGCTCAGAGAGGCAGAGAAAGCACCCAGCTGATCTTCCTACTTAGCAGACATCCTAGAAGAAAAAGGCCAAAAGCCCTTTCTTTTCTCCACACTGTATTAAATACCCTTCAACTTAAAGTCCCTTCTTTCTGTTTAATCCCTGTCAGCTGGTTACTTGCTCTGCCTCTTGACCTACGGTTAACTTTATTAAATCCTGTTCACAGAAAGCTTTTGGAATAAAAGTGTGTGCTAGGGCTGAGCCACACCACAATCACCTGTTTACAATAAACAGAAAGTTCTTGGATTAAAATTGTGTGCTAGGGCTGAGCCACGCCACTGTTAGAAACAGGTGTTTACAGTTCACAATCTTGGGGTTAACAATGGGATCAAATATCCTGTAACAAGCCTCAGCTATTTTAAGATGAACAATCCAGTGGCGTTTGGTGCATTCATAAGCTTGTGTAGCCATCAATACATAGAGAATCTCTATGACTCCTGAAAGAAACCCAGAGAAGGCTAGCCAGTTAGTTATCCCTAGTCCTCTGACTAACCAGTTGGTTATTCTGAGTCCTCCAGCAAACCAGTTAGTTATCTCTAATCCTTCAGCCAATAAGTTAGTTATCTCTAGTCCTTCAGCCAATAAGTTAACTATCCCTAGTCTTCTGGATAACCAGTTAGTTATACCTAATCCTCCTCTCCAAAGCCCCTTGATAACCATCAATAAGCATTTTGTTTCTACATTTTTTTTCTGGATATTTATATAAATAGCATTAGGCAATACATGGCCTTCTGTGATGGCTTCTTTCCTTTGGTCTAGTATTTATTTTCAGGGTTTAATAATGTTGTCATGGGTGGCAATACGTCATTTCTTTTTTGTTGTTGTGATTTGTTTTTATTTTAATGATCTCACTATGTAGCCTTGGCTGTCCTGGAATTCTCTATATGGACAAAGCTGGCCTTGGACTCACAGAGATCCATTCACCTACCTCTGCCCCCTGCAGGCTAGCTCCTCCCTATATCTAAATAGTTGCCTCAACTTGGGGATTTTCTCTCCTTACACTTTGTATCTGTCCCCACTTTCACTGCGCTTCAAAACTTTCCATAGTCTTGACCATCTGAAATCAATTCCTTCCAACCTCATCCCCTCCAATCCTTCCCCAGACCCATAAACCATTCCTGAGAGCCACGTGTGTACCAGGCTCCCTGACAAGCTGGTTAAACCAGTAGCTTTCAGACTGGAAAGATGTCTCAGTCAGTGAAGTGCTTGCTGTGCAAACATGAGGATGTAAAAGGATGTAAAAGGCCAGGAGTGGTGCATATGCCTGTAACACACACACACACACACACACACACACACACACACACACACACACAAACTTGACCAAGATCTTGCCTATGTCTTTTGCAGACCCTGCAGAATCCTAAGCAATGAGAGAGGTCACATATTCCTCCACATGTGACAGGACTGCAGTCTGATGACCCTACTCATAGCTGGAACTAGTTAGTGTAAAGCAAAAAATGCATTTGATATCAGGCAAGTGTGGTGGCACTTGGGAGGAAGATCTGGGAGTTCAAGGCCAACCTGGGGCTACCGAGCAGAAACATGTTTTAAAATGTTTTTAAAGTATTACACACCAAAGCTCAGCCCACACTGCCTTGAATGTACAGAGAACACCTATATTAGCCTGCAGCTTGGCAAAATCCTCTCACACAAGGCTAAGATATTGGCTTTCTGAATCCCAAACTGAAAATGAAAACCAGAACGGTTCTATGTATATACCTTTTGTTGGATTGTAAAATCGAAACATTGGAAGTTGAACCATCGTTAAGTTGAAGACCTTCTAAAACAGATGTTTAAATCCACAGTCTTGGGATGTGCCTATGTGAAGACCTGGCATGTGAGGTGCTACTTCCCAGTGAGGGAGGGGGAACACACACACACACACGCACACACACACACACGAAAACCTTACTCACTAGTGATGCCGTGGACGGGCTGGTGGCTGTTCTAAAAAACAGCTGCTATTTAAAGTATGTGGTTAGCGTTTTCAATCAGCCTCAGTTATTTGCATATTAAATCAATTTCACATGCAAAAGGCTTCCTTGTATAAATTAAATGCTCGATCAAAGACCCCCATGCTTCCTCAAAGCATGCTCACTCCAGGCTATTTGGAAAAGCCTCAGCTTGAGCTCTGCTCACTTGAAATATCACCCATAGGTGTTTTGTTCTTATTATTAATTTATCAAATACACTAGACTTATTATAAAGTGGCCATAATTCAAATTTTTTAAAATGATTAACTCATTGAGTTCTCTTAGCAAGGAGGAAAAGAGACTTTGGTATTGTCCCACTTTACAGATGATGAAACTTGGGCCTGCATCACTCTAAACGGGATCGTGCAGTCTGAAGAAGCTTCCTGGGAAAGAGGCTTGGCACCCTACCTTCCGCTGCACACTATGTTCCTAGAAGGACCACAGCAGTCTATCAAGAGTAGGATAAGGGCTCCTGGCCCAGTGCCTGGCTGCTTTGGGATTTCTGCTTTGCCCCTGTAGCCCTGTCTCCTCAGCTTCCCTCTGAGTTGAGGGAAGAGGAGCAGGGTATGGCCAGGAGCAGATAGCAGAGAGGAGATCACTACAACTGTTGATAAACGTGGGTGTTCAGCCATTCTCAAGAATGGCGATGACAGCACGGAGAGATGGCTCAGCAGTTAAGAGCACTGGCTGCTCTTACAGAGGTCCTGAGTTCAACTTCCAGCAACTATATGATGGCTCCCAGCCATCTCTAATGTGATCTCATGATCTCTTCTGCAGGAAGATATGTATGCAGGCAGGCATGCAGATAGAGCACTCGTGGACAACAAATAAACCTTAAAAAAAATTGCACTGACATCTTGGTGGTATGGTAGTTGAAAGGTTTCAGGAGGCGACTAAAGTGCCACCGTTGGCATCTGGGTAAAGCCTGTGGAGTGTCCCAGTGTTGGTGTCCTGGTGTTGATGTGTTTCAGTGAGCAGTCAGTAAGATGTTAACACTCAGGGGTGTCGGTTCCCACCTGGAATCCCAGCACTTTGGAAGATAGGTGGAGGCAGGAGGACCATCGAATATCTACGGATGGTCTCAGATACATATGAGACCATCTCTCATATGTGTGTATGTGTGTGGGATTATTTTAAAATGAAGAGGGGTTTGAAATGCCGTTTTCAAGAAGCCAGGGATCCATCGACGCATCTTCAGCCACACAGCTCTGTTGCCCTGTGCTGAGGAGCTTATGACAATGACTAACTTCCATAGATAGAGCCTACTTTCACCTTAGGCCATGGCCACTATTTCGGAGGCTGAGCCCCACACTGAGTTCTTACACAGGGGCTCTTCCTGCTCCAGAGTCGGGACACCCAAAGCTGTGTGCTCAAAAGCCCCGTGTGCTCAAAAGCCCCATGTGCTCAGCATACTCTCTTGGGTCACTCAGCCTGTGGCCATCCCAGGTCCCAGTGGCCCTTACACATCCCTGTATCATCCAGACCCCTCAACATCAGAGAGGGAGAAATGGAGATGTCCTGGGTGGAAATGCGGGGGGCAATAGCACAGGGACGAGATGGGCTCAGCCAGGGCAGGGGACAGGCAACGGGAGAGCAGTGTGGGAGAATGAAAGTGAACTCTCATCTTTTCCTATCCCCTTCCTACTGCCTTCCGCCAGCCAGCTTTCGGAGATCCACGTCCCGTACTGCACATGGAAATGAAACAATAGCAGTAGGACGCTCACTGTCATCCTGCTTCGTGCTGTGTGTGACAGAGCAGGGCTGTCATCTCCCACAGGTTCAGAGAGGCAGCGGAAAGCCTCTGCTCCCGTGGCCAGGCCACAGACAGGAGTCTGTGATCTCTGCACTCAACGTCTTGGATCCTGACTTAATTCTCTTCCCAAGCTAATGGGACAGGAGGACACTGATCATCATTAAATCCCTAGCCCTCAAGTGCCACCAGGCAGCCCTAGCGGGCAGCTGCAGCCCAGACATTCCACGTGGATTACATTCACAGCAAGACCTTCAGCGTTTAGGCTGATTTGTCACAGTGTTTCTGGACTGGGCCTGGGAGAGGCCCAGAGGATGAGTCCAGGAATTCCACAGCCTGTAGCCAGGGATTAGGAGGCACTGTTTCCTAGCCCTGGGACAGGACCTGTGGCTCAAGTTTGGCTTCAGTGCCTGGAGTCTGTCTGGCTTTGAAAAACAAATCCAATATCCTTGCCCCGTGATGCCCTTGCAGTTACTCGTTACTCGAGAGGCTGGTCACTGGAGCAGGGTGGGTTAGAGCTGACACCAGCCTCACTTTCTCTCTCTCCTCTGTGTCCCCTCCATCCTCCTCCTCTACACATGCCCTTTGATCAGTGGATAATGGGCTCCTTCCTTTGCCCTACCCCCGGTTTGCACTAGCTTTTATGATTCCTTCTCCACAGATGGCCAGTGGCTTTCTGAGGCTGAGTTAGTGTTCCAGCGAGGCAGTGCCAGGATACAAGTTGGTTGGTGTTTTCATTTCTCTCGGAGAATTCTGCTCTTTGGAACTGAACTGCTGGAAGGTGCTGAGGCCGGAGGCTTTCTCTGATAGGTCTCATTCTCCTGCTCCCACCCAGTCACTGCAATCTGCATCCTGACACTGGGTTAGAGCGAGGGAGGCTCTTGGAAGTCCCCGGGAATACTGCAGTCCTAGGAGCATGAACAACAACAAAATAAGGGAGAAAGTAGGGTTTTTTTCCCCCTTGTGGCCCTCTGTTAGACCTGGTAAGAGGCAACCTTGCTGCCATATGGGGGTCATCTTGCTAAGCCTTTGAATGGTGTCACTCTCAGGAGTGGCTGTGTGCTGCCTGGAGCTGTAGCCAGCATTTAGCACCATGCTGTCTAATTGTTTACCAACTAGTAGCTCATGCAACCCCCACAGCCCCATTTCACTGGTATAGAGACTGAGGCATAGCTATCTGACTGACCCCACGCTATCTGACTCCAGCGGTCTCCCTCTGGTCCCTAGGCAAGCAGCTAATCATTTTATAGGCGTAAAATCTTTGCTAAGCCCCACTAACTGCTTTGAGTACATCGTGTAGCTTAGCTCTCGAGCTCTTCTGCAAGAAGGTGTTTTCCATTTGTGGGTACAGATGCTGAGCCCCAGGGTAGTCAGCCCAGGGATTGTGGACCTGGGCTTAGGCTTTTCTGTATCCTCCTGCTTTTTATTTTGGGGCAGTTAGCACAGGAGGCAGGGAAAGGTTGGAGAAGATTAGGTAAGCGAAGCTACACACTCATCTCTTCTTAGGCTCAATCCATGCTTGTTAGGGCAGCTGACTCTCACAGTTTGATGCCTTCTGAGTGTCTTCCCCTGTCCCTGCAGAGCCTTACCATGGGGGTCCAAGGGCTGGGATTTGGGGAACCCTATTTCCCATCTCTCTCCAGCCCTAGCAAACCTGCCCCCCCCCCCAGCTGCCTTGCTGTCATCCCATTCTCAGCTAGACTTAAGAACTGAGGGGCATCGGATGTGTTGATGCATGACTTTCATGCTAGCACTCTTGAGGCAGAGGCAGGAGGCTCTCTGTGAGCTTGAGGCCAGCCAGAGCTAGACAGGGAGATCCCATCTCAAACAAAAACAAAAGTCTTGAGGTCACTTTTTGACTTCTTTCCCACCTGTCCTCTGTCAGGGGCAGGCTACACCCTATAGAAGTATACCTTGAATACTAAGATTATTTTATAGCCACACCTTCCACACACCACTGAAGGGAACACGAACCAGGAAGCAGGCTGTGTCGAGGCGAACGTTCTTTGTGGACTTTGAGGAATCCATTCTTGCCCGTCTCTCTCCCTCTCTCTCTTTTAAAGTTTACTTGGGAGGCCATTAGGCTGCATTGGCTCCAGTGCGGTGGGCTTGGAGTGAGTAAACTGAGGCCCAGTGAAAACGAGCAGGTTCTTGGTTTTAGCTAACCAGAAGCCTCCCTAGAACTTCAGGGAGTGTTTCCAAGGAAACAAGCAACACTTGGCAAGTGTAAGATTGTCAGTCAAGCCATTTCCCCGCCTGATTCTCTATCTGCTCACAAATTGTGCCTGCGCCTGCGCGGGAGCCTCTGTGGCTTGGCGCTCCCGCCTTTCTGGAACATTTTCACATTCATACCAAAAAAAAAAAAAAAAAAAAAAAAAAAGGCAGTATTCCTTCTGCCTAAAGTTTTCCTCTTAAAAAATATTCTCTGACAATTTCATGCATGTTTATAATATACCCGGGTCACACCCATCTCCTGCACTCTCTTACCCTGCTCTCACCTCCACCGACCCCCACCTCCTCTTACCAAGGTCCCTTCCCACTTTCAAGTCTTTTTGTTTTTGCTTTGTGACCCACTGGGCTTTTAACCAGAGCGGCATATGTGGACACGGGATAAAGGTTTCCTTAAAACAAAACAAAACAAACAAACAAACAAACAAATAAAAAACCAATTACCCATATGAACCGGCGTGTAGCTCATAGGATGCCGTGAGGGAGTTAGGCGGTTGGCGCTCTTCTACCCAGTCCTTGGGACTGCACTCGGGTCAGCAGGCTTAGCGGCCAGTACCTTTACCTGCCAAACCTCGTAACAGGACCAGAGAGAGATGCCCAGCGCTGGAGCAGGCAGGGCACCAGACCCCCGAGCCTGGAGGTCGCCCCTTGTGTCCCAGGCCTGGCTTAGCTAGAGGCTAGGTCAGCTCCTGCCGCAGGGGCTGGGGCCGGAGGGTAGGTGTGGGGTCTTTTCTGATATGGGAGACAAAGTTAGAGATGCCCAGTTTTTCACAGCTTAGAGACCTGAAGTCTGATCTTGGTGAGTAAGCTGGGGTCAGCGGGGCCCTGTGACTTCCAGCACCCTCGGTGGCTGATCCCCGGAGCGCCCAGCTCCAATGCTGCTTCCATTTGGAAACCGACGGAGATTGTATTTCAAGCCTCCACCCAACCTCCTTCAGAAGCCGGCTCACAACCACTGGGTGAGAGTTTAAACTAGAACTTTCCATGCGGCCCTGAGGGACGAGCTTCCATCCTCCCCCTGCCAGACTTTAAGCTGATTTCGATGTGTATTAATGGGCTTTGGGTCATACTGAATTTAGGATTTCGTAGGCTGAACTCTGCCTCTGCTCGCTGTATTGCAACA
This sequence comes from Psammomys obesus, assembly GCF_907164565.1. Lineage (NCBI taxonomy): Eukaryota > Metazoa > Chordata > Mammalia > Rodentia > Muridae > Psammomys > Psammomys obesus. The sequence continues at coordinate 1,965,540 of NW_026590767.1, read as the reverse complement.
GAGCTGTGTGTGAGCGCTTTCGGCTGGCTGCTCTTATCCAGCCCCCCAGTGCAATGGGACAGAGCTTCCAAAGGAGAAACCCAAGAGGTACCAAGAGTGCGCACACTCCATGGCTAGCACTCCCTCCCCAGAGGTGGAGACCACAGCTCTGAGTTGGTAGGGGCACTTCAAAGAGATTCCATTCATACTCACACATCCCCACAACCCACCCCACCCCCAACCTCTTTTTCAGTCTGGGGATGAATTCCAAGGCCTTGCACACGTGCTGGGCAAGCCCTGTGCCACTGAGCCACACCCCACGCCTCTCTTTTTCTCTTGGTTAGCACTCTTGTCACGACCGTGTCATGTGATGTGTGAGAGAATGCCTCTGGTGGCCCCCGTGCCAGCCCATGTGGCTCTCCCAGACTCCTCCTGCAGCACTAGCCAGTCCTAGGTGGGTATTCAGGCTGTCACCACTCTGTGCCTTCCTCACTTGAGAGGTGAGACAGATTATCTAATGGGACTCAAGTGTGGCACTCTTTCTTTTCTGCTTCATGAGGAAGATGGAGCATCTCTTCATTTAAGTCCCTGGTCAGTCACTTCCATACACCTGCTGGGCTCCAGAAACACACCGACCATTCATGTTCCTCAACACCGACCACCACAGATGCTCAAGGTTGTGTGTTGTTCACATTTGGGCGGAGGCCTGGAGCTTGGCTTCTTGACAAATAGAGAACGGGGTTCTGTTTCTCTCCGGGGCAGCTAGAAGGCTTTAGGATGAGGCCCAAGTGTGCTAAGCTGGGGTGTGAAAAAGGTTTCCCACGGAGTGTTACAGTTTAGCTCTTTTAGCATGAAGAGTGCCAATGACAGCGGTGTTCCACAGCCTGTGGCAAACCAAACTGTTACAGCTCTTGGTTAAACTGTGCTGCTGAGCACGGCTGAGGTACGGGTCAAGGCCCATACCTAGTCAGCTTGAAGCCAAGACACAGGCCTGGTCAGGCCCAGGCCCAGTGGGCAGGGGGGCAGGCCCAGCGAGATGTGGCCAGGCAGAGGATAAATGATGAATCTCAGATGGTCTTTGTGGGTACGTTTATTCTTTATTCCTGTGAAATCAAGGGCAACATAAACCCTGGGCAGAGGGAGGGGTTTCAAGGGTGACTGTGTTTGATCCACTGGAGTTAGGGGGTCAGGGCCACTTACTGGCTGTATCACAAGAAGGAAACTACAGTATTTAATTATCCTAAGGGTGAAGGGAAAATCTCCAAGTACAGTTGAAGGTCACTGTCTTAGGCTAAGATCTCCTTAGCAGGGTGGGGTGTTTCTAGGAATTCCTAGATGCTTGCCAGAGCAATTTCCTTATCAGGGAAGGGTCTGGCCTATATGCCCTGAAGGCTATGTGACACTCTTTATAAGATCTGGGGTCACTCAAATCAGGGGAGACTAATAGAACCCTGCTGAGAAAAGGGAGTTTATCATCATAGACTGAGCACAAATAAATGGCATCCAGAGACTTCAACCTTATCCAGCAAAGCCCCACAGTTGTGAGTTGAAGACTTGGCAGCAAGGCTTGAAGAGTGGCGAGGCATCAGTCAGGACCTGGGAAATAAGCCCTTGGCAGAAAGATACGTCTGGAAGTCAGTCAGCCTTAGGGAGAAGCCTCTTCATCCATCAGTTGGGTACCTCTCTATGGCCTAACACCAGATTCACAAAAAGAACAGGGAACTTTTCTGAGGTTTTACTGTTTGGGTGTGGTTTGTCTTCCATGTATGGGAAGAAGTGACAGGGACCTCAAGAAGTGAGGCTTAGAGAAAGGCGGTTAGGTCATGCGGAAGTGCTGTCCTCCAAAGGGACTGTGGGACCTTAGAAAGACAGTTCCCAAGAGAGTCTCTTTTGTCATTTGATGGCTCTTTCTTTGGTCATATGATGGTGCCTTCTCATTGTAACACAGTCCACCATGCGGTACAGCTAAAGGGGTCCTCAGTGGAGCTCAGCAGATATCAGCACCCTGCTCTTGAATGCCCAAAACTGTCAGTGATGCTGGAGTTCAAACCAGAGCCTTGTGCATACTGGGCACCGCCCTTTCCACAGAGCATCATCCCTTCTCTTCTGTATGCATTTTCAACCTTGAGTAGGTGATGACAGTAGTAGAAACTGGACTAACGTAGGTAGGCAGACTGGCATGGCATCCTGTGAGGTCAGTGTGATTGTTGATGAAGAAATCAAGACATAGAGAGATCCAGGAAGTAGTCCGGAGCCACCCAGCAGCAGCAGTCACAATTTTCACGCTATACAAACTCTCATGTGGGTAAACAAGTGCCTCCCAGGCTGATGAACATAGAAATAGCCATGACTCTAAAATATGCTTAATTCCAAAAACCCAGCCAGAAATGGCATCAAGTTCTTCCTAGTCACTGTCACCATTGCCAGAGATGTTCTTTGAAGGGTCACTTTATGGTGACAAACTAAACTGATACACTAGGTACTACAAAAGGCCTTTCCTCAGGACTCAGATTCATCTCTCTTCCCTTCCTCCTGTTGCTGCATGAACAACACATATGTCTGGAGACGATGGTTTATCTATACTGTCAGCTTGATGAGACCTGAAATCACCTGGAAGATGAGCCTTTGAGCCTTCCTGTAGAGGATTACCTTTACTGGGCTAATTGTGATGGGAAGACCTGCCTACTGTGGGTGTTATCATTCCCTAGGCTGGGATCCTAGACCACATAAAGGGTGAAAGTGAACTGAGCACAAGCATTCATCTTTGATTCCTGACAGTGAGCACAATGTCACCTCCTGCTCCAAGTTCCCTGAATGCTTGGGTTGCAGGCTTTCACCACCTGTCCTGGATAACTGATCACCAGTTGTATCTCATGCTCTGGGGTAATTTGGCTGGCTCCATCCATGTTAGGTCGACAAAGAGAAAATATAACTCACATGGTCTGCAGATAAATGGTTCCTGACTCAGCCCCCTTATTCTTCTTCTTTTTTTTCTCTTCTGTTTGTTAATAAGGCAAAGTTTATTTTGGTGCCATTTATTTCTCTCCTATTCTTTTTTTTTAATTGAAAAATATTTTTCCATAGAACATATTTTTATCTCAATTTCCCCTCCCCCAGCTCCTTCCCACTTCCTCACTCTCCCAACTCCATGTCCTGTCTTTCTCTTCCCTCTTTCTCTAACAAACAAAAATAAAGCAAGCAAGCAAACAACAACAAAAGAGACATACACTCAAAATCCCTCACAAAAACAAAAGACAAAATGTATAAACAAATGACAATTTAAAAAATCCAAATAAAGGAAAATGAGACAAAAAAAAATCTACAAAATGTCTCTGAGTTTGTTTTATGTTCAGCCTCCTTTTTAATCCCAACTCTTTAACTGTGTGGCCTGAGGCAAACTCCTTTAGCCCTTTCCATTCTCTGTGTGGAGAAGAAGGAAGGCCAGAAACCTGGCCTCTGATTCGGAGAGGGACGGACAGCTTCAACCTCCAGTCTCCAGGACTCTCGTCTTCGGGTCACATCCCACTGATGACCCAGGACTCGGTGACCCAGGACTTCATTTCCTGAACTGGCTTCTGGAGTCCCAGAGGAAATAAGTTCTATGGGCTGAGAAGACAGGGAGACTAGGGGAGTAGAAAGCTGGTGTTGCCATCAGAACTGTCATCCCAGCAATGACAACACCTTTTTGGCAGAAACCCACTCAGAAGGGAGTGGTGCTTTCTGCAGAGCCCATGTTAGTAGATATTTCTTTGAGGCAAGCTCATGGATTACAGGAACATGCTGTCATTCAGAAACACAATGACCTTGACTTTGGGGAGTTCCTTATTAGGGTTAGATCAGAAGTATCAGGCTGATGGACACAGAGGTAGCCCTAGAAATCACTAGTTGTCTGCACCGGGCTGACTGTAGCATGCAGAAACTTCCAGATGACATTTTAAGAACCATTATAGAGTGTTCTGACAAGCTGAAGCAGAGAGCTTCCTTCAACTGCTTCATGCTGTGACTGTCACTAAGTTATGCACAAAAGCCCGGAAAGGGCTCTTTCACAGGAGGATGAGATGTTATTAATGTCGGTAGACAGGACACACAGCTAGGGAAGGAGGGATGGGCGGAGCCATGCTTGCTGCCTCTGTCAGCAACAGCAAGGCCTTGGGGACTGGAATACCTACTCCCACAGGATCACAGCCAGCAAGCTGGCACCACAGCTCCAGGGCAAGGATATCATAGGTCCAGTAGGGGCAAACACACTGAGGACCCTGGGCCAAGCACCGTGAGCTCACAGTAGGAACACCAGTACCTTAGTGGGCCTGCTTGGGGGGGGGGGGGGGGGTATGATATTTGGGGGCAAGCTGGGGGGGGGGGGTCATTGCAGACTCCAGTCACAGGCATGGTGGCTCAGAATGGTGGTGACTTCTGTTTATTGCACAGATATATATTTGCCACTACAGGCTTGGAGAGTTGGGCCGGAGCTGCTTTAGCTGGTAACTGCTGCACTCGCAGTGAGCAGGGCTCTGAACCCTCATTTCTTTTCTGTTCTCTAGAGCTGTCTCTTTGCAAAGCCCAGCTCTCTGGCAGACTTGGACCACAAGGCCTCTCTCACCCAGAGCCCAGTCCTGAGTCCTCTCTTTTAAGCACACAATGGAGCAGCCTAACAGCTTTGCCAACATTAGCCCTCCATTCACCCCACCTCTTCCCAGTCTCCAGGTGGCTCAGGCACACCTTGTCTACCAACTTACCTCTCACCCTTGGGTCTCAAATCCAGCCCATGCCCTCATCCCACTGCAGCCCACATAGTCCCCAAGTCAGGCCCCACTTTTTCTTCATTTCTAAATGGATCCATTCCCTCTCAGCTCCCCTCTCCACAGCACTGTACTTATCTGGGTCCATTGCTTCACCTTCTGTCAGCCCCTGAAGCAGAGCTCCCAAGGGGTGTGGCCTCTTGTTAAACTCCTCCTCCTCCCTTGGGAGCTTCAAAAGAGGTTGGTGCCAGGGTCCCCTGCTGCCTGCTCAGGATGCTACAGAAAGTTTGACAGGAGGGCCCGGGGCAATGGCTCAGTTGGCAAAGTGCTTACCAAACAAATGTGAGGAGCTAGCTGATTTCAGTCCCTTGCAAGCTAGCTGCTGTGACACCCATCTGTAATGCCAGCACTGGGGAGGCAGAGATGGGGAAGTGTAGTGTTTTAGCTTGTGCGCCTGGCACTTTACAGGATCCCTAGTTGCTAGTCAACTAGCCCTTTAAGAATTCTAAGCTGTTAGAACTGCTTGACCCTATGACCTTCAGTGTCAGATATAAAAAAGGCATCGGAGGCTGAGAAAGGGAGATTGAGTAGAGTGAGAGGAGAAGGCGGCTGTGGCAGAAGAGATTGATAGGAGACAGTTGAGCCAGGAGAAGCTGAGCTGAGCACCTAAGCTACAACAGTTGTTATAGTTTGGAGCTGCCACCATTGGAAAAACTGGGAGAAGGGACTGGTTAAGCACAGAGTTGGGGGACTGAAGGGGGAGCAGTTGGGAAAGAAGTTAGATTCAGGGATTCTCTCTCCCTCCCTTCCTCCCTCCCTCCCTTCTGTCTTTCTTTTTCTTCTATCTAGTTTTAGGGGGTGAAACCAAGAGGATAAAGGGTGGGGAAAAGAACCCAGAAAGTAGCAAAGACAAGCCTCAAGGGTGGAAGAGGCTTCCTGGCCAGGCAAGGTTCAGGTTCAGTGGCTCTGTCTCAAAAAAAACAAGATGGAGGGGCTAAAGGGATGGCTCAGTGCTTAAGTGTCTTTGCTGCTCTTCCGGAGGACTGGAGTTCATTTCCCAGCATCCGTGTTCATTGGTTCACAAATTCCAGCTTCCTGGGATTCAATGCCTTCTTTCTACCTCATCAGGCACCTGCACACATGTGGCGCGCGCACACACACACAGACACGGTGGAGAAGATTGGGAAGACACCCCATATCTACCTCTGATCCCCATCTGCATGTGAACACATGTACATATGCACGTGAACACACATGTAAGGGAACACACTTACACGAGACTGTAGTAATGTTCTGAGAACACTTTGTCATTTTAATGGTGTCCTGCAGCTTGGACTCTTGCTGAATTGGATGGTATCATAGCAGCTTGGAGGTGAAGATGCTAATTCAGGTTAGGAACCGGGGCCGCCAACAGAAACAGAGTGTGGCCCACGTTCGCAATGTTTAGTTTTTAATGACCACATGGAGAAAAGTACAAAGAAATGGTGGAATAAATTTTTAGTATCTTCTTTTTAACTCCACATATGCAAATATTGTCACCCCAACATGTAATCGCTATGACAGTTGCTGATGAGACACTCTGTGTTCTTTTTATCCATCTTAGCTCTTTGAAATCTGTGGTGTGTCTTAAGTTGGACAGGCTGCATTTCAAGGGTTCAGTGGCCGCATTTGGCTCCCTGCTGCCAAACTGGACAGGCAGGGACAGGCCACAAGCCTATTGATGGCGCCCTGGCATCCCTGGACTGCTAGCCTGAAAGGCACGTTGGTGTCCTGTCCTGCGGCCGGCTTGCTGAGGAAGCAGAGGCAGCTTTGGCAGCCGAGATGAGGGAAGTTCCGGGCTTTCAGCTCAGGACAGCTCCTTTCCAGTTAGATCAGAGTATCTTCTTATCTTTCCCCCACCCCCAATCTGGGTCCCACATCCAAAACAAATTTCCTCCTACTCCAGACCTCCTGGGGCCCAGTTCTGCACCCAGCTGCAAACCTGCTGCTGCTTCCTGTCCTATTTGCTTTTTGGAGAGCTGGCTGCCAGGCCCAGCAGAAGAGCAGGGCGGGACCTGGCCCAGAGATCCAAGAGGGCTGGGAGAAGGCTAGGAGTGTGTTCTTTGCCTTTAGCTTTCTCTCGCTCTGTCTGGAGGCCAGCATCCTGACCAACCCCTTGTCCCCAGGCCCACGGGTCCTCCCCAGCAGCTAAAGAGCCCTGTAAGCACAATAGCCCTACCGTGAGAGTCCCTGGCCATGTGCCAGCCTCCCCAGGGCACTCCTTGGTGCTCAAATATGCAAAGGCAGCAAGAACGGGACTATTATTAGACCTTCCCCAGCATCCCAGTTACTGGCCACATGATCCAGCACTTTGATGTCACAGTGGGAGCCTCGTCCCTGCTCTCTGAGACACTAATGTGGCATTTCTGAAAACCCTTTCCCACTGGCGCATACGATCACGGCACTCCGATTATCTTTTATTTCCATAGGCAATTAATCTTCTTTGTCTTTTTTTTCCTTCCTTCTTTCTTTTCTTTTTTTTTTTTTTTTTTCCTTTAATTTATTGCACGTGTCCTATTCCTAGCCTTTCTTGCTATTTGGAATCTGTGAATCGTTTGGGCTCATGTGGAAGGCTCACTTTTATGCGCTAGGTTTTTGCTGAAAGCTGGGACAGCAAGGATAGCTAATGAGAATTTTTCCCCTTTTTTTTCTTTTTCTGGTGCTGTAATTCTTAGGCATGTGGTAGGAGGCTTTGCTGGGAATCTCGGAGAGGTGACTTGCTGGTGACCCAATTTCAGAGCCTCCCAGAGTGCTGCCACCTGGCTGATTCTGCATCTCAGTCAGTCAGTGTGACTGAGCAGCGTCTGTTGCCAGGCCTGTGGCAGGGTATGAGGCACACGCAACAGGCATGAGCCCCCAGCCCCTGCCGACCCACTGTGCAGGCAACAGGGAACAACGGTGGGCAGACATGCATGCTAACCCAAGGACTGGGCTTCACTGCTCTAGAAGCTGCTGCTGCATTTCCTGGCTAACGTGGTGGTTCTTGGAGACAAAGATGTTAGATTCTCTTGCCAGCTTTGCTGCTCATATGCCCTGGGGCAGAGTCTCAGAGTCACTTCAAAGTTTTTTCCTAAAGCTGTCAGCACCTGCCATTGCCCTTCCCAGGTTCTGCTGTTCAAGAAAGCTAAGAATGGCCCTCCATCTACCTGTCCATCCTTCCATCTGTCTATCTATTTACCACCTATCTGTCCCATTAATACACACACTCATCTACTGTACCTATGCTTTTCTCGTTGCTATGGCAAAAGCAACTCAAGGAAAGAGTTTATTTATCCCATAGTAAGTATTTGCTGGGGTGACTTTGGAAGCCAACCTGTGGTTCTGACAGTTAGCCACAGGTAGACAAGATGATTCCTAACTGGCTAGTCAACTCGGAGCGCTTGCCTGGGCCTGTACTATGTTAAGAGCTTCAAATTCTGAACTCAGCCTGGGTGACAGGCTGGGGAATGTTGGCACCATGAGTCCCCATGTCGAGCAGACAGGGAGTACTACAGCCCAGAGAAGTGAAATGGGCTGCCAGGCCTGCCGGGCTCAGCAGCGGGGGCACAGCGTAGTGTCTGTCCTTTGCTGCTCTGCTGTTATTATCCAGGTTCAAGGACTCAGTGTGAGGAGCCATCATTCTAGAGTGATCATGGTGGTTGACTTTGCTAATCCTCATAACCCCTCGCAGGTGGGAAATAATATTACAAAAAGGGAGAGGGGGGGTGGAGGCTACAGTGTGTCTTCTAGAGCCTCTAGCTGGAACCAAAGTCCAGAGAGGGAACTCAGGTGGCATGCTTAGAGGCTGCCAGGAGCTGGCTCTGCATAGACAGGAGGGTGCAATGGCAGAGATGGAATGGCCAGCTTGGTTTCTAGCTCGTGGTCTGTAACCAGGGGTGGTGATCTAAGAATGGAACAATCTCAATCCCAGTGTCTCAGTAGTCTCAACCTCCCGAATGCTGTGGCCCTTTAAGAAAGTTATTCATGGAGTGGTGACCCCTAACCATAAAATTATTTCATTGCTATCTTCACAACTGTCATTTGCTACTGTTACGAATCGAAATGCAAATATTTGATAGGAAGGGTATCTGATATGCGACCTCCACCAGTTGAGACCGCTAGTCTGAAGGGTGTTCCCAGTGACTTTCCCAGGAGCCATGATGGCTAAAGGACATGAAGACTCATGTCCTCACAACCTGTGGAGCGGGATTGGCACCAAGAAATCAAGTGGAGCAGACACTTCAGAGGGGACAGAAGAGATCTGTGGGTGAAAAGGGAGAGTAGAGTGGCCGGGTGGCAGCTTCTAGTCCGAGTAGAGGACCTGGTGGCACTCACTTGAATAAACCGCCCCTCTGTGCGGAATTAGCCTTCTTCCTTCCCATCAGGTCTCCAGCATCAGGAAGCAGGTGGGATGAGGCCAACAGGAAGTTTCTCAGGAGCAACTGCAGGGAGAGGAAGCTGGGTGGGGAGCAGGGAGGAGCTAGGAGAGGTATCAGGCTGCAACCAGCAAAGGAGAGGCAAGGTGCAGACAGGCAGGTGGCCGGGCCTAGTGGAAACAGCTTCATCTACAGGGCAGCTTTACGTTCCCTGGTTGGTGAGGCCTGCCCCTAAGGCAGGTGCATTTTACTTCCTTTTTCAATACATACCCTGCCTTCTCCGCTGTTCCTCATGCTAGGCTTTGGCCCCCCGGAAGCAGCTTCCCCTTTGTAACACACTATGTATTTTACTTACCTTACAGCATGCTTTTTTTCCCCCCATCTCCCCAACTCCAGCTCCAGTTAAGATGCAAGATCTGCAGAGGCAGGGATGTTTGTGGATTCTGCTTCCTGGTACATCCGCAAGGCACAGGACGGTGAAACAAGCAAACAGATAGATGTACTGCTCGTTTTTAAACTCGACTTTATTTGGGGTTACCTGAAGCCTCTCTCTTCCAACCCCCCAACCCGAGGGAAGAAAGAGACTTGAAGGGAGAGGGGGCACAGATCCCTTTACTTCTCCCGGCTGTTTAGGGTCGATAGGTTCTCCTGGGGCTATACCAATCTCTTTCAACAGCTGAAAGTTTCTAGCTGTCCTCCACACTGTCTACCTCTGGGCCACTCCAAACTGCTACGCACCACACTTTCTCTCTCTGGGGTTCCATATTTATTTCCCTCAGAGTCCTAGACCACGTCCCTCTCCATGCCACATGCATGAGGCAGTCTGTTACAAGCTGGCAAAGGCCACATCCCACGTGAGGCAATTATCAGCTGTGGACAAATTAAAAGCGAAACTAAAATCCCACACTTAGGATTAAAACAAAAACATATTTACATAACTTAATGGAGTTTACAAAGAAACCAAACTTCCATTACATATAGATGCTTGTTATTCCATTGATTGGAACCTCGAGAGCTGAGGAACAGGGAGGAGACACTAGTTTTGGAAGGAGTCTTAAGAGTTTGGCTTCCAGGAACCAAGGTGCTACAGCACATCACTCTCCTGATGTCAGATACCTTTCCCCGACACAAGAGGACCTGAGTTCACATGTCTGCCCCTGTCAGGACAATAGAGGATGGGCATTTCAAATTGCCCATTATAATGGTGCCTTTTCAATAGAATCCGCCAATGCTGTTGCTTAAGTATTCCTTGAAGACAAGTCTTCCATGGAACAGCCGGCAAAAGCAGCGGTACCTATGTGCTTGACACACAGACAAGTGCTGGAGCCCTGTCCCCACATGCAAAGCTGTTTCCACTGGGAAGCCGCTTCCCATAGACTACCCCAGGACCCCGGCAGTCCCTTCCGGATGTTACTCTCCCTTGGTGTTGCTGACCCATGGCCAGGTCCCCAGGGCCGGGTGTTGATGCCAGTGCTTCACTGGGTCACTTTGTCAGTGTTGTGCCTGGCACCGTGTGCCCTGGCTACCCAGAGGGTTGGAAGAAGTGTCTGAAGGCTGCTTCCACACTTGGCTCTCTCCTTGGAAAATTTTGGGCTGCTCCCTACCACCAAGCAGGCTGGCTGCCTGCTTGGCCTCCCAGCATCTTCCTGCCTGAGGGAGGCCCCCCTTCCTGGAGCTAGTCCTCTGCGGGAGTGGACATCCATACTTCTCCTCCAGTCTCATAAACTTGGTCTTGACATGGGAACCTTTTGCAGAGAAAATCAGAGTACCCTCTGAGGGGCTGCTCTGTAAATTGGCCACCCCCTAACATGAGACCAGCCGAGGCCAGGATAACCAAACAGGGCTTCTAAGAGCTTTGGACAGGATTCTGCTGTAAAAACGGAGACCTCTTTACATGGTACACGAAGGCCTTCCATAAGCAGCTGTCTCTGGCCTGGTATCCCTGTGTCCTGTCATGCAGAACCCCCAGCATATTTGGGCACTCCACGGCATTGAAGCTTTGTTCCCATGAGAATGCATCTCAGTTCTAAAAAACACAGGCCCAGCCTCCATGCTAAGTGAAGATTTCTCAGCGTTCTTCTCCTCCCCCAACCCCCTGGAGCTGTTCCCTGCTCTGAAACATGGCAACAGATGCCTGAACCTCTGGTCTGCCATGCTGTACATGCTAATGCTCACCCACTATTTCCAGCTAACTAACATGCACTGGGCTAGTAATTACCATAGGAACTGGCCTTCGATTAGTCCTCACAATATGCTGACTATGTTGGCTCACTTTGTGTGTCAGCTTGGCTGGGGATGGCGGCCTGAGGCGGGGCCAAACATTGCGCAGTGTGTTTCTGTGAGGGTGGTTTTTGGATGAGACTAGCATTTTAAATCAGTATTCTTTGAGAAAAGCGGGGTGCCCTCCCTAGTGTGGGTGGGCCCTGTGCAATCAGTTGAGCGCCTGAATGGAACAAGAGGGTGACCTTCTCCAAACAGAGGGTGTTCTTGCAGTAGACATCCTTTAGCCTTGAACTTCAAAAATAGACTCTGCTGGGTCTCCAGCTGCCAGACCACCCTGCACTCTGGCCTTGCCAACCTCTTTAACCGTGTGACTATTTTTCCAGAAAGCCCAGACTAGTACAGCGAGAGAGCCAGGGCAGTCAGGAGAAATGTTATGGTGTGGAAAGCGAGGGAGGGACAGAGTGTCCTCAGAGCACAGTTGGAGAGGGAGTACCTTGTCATCTTAGTTAGGTAAGAATGGTTCAAAAGCAAGGGTCTCTCCCATCCCTCGTGGCCACTGCATGGATGTACATGGTCATATTTAAGGATAAGTTATCATTTTTATGTGTGCTACATAAGTGCAGGCTGTGTGTGTACATGTATGTCAAGCCAGAGAGCAACCTCTGCTATAGTTCTTCAGGTACCATCCACCTGAGATAGGATCTCTTACTGGCTGGAACTCAGCAAATAGGCTAGGCTGCCTGGCCAGTGAGCCTCAAGGGATCTTCTTGCCTCTGCCTCCTCAGCACTGAAATTACAAGCTGTGGTACCACTCCAAGGTTTTATTTTATTATTATTATTATTATTATTATTATTATTATTATTATTATTTTAATGTGAGTTCTTGGGGACTAAAATCAGGCTGTCCTGCTTGCAAGACAAGCACTTTGGTGACCAGTCTCTCTCCATAGTCCAACATGTGGTCACTCGGCAGCCAAGTCATCATGTCCATGTGATTCCTTTACCCACAGGAGGCAACCAGCCTGCTTCGTGGTTGACACCTGACCCCACCGAGCAGTGTGAGACACTGAGCCAGCTGTCTTGACTGCGGCAAGGGAAGTCAGTGGTGGCTTCATAAGCTCTCACAGGCCCTCTCAGTCAGCACCCTCAGTGGGAGGCTGAGCCTCACTCCTCTCTCCTTCCTGTCCATAGCCTGTCATGACCCTTCAAAGTCACTTTGTTTCTCTCTGACCTGAATCGAGCAGGCTGCAGTGGCATCACCAAATGGCTCCAGCCTTGGTTCTCAGTTCTCAAGAACTGACCTTGATTTCCACCGAGATTTGAATTTCAGCTTGTGCTCACTCAACCTTCCTTAAGAAAGTGAGATTCTGTGGCTTTGCACCAAACCATCTCAACACATCCTTGTGAACAGAGACATGAGCATGGGATGGGGTGAGAATGGGATGGGGCAGAAGGAGGGGCCCTTTATGACCATCGAGTAATACCTTTGTGTCCATTGACTACTCTTCCAAGCCCGGTGATGAACTAAATTTAATATTTTATAGGTTCCAACATGTTAATTTCTCCAATTTTGCCCCAGCTGCCAGTCACACAGCTGGTACAAACATTTTTTTGCTTCCATGTGACATCAACACTTTTAGAGTGAGTGATTTGACCCAAAATGTCAGAGATGATCGCAGGGCACTCTTCTGAGGAAAGCTGCCTTTTAGAACGAAGCTCTTAGGAAATGGCCCACTTCAGCAGACACCAAGAACAATATCCGAGGGAAAGTATGAGCAAGCCAGCCCTGTTAAAAGAATAGGTTCGTGGAGGAGATGAAGACTCAGGAACTAGCCTGGCCAATTGAATTCACTTGCACTTCTCATTTCATCCAGAATGTCTGGGTCATGTAGGATAGAAAAACCTATGTCCAGGAAGTCTGAAATGTTCTCTCAGTTGGTACAGAACCGGCATCTCAGCCAGGGTTTGGTAGATGTTTTCTGTAAAGGGCCAGAGAATAAACGCTGCAGGCACCACAGGTTTTGCGGTCAGTGTTGACCGCCTCAGTCCTCCGCAGGAGCACCAGGCAGCTTGAAAGAGCTTACTGACAGCCTATGTTGTGGGGCACTGACCCTTCAATTTCACTGAATTGCCGCATCTCAATAAATACTACTGAGTTTTTGGAGCCTTTTGCAAGTATCAAAGCCATCCACACTCATATGAAAGCGCCTGTCATGAAAATCACTTGCCTATTTTCCCTCTGAAGTGAGAAGCAGGCCTGTATCATGGTCTCAGAGGTGCTGTTCCTCCTCTTTACTCCAACACACAGGCTTGTGAAGTGGGAAGGATTACCATATGGGGCACCAAGTTGAAGAGATTTGGCTACTTAGAGTTGATTAGTGAATAGTTTAGGTTGAGGTTCAACCCTAGATTGGCTTGACTCACTGCAGAAGGCAAAGATGCTTCTTCCAAACTGATATTACTGTTTCCAGAGGAAACTGAGGCTTCGTCAAAGACTCTAGCTGTCTTCTGTTCCAGTCTGCCCTGTCCATTTAGAAGAATGTAGAAATTTCAGTCAAGACTTTAGGTGACTCTGACAGGGTCTACCCAGTGGGTCATTGGTCTAAACAGAAGGCACTGACCTGGGTATGGTGATTGACATTTGTCAAAGGGCATGACTATCCATGAAATTTTATCAAACTCAGCAAGCCTTGCTAGTATATGTTAATAATCCTAGCACCCAGGAGCTGAGGCTGGAGAATCACCAGGAATTTAAAGCTAGCTTGGACTATATAGTAAGTTTCAGGCTAGTCTCACAGTCTAGTCTACAGAGTAAGACTGTCTTAAAAAACAAAAACAAAAAACGAAAGAATAAAAGATTGTATCAGGCTCATTGAACAAGGTTCCAAATAAATATTAAAAGCACACATTTAAGCAGAAGAAGATGGAGATGGGAAGAATGGCGGCAGGTATGACTTCTAACACACATCTTCTTGGTCTGGCCGTGTGTTCACCATTTTTGAAACAGAAGCAGGAATTGCTGCCTTGCTTTGGTTCCCCAGAGGAACCGAGGTGTGGAACGAACTCTGCGGTCGATGAGGAGGGCCTGGCACAGCCCTGTGGTCCCAGAGCCACAGAAGGAATTAACAAGTGTTCTGCTTCATTTTTCCAGGCGCCACACTGTGGGCTGACCTCCCAGAAGATCCCTTAGATGACTTGTGCAAACAGCCTTCCAAAATCAATAGGCTGCAAAAGTCTATCTGGCTTGTGAAATATTCGTTGGTCCCCTTCACATCCATCAATGTCCCCCGTCCTCGCCTCAGCATTCAAGGCTCCCTCCAGGCTGGGATGTTCGGTGGGCACATTGCAGGTGTTGGGGCTGGCAGGCCAGTTCAGAGCTGCAGTGAATTGATATGAGAGGTGGGTGGCAGAAAATACAAATAAAAAGGGAGCCAAAGCGGCTATCTGGGAATCCTTCTAGGCCTGTTGTGTTGATAGCAGTGTGAGCCATCCATGGAGAGCTAGCGGCTTCCTCTGCTTGCTTGTAGCTGTGGTTGCACTGGTTACTATGTGGGTCATGCTCCACATTGTTAACGGACATCATTTATAGAGCAAGTGCTGTGTGCCAGGCATGGCTCTCCAAGCCTTACAATCAGTTCGTACCAGCCCTCAAAGTACTCTCCCTGCTTTACAAGTGAGGCTCAGAGGGGTAACGGGCCTGCCCAAGTCTCACTGCCCAGGGGGCTTAGGATCTGATCCCTGGCTCTAGAACCAAGGGGCTAGGTCAGAGTCTTTGCATTTGTCACATCCCTGACCGCAGGTCTTATGTCCACACACTCCCTGAAGCCCTGATCCGTCAGGGAAGCTGGCGGTGGCTATGTTCCTGTGACTCCTGGGTGGCAATGAGTTTTTCCTAGCTAAAGAGGAAGATGAGTATCCACAGCTGCTCCACTTTCATTCCTGCCCTCGTCAGGGCTTAATAAGTACTGAATCCATGATGTGGTGGTTTCAATGAGAACAAACAGCCATTAGCCTGGGTATTTGAACTCTTGGTGGTGCTAGTTGGAGAGGGTTAGAAAGTACAGCATTGCCAGGAAGTATGTCACTGGGGGTGGGATTTGAGATTATATAGCTTCATCCTATTTCCTTCTCTTTGCTTTGTGCTGCTTTTTCAAGACATGAGCTTTCAGCTGCCTGCTCCTGTTGCCATGCCTATCTTTTGTTGCTATGCTTGCCTTCTATGACGGACTCCTATCTCTTTGGAATCAGAAGCCAAATTGAACTCTTTCTTCCTTAAGTTTCCTTGGTCATGTGTTTCATCACAGCAACAAAAGAGGAAATTAGCTACGACAATGATGAGTCCCCTTCTCTGCCTCGTCACTCAAGGCAAGTCCAGGTGCCCAGGCGATAGTCCCGACAGCATTCTTATCTTGAATCCAGGGAAGCAGGTCTGCCTCCATGCTGGGTCTGTGCATGCAGCCGGCCCTGGCAGGCGATTGAAAACACCCATGTTTTTAACAGAAAGCACTCTGCAGTGTTTATGGAAAACGAGATGCACTTGTGATTAAAGACTGCTGTGCAAGGAGAACGATTGGAACTTGAGAGCTGCGTGTGAGAAGAGAAGCCAGAACCAGGGTCTGGTGACCTAGGGACCAATCTCACCTCCCTCCCTCCCTGTCAGGAGAAGGTGAATGAGGTGATGTGGTATTCACAGGACACCTCCATTTTGTCTGTGGCTTGAAGGCTAGTGAAGAAATGATAACAGCGCTGTACTCTAGTTCTGTGTTTGGATCCAGGTGTCCTTAGGAGAATTTTAGGTCTTCACAATAATTTTGGAGGGGTGCTTGCAATGGGATCCGAGGCTTCATCCATGTCAAGCCCCTTTGCAGACACTTTTAAAAGCCACATTTCATGAGATCTAGCATTTTACAATTAGCCATTGAAGTTGGGAGTTACCAAGTAGAAGATTTCAAAACAGATGCCACTGTTGGCAGTCCCAAGCACACACAGATAGATGGAGTGTTAGCAGAATCTAGGTTGGATGCAGGTTAGTCCCACAGTGGGCTCCATGTTTAGGGATGCATAACCTGTGATGGTTTGTTTGGTCATCAACTTGACGAGGTCTAAAGTCAACTAGGAGACAAGGCAAGTCTGTGAGAGATCACCCAGACTAGGTTAACTGAGGAGGAGGTCATCCTCAATGAGGGCAGTATCATTCCACGGGCCGGGGTCCTGGATTGAATAAGGAACAAGCATGGCAAGACTTGCATTCCTCTCTTTACTTCCTGGTGACCTGTGTGTGTCCTGGAACTGTGAGCTAAAATAAGCCCTCCCTTCCCAAAGTTACTAGGGTCAGGCATGTTGTCACAGCAACAACAAAATGTAACCAATACACATGCCCTCTGATGCTCCTGTCCTCAGATGACTGGTACTATCAGAGAGAAGACCGAGGCCAACCAGGTGGCCCGAAGGGCAGAGAGGACGGGAAATGCAGGAGGCCAGCATAGAGGAGGAGGGCTTATGCTACAGCTGAAGGATGAGGCAGCTAGAAGGGAGAATGAATCACTGGTTGCTCAGAGGGAGCTCAGAGTACACACTCACCTGGCTGGGCCAGGCTTGCCTTAGGGAGGAGAGTAGGTAGAGGTCTGGGCTGGGCAGGATATCAGGACTGAGTGTCAGGCAACAGAATTTTGGCTTTTGATGCTGTGCCCTCAGGAACAGAGTTCCACGTCACAGCCTTCATCTACCCAGCATGTTATTCAGGCCTCCAGTAGAGTCAAGGCAGTTCATTAGTGCCTCCCCCTCCCCCTCTTCAGGCTAGCCGGTTTGGCTTGCTCCATTTTCGAACATCCCCAACCCAACCACCTTCCCCCGTGGAACATTCATCCTGGTTGAAGACTCCATCATTTCTTCTGTGTAGCGACCTCAACTGCCCTCGCTTCTTCCATGTGGTCCCGGAAGCCACCACAACTTTCGAACTCTAACCTAGACTGAGCAGCTTTCCTACAATGCTCCAGTAACATCCCTCTATCCTACGGAGGAAACCCAGCTGCCGACCCAGCTTGGCATTCCACAGGTCCGTACCCTTGTTTCTATCCTCATGCTAGGTGCACGGCTGCCCAGCCAGGCTTACCTCAGGGACTTTGCTCTGTCATCTCCTCCCAACTCTGTTTAAGGAATGCCTTTTCTTTCCTGTCTCTGTCCCGCCCTCTCAAGACTTCCCCTACTCATGAAAGCAGCCAGTCCCTCAACCCCTCCACTCCCACACCTATCAGCCCGGATCATTGTGTTTTCTTCAGGGGCTGTAATCTGGAATTGTGAGCCAATACCCACCCCCTCAAGTTGCCTTCGTCAAGGTGTTTTGTTACAGTAAACACAAATGAAACTAAGACCGTGTCTGTATTAATGGTGGGGGTATAGGTTCACTGTGGGTTAGTAAAATTAAACATGTAATTTTGTTTCCTTCCAGATTCCTTAAGGTCCCTGAGGGCAGCTTGAGAAACTGTTACAAATGTTCCATTGTTACATATTGGATAAATGAATGCAAAGATGAAGGTTTAGAATAGACCCATTGCTACATTTGGTTAAGAGTAGTATGAGTTGAGAACCAGACTGTGTGCTGGGTGTAAAAAAATGGGACATTCCTGCCCTTGAAGAGTTCCCAGTCTGGTTTGACCAATACAGTTACAGGTACCAGGCATTTTAATGCAATATGATGAGGTCTGAGGCCTGCAGCCCAGTGCTGAGCCCACCCAAGGAGACAGAGCAAGCACCTGCAGGGGAAGTTCCTTGGAGCTGAATGCTAGAGAAGATATACCTGTCCTGGAAAAGCAGAAGTATGGTTTAGATCTGGGGATCATCTTGTGCTGGCCTCCGAGCTTTAGGGAGTTTTAACATCTAGGAAGGAAACGAAATACAGTGTGACCCCTGGGAAGCAATCCCTTCATTTCTTCCATGGATGTTTACTGAGTACCTATTGAGTATCAGACCCTGTTCTATGGTTGGGTAGTTCTGTGCCGAATAAGACAGATGAAAGGATCTCTGCCTCCAGTAAGTCTGCATTTCAGTCAAGGACGGGAGACAGCAAACAAATAAGCTTACACCATCTGTATATTATGGTAAAGTCTGAGAAAAAAAACAGTCTACCGGTTAGGCAAGATGGTTTAGCGGGTGTGCTCTCCAAGTGTGAGGACCTGAGTTCCATCTCTACAGTCTGCATAGAAACCAAACACAATGATGCACACTTGTAAGTCCAATAGGAGGTGGGGACCGGCAGATTCTTGGAGCTCACTGGTCAGTTAGTACAGCCTACTTGGCAAAGTTCTAGGCCAATGAGAGACCCTGTCTCAAACAAATGATGGAAAGCTTCCTGAGGAATGACATCTGAAATTGTTTTTGACCTCCATACATGTACACCCCCCACACACACACACACTCACACACACCCAAAGGAAAAATGCTAAATAAGACTGGAGTGGCCTCAAGGGCTTATAAAAAAAACCCTGTAGACCATGCTAGTAAGACAGGAGAAAGACAGGAGCTACTGCTGATGCTATTGAGATGTTGTTTGGGACTGAACTGTATCCCTCCAAATCTGTGTGCTTGAGCTCTAATCCCTACTAGGCCAGTGTTCGTAAATCGAGACTTTGGAAAGGTCATTAAAGTTAGAAGAGGCCTTAGGGTTCTGTCTTCATTCCATAGGACTGGAGTCTTGACCAGAAGAAGGGGAGACACCATGAGTGCCGGGCATCCATGCCACCCATAGGAAGACACAGCCTGAGGATGGCCATTGGCAAGTCAAGGAGAAACCAAGCCTGCTGGGCATCCTGGTCTTGAGCTTCCCACCTCAGAACAGAGACAGCAGTGTCTGCTGCTTAAGCCACACGCTGTGGGGTTTTGCTGTGCAGCTCCAGTAGACTGGTTCAGATGGGAAACATCAGAGGGCCCAGTTAGGCAGCTGGGAGAAATGAATCAAGGTGGGATAAAGAGCGCGAGAGCTCATGGCAGCACAGAGATCATGAGAAGCAGTGACAGAGGCCAGCTTGGAGGTGATATCCACTTTAAGCAGGACCGTGGAGACCAGAAGTATATCGGTATATTGGCAGCCTGGGCTCCCAGGTAGATGTGGTTAGGTTACGTTTTCCTACAAGTGTAGGTTAAGAGACCATGGACACCTTCATCACCATACTCAGTCTTCAGGATACTGGGGTTTCTCTCACCCCTTCATTTCCATGCCAACTAGGAAGTGGGGGTGGGTGGGGGAGGCCATTGTCCTACAACTTCCTCTCTCTGGGGGCTGGGCTCTTTGGGGCCCATTGTTCCCCTGTACAAAGGGACAGTGATAAACTGGTTGTTTGTGGCTTCTAGTGCCAGTAGGAGAAGCTGCCTCCCAGTTTTTCACTCCACCCTGGGGCACCAGATGCTGCCAGCCCTCTGGACACAACAGGGCCTACAGAAGACTGACTGAGGTTGTACCTGAGCCACAAAAGGGGTATTGATGGGTTGTGGGCAGGCTCAGGAGGCTGAGGACAATGCCAGGATAGCCCTGGGCTGGCACAGGCTGCCTGGACTGTGAACAGTATGGCTGCTCCTCTGTGTTCAGTCCCAGCATCCTTTGCTCTCTCCTGTCTCCTGCTGTTCTCTCCTGCCCTTTCCTTTGTACCTGCCCAGCCTGTACAGCAGCTACCTGCCAATCAAAGCCTCTAGCCCTCCTGCTGCTTCCTCTCTGCGTAGGTTGCCACACAGTCCAGTCCAGGATGTCTTTTGTTCAGATAAGTCCTCACTTGCCTTCCCTACACACTTGTCTGGAGTCCCACGGCCCACAGAAGCCTGTGAGAATGGCTGACTCTGGGTTCTAGGAGCTGTTGACTGGACATAGCTGTCTGGTTGATCTGATCTCACCTGGATCCAGGCAGCCACTGGAACCAGTGGCCTAGCATCTTCTGTTACCATGACATCCTCTGGGATTTACCTGCACCCTGAAAATGAGCCTGTGGAAGGCTTCTAATAGCGGTCTTCCCCATGTCCTCATTAGGATGAGTACCCTGGCTTTCCTCAGGACCCAGACATTCAGCTTGCTTGAGCCCAACTGGCCTAGAATAGGCATTTTTCTATTCTGTTCCCAGGCCGCCAGTTCCTTGTCAGCACCTTTCTTCTTTCTTGGGTTGACCAGTAGTCTGGCACTTGGGCTTACATCAAGGCTATGGAATCTGCACTTTAAATGCTAGTCCAGGGGGATAGCGCCAGTCTCAAAAATGCAGTATTTTGGCTAGCTGGGCAGGTGGCTTGGGACACCTTTCGTTCAGATGCGTCAATGCTATTTCACATTATAAATGCCCTGAGCTCCCTGCTGTGGGACCCTGTCTCATTTCATCAGCATGGAATGATCAGCTGTTGAATATTTGCCAAATGGAGGTTGAGTGCACACTCCCCGAGGGCAGGTGTGTGCCCATGCTGTTCTGTTTATGCGGGGCTTACAGGAGAGCTTGCTACAGACTCAGCCTCCACATAGCCCTCCTGAACATGTAAAAGCTTCAGAGTCCCCTAGCCTGGCTTGTCAGTTTCCCCAGAAGGCTGAGAGCCGGATCCATTCGCTTCTTGGGGCTCTGTACAGTGTTGGGTGCTTGCCTTGCGTAGGTTTTCTTTGTAATAGTTCAGACGACTTCTTCTGTGTTCTAGCCAATGAATCCACTGTCATAAGTAATTACAGATGACACCGGGATGCCTTCCACAGCTCGGTTCCATTTGTTCCTTATAGTCAGCTACGAGGGACTCAGGACTCATTATGCTTACCCCTCCTGCTTCTAACGGAGGCAAGGCCAAGACTTAGGGATGCTTAATATTTTGCTCAAGGGCACACAAGCTGAGGATGAGCATAGAGCCCAGCTGGGGACACTCTCCTCTGCTTGCCTGCCTACTTGCCCCTCTCTCCCTCCCTCTTTCCTCTGGGCCTATGGTAGGGGCCTGAGTGCTGTCCTGGCTTACTAGCAAGCCTTAAGAGTTTTACAAGCTAAAGTAGGGAGATCTTTTTGCCTGAGGGGACAGACATCCTTTTCTAAATCTGGAGCCTCTGAGGAGCCCCCCACCCCAGCTTTTTAAAATCTGAGATCAAAATTAGTAAAATTAACCATGTGGGGACCGAGGATGTAGCTCAGTCAACAGAGCTAGAGTTCTTGCCTGATATACACAAAGCCCTGGGTTCTAGGCCTAGAATCACACAAATCAGGCATGGTAGCACATCTAGAATCGCAATACTTAGAGGGTAGAGGCCAGAGGACCAGGGGTTCAAGGTTGTCATTGGCTATGTTGTGAATTCAACACCAGCTTAGGTTATGTGAGTCCCTGCCTAAAACACGAAGTGCTGAAAATGATCCACGTACAACCGTAGTTCAGTGGCATTTGGCACACTTACTGTGTCATGCTGTATCACAACCAGAGGAAAATTCTGAGCTGGTTTCACTATCTCGGAAGAATCCCCCCGCATCCCCACAGAATCAGTTAGGCCTCATTCCCCTCTTCACATGCTCGCTCTCCTCTCCACTTGGCCTGGAACAGTCATTACTCTTAACGTCGACTTTTGGGCTCTATGGAATGGGCCGCTCTCAGCATCTTGTACACAGAGGGCTACCCAGGATGTAGTCCTTGTGTGCAGCTTCTCCCGCTCGGCAGAGCAGTTTCAAGAGCATGATGTAGTCTGTCACCACACTTCTGTCACCGAACGTCATTCCTCTCTGTAGATGAATGAACAGCCTTCCTTTGTGTGGACTGACCGGCCCGCATTTGTTCATCCAGGCTTCAAAAAGGTTCTGAAAAAAAGAAGTTTTGCTTTTATGGGATGTCACATTCTGCAAAGTAACTTTGAGAAGTAGCTCCGCATCTCAGCCCAGGTGGACTCCCTTCTGTCTAAAGGGGTCCATGACATGGCCACGGCCTCAAGGAGGCACACCCCAAGATGGCACAGAGAAGGTCAGAGGGAAGCCAAGCCAGGCCTTGTGGTGTACACTTACCATTCAGTGGAGACAGGAGGACCGTGAGATCAAGGTCAGGCCTGAGTTACATACACAACAAATAAACCAAACCAAAAACATGAACAAGAGGCTGGGGGATGGAGCAGTCCATCTCCACAGTGTGGAGATCTGAGTTCAGATCCTCTGCACCAACATTCAGCTTAGCACGGTGGAGCCTGTCTGTAATCATTGTGCTGAGGAGGTGGAGACAGGCAGATCTCCAGAGCTTGCTGGAAAGCCAGTCTAATCAAACTGGTGAGCTTAAGATTCAGTGAGAGACCCTGTCTCAAAACTCAAGGTGGAGCCAGGCACAGTGGCACACACCTGTAATCCCTGCACTCGGGAGGCAGAGGCAGGCAGATCTCTGTGAGTTTGAGGCTAGCCTGCTCTACAAAGCCAAGCACAGAGAAACCCTGTCTTAAAAACAAACAAACAAGCAAGCAAACAAACAAATCAAGGTGGACAGCCATAGAAGAAGATCACTGACATTTGACTTTCATATATGTGTATACCACATAGATAAGGTGTTCATACCTACATAAACATGACTGGGGTTGTGGGGGAATGATCTTGCTTGGCCTAGCCCTGGCCCAGGGTCACTGACATCTTGAGTGTAAAGCCTTTGGCTATTCTTTCTGGTCAGGAAATTAGGACCAGGTTCAGGTCCCGATCTTTGATCCTTACCATGCTCTTCCCTGTCCTGGGTGCTTCCTGATTAAGATCCAGCCAATTTGGATTCGAGGTTGCGTTTTCCCTCTGCTCTCAGTGTATAGTTTTCCCATGCTCATGGGAGACAGATCGCTGAATCCTAACACGAGATACCCATGCTGGCTTCTGGGACAACCTGAGAGCTAACCATGCTACCGAACGAGGACCATGTGACCCGCTTTGCAGCACGCCAGCCATAGCAACAGTGAGTGCAGTCAAGCTGACCATGTGTGAGGGGATGGGAGACTCCAGTTTCAAATGTCCTCTCCGCGCTAGGTTTGGGGACTGTGAGGATCTGCATGAGGGACAAGGGGGCTGTAAGGTTAAGAAGGTGATGCAGGCAGAGTCTAAAAGCTCAGCCAGGAACAGGAGCAGGGGCTGGCTCAGCCTTTCCCTTGACTTCAGCCACATAGGTCCTCGGAGGTGTTTAGTAAGCGTAGTGACACTGTCCAGCATCGGAGACTCAGGCCTGCAACCCCAGAGCTCAAGAGGCTAAGGCAGGAGGATTTCTACAAGTCTGATGGCAGCCTGCAGAGTGAGCTCAAAACCACCCCTCTGCCATCACCAAATACTCATACAGCTAATAACAATATTTATTAACATTATAATTTAACAGCTCTTAAAAGCTGTACAAGAAACTGTGTGTACATGGCTGATTTGCTTTGTTCATAGGCCTACCCTATTTTCTCTGTGAGGAGTGGATGAGAACCAAGAATCAAGGTCTTGCTTTTCTGTTTGTTTTTCAAGACAGGTTTCTCTGTGTAGCCCTCGCTGTCCTGGAACTTGCTCTGTAGACCAGGCTGGCCTCGTGCGCCACCACTGCTCAGCTCTAAGGTCCTGTCCTAATGAGAGCTGAGCACCACTCCAGGGCACCTGTGGCTACCTGACTACCCACCAGTGTTCCAGCCACACTCGGAGTCATGGAGAGCAGATGCGGCTGTGCGTGCTTGGCTATGGCTCACGTTTAACCAGATTGGAGCCAGACACAGCTATTCTCGGGCTCTCCCTCCCAACATCCTTCTCTTAGTGGCTTTGCGG
The DNA here is from genome assembly GCF_907164565.1 of Psammomys obesus. NCBI lineage: Eukaryota > Metazoa > Chordata > Mammalia > Rodentia > Muridae > Psammomys > Psammomys obesus. Next base: position 1,941,474 of record NW_026590767.1, on the reverse strand, counting down.
ACAGATTCAGTGTCTCCACATCAAAAATGTTTCTAAAACTACTTTAGAAGTACACTAATTTTTGTTTTTTGTGCCTGTGTGTGCACACACGTGCCACAGTTTGCGTGTCAGAGGACAACTCGTAGGAGTTGGTTCTTTCCTTCCACTGTGTGGGCCCTGAAGGTTGAACTGAGGTTGTCAAATAGGCTTTTAGGTGTGGAGGTCAAAGGACAGCTTGAAGGACCTACGGTGTAGGTTCTGGTGATCAAACTCAGTCCTCAGGTTTAGCAGCAAGCACCTTTACCCTCTGAGCCATGTTGCCGGCCCCAGATTCTCCTCATCTGATAACCTGGATGGTGCTGGCAGCTGTGTTGCATCATTTGGCTGATGCAACAAGTTCTTGAGCTCCTGAAACATGTGCACAGGTCAGATGCCAATTCAGTGGTCTGGCCTAGGGCACTGTGGTAGTCTAAATGAAAATGGCCCCAATAAGCTCGTAGGGAGTGGCATTATTGGAAAGGATCAAGAGGCCTTGTTAGAGTAGATGTGGCCTTGTTGGAGGAAGCGTGTCACACTTTGAGGTCTCAGCTGCTCAAGCCAGGCCTGTGGCTCACTCGCTTCCTGCTGCCTGCTGATCCAGATGTAGGACTCTCAGCTCCTTCTCCAGCTCCATGTCTGCCTGCGTGCCGCCATGTTTCCCACCATGACAATAATAGACTAAACCTCGGAACCTGTCAGCCAGACCCAGTGAAGTACTTTTCTTTATAAGAGTCACTGTTGTCACGGTGTCTCTTCATAGCAATAAAACCCTAACTAAGACAAGTACCCAGGTGAGCCCAAAGCTCACCGGGCTCTGTCCATCCTGGGCTTCATGAGACCTTACACTCATCCTCCTTGTGCCTTGGACTGTGCATTTGCTGACTCAGCTTCCGTGGGGCCTTGTAGACAATCTATATTAGGGCTTCTTCTCAGTTCCATGGCTCCAAGGTGGGCCTCCTCCATGGCTAAAGGCATCCTGGCAGCTGTGACCAGCCTGGCTAACAAGAGATGGACCATGGTTTTGCTGTGCTAATGGTCAGAGGCACACAGCTCCAGGTGCCCCTGTGGCTATCACACATACCCCTGAGCCTGTGGATGCCAATCTTACCCCAAGGTGCAGCCCAGGATGTTGGCACCTCTGCCCGTGTGCAAGGGGGGCTGTCCTGTGATGTTCCTGTGGGAAGGATGGGAAACGTGGGCCTCTCTTTCTGGCTACAGCCTCTGCTCTCAGTCATATGTAAACTGTTAGCGTGGCTTTGGGTGTCGTATTACTGCCACATGGGCTGTACAGGGATGCAGGGGACAGGAAGAGGGACTAATTCCCCTCCTGGGGCTGCCTTGGCCAGGTTCTGAGTCAGCACCCCCAGGAGGGGCTCAGTGTACACGGGAGAACGGGCTCTATCGAGAGTCTGTGAGTGCACTCAGGCATCTGGAATATTCTAAATCCAGAAGGGAACACACACCCTAATCCCAAGAGAATGTGGAAAATGAGTGGCAGAGCCTAAGGCTCACTCTGTCTCCCCGAGCTTGGCATGGTCTACAGTGTCCCAGCTTGAGGGGCTTCAGTGTTTTTCTGGTAATTTATGGGGCAGCCATTTCCTTTAGGACTGGGATGGAACAGCAGAAGGCCTCTGTTGTGTTCTGTCCCTTTCCTCCAAGGTGAGAGGGGTCAGAGTTAAGATGTGTCCCTCTTTGGATTGGAAGAGTTTAGCCACACTGTGTAGGGGTGGGAATGAGGTGGGAGTGACTGTGAGGCCCGAGTGTGGGGGCGAAACCGTGAGGAGCTGAAGTAACCGGATTGAAGCATCTTCTAAGGTTGCCATGGTTCAAATCTAGGTTAGAGGAGCCAGACTCGGGGCAGAAGTGGTTTCAGGGTGTGGCAGGGGGCACTTTGGTACTTAAGTGTATAAGGACAGGAAGATGGCTCCACAGTAGTGCCAAGGCCCGACATAGGTGCCTGGTGGTGTTGAGAGAGAGGGGTCTGGGTGAAGGTGGGTAGGAACAAGTGAGGGCCTTCTTCTCAGGGCAAAGGAGAGCTAAAGAGGCAGGGGGACGATGGCTGACATCTCCTGAAGGAGCAGGCGGACGCTAGGACTTCCGTGAGCTTTACGTGTGTGTTCATCTTCCCCTCACAAAGAGCACATGCGGAGTGGTATTGTGCCCGATGCACAGATGTGAGGACCGAGGCTCACTGGCGGTTGCTACTGAGCGTAATGGTGCAGCCAGCTGGAAGTGGAACACATCTATGAGCAAACTGTATCTGCCAAGCTCCCCAGGTGACTCTGAGCCATACTGTCTGGGGGTTGCGTGGTGGTGACCATTTTCCAGAAAGGACCACTTTGGTGTTAAAAGCAGAGACACAGCACCTGTGGATGCTTCACAGGGAAGAGTAAAGGTAATAGGTGACCTTTAGGTGACCTTCTGAAAGCATCCTGTGAGTGAAGCTTTTCAGGAGACAGCTTTCCGGGCAGCAACTAAGGCCAGCCGGGTTTTTAAACTCTGTAGAGCCCTTTTGTCGACAGCAGATACTGACTGATGCCAGCTCTTTCCAGGAAAAATGGCGGCAGGCTGACAACGTCTGTGTCTGTATCCAGTCCATAAGGTAAGACGTTCATTTCTGAAGGATTTTATTAAGCCGGTGTATTTGAAGAGATCTTACCTCCAAATGCTGCTGTGCCTAAACTGAGCTGAGTCATCTCTGAGCTGGTTTATAAACACCGCTTGGCTGGCAGTGATTTGTGCTAGCTGTTGTTTGTTGGTCTGGCACTGTGTATTATAATGCTGGTTTTTGGGTCCCCTACATCTGGTCCCTGTCCAGATGAGCATATGCGCACTTGTCCTTGCTGTGTAAACCTCTTATGGCCCTTGTGGGTTCCCTCACACACATTTCATATTCTCAAGTAGAAACACACATACACATATGTAAAAATAAAATATTTTAGAAGTAAATAAATAGGCAAAGCAAAAGCTATTTAAAAAACCTGTAAGCCTATATAAAAATAAAATCGTATAGCAAACCTGCACGCACATACACATTACCTGCTTTGAACAACTACCTGAGAGCTCTTGGAATTGTCCTTTGTTTTTTGTCCTCATTTTCATTGCTTTCGAGGGTTTTTAATGCAGGTGGCCACATCATCTCATCTATAAATACTCCCGAAAGTTGCTGTAACATGTGAGAACCTGTCTCTCTCTCTGTGACTGCAATACCAGTATCACGGTCCCCAGAGTCATTCCTTCATATCCTCGGGTGCTTGGAGTGTGACCAGTTTCCAGGTTGCCTCACAAATGTCCTTTTATAGTCAATATGTTTAAATCAGGGAACAATCTCTGAATTTAGTCGATGATTTTTATAGTCTTCTAGAATAGTCTCTCTCACTTTGTTTTTCTGTGCCAAATTATTTGCATTTTTTTAACTCTTGGAATTTTTCATTTCATCTTTGCGGTGTCATTTCACACATTTTCCAGCTCCTTGTGTTTCCCTTATGTGTTTATGGATGTGGGCATGTATATATTTCTGTCTTTTTTTTTTTTTTCTTTTTTTCTTCAAGATAAAAATCTTACTATGAGGCCCAAGACTTGCCTTGAACTCATGTTTCTTCTGCCTCCACCTCCTGGGTCCTGAAAGCTCAGTTGTGGCCTTTCGTACTCAGTTCTGTATTTCTTTGAAATTGGAGATAGAAGCATTTCTAGTGATGTGCAAGTGGCTCTGTGGCTAGCCTGGTAGTTCACCTCAGCCCCTTTCAGTATTTCACCTGCCTCAGCAGCTTCGCCAGGGCGTCTCAGGGCCATCATTTTGTCAGGAAGGGGACACGGGACCATCTGACCCTTCTACCTGTGTTCATTAGCAGACGCCACTGAAGACTTCCCGTGGAATCCTCGCTGTCCCCGCCAGGTGGGCTCTGCGCTTCACTCTCTGAGCCCGCTCTTCTTACTTCTCTGTTGCGCGTGCACGTCATTCTGGGGTCCTGTTGAGATGTAGATTTTGACTCAGGAGTTCTGGAGTGGCAAGTTCCTAGCTGCTGCCAGGGCTTCTGCCTGTGCAGCTCTGCAGGACTCCGCTCTCATCAGCCATCAGTGCCGATGGCACAGGAGACTTTGCAATGTGATGGTGCGGCGGAGGCTTCTGAGGATGACACCCGGATGACAGGAGGACCATGGAGCGTGCCTTCCTTCTCCAGTTTTGTAGAGAATTTGGCTGTACGATTAGTATACTTTCCTCCAGGTGTGAGGGCAGTTTTACAGGCCTCTTACAGGATGGGAAAAGGAGCAGGATTCTACCGGCCTGAGGACCATGGGCGTCAGGCTACCTGTGCTGCAGCTGGACCTGAGAGGCAGCAGCAGTGATCTCCAGGAAGCCTGTGGATAACCAGACAAACTGTTCTCTATGTCCTGCTTATTTATGATGGGAGAAACAGGGCATTGTGGCGCACGCCTTTGATCCGAGCGCTTAGGAGGCAGGCACATTTGGATCTCTGAGGTCAAGGCCAGCCTGGTCCACAAAGTGAGTTCTAGGACAGCCAGGGTTACATAGAGAAACCCTGTCTTGAAAAACCGAAAAGAAAAGAAGAGAAGGAAGGAAGGTAGAAAGAAAGGAATAAAAGGAGGGGCTAAGGGTCTAGAAAGGTGGCTTAGTGGTTAAGCTCACATGCTGCTCTCTCAGAGGATTTGGGTTTGGTTCCTAGCGCCCATGTGAGGCAGCTTACAATTATCTGTCACTCCAACTCCAGGGTATCCAATGCTTCTGGCCTTCAAGGGCACCTGAGCTCACACGCACCATATCCATATAGAGATACACACACACATCCACACAATTAAAAATAATAAAAATAAATATGTAAAAAGCAAATGACAGGAGTTTGTAGATTCTCACATTTGAGGCAGCATAAGTTATTTTTGTTTTTGTCAAGACAGGGTTTCTCTGTGAAACAGCCCTAGCTGTTCTGGAACTCACATTGTAGATCACGCTGGGCTGGAACTCACAGAGATCTGCCTGCCTCTGCCTCTGCTGGGATTAAAGGCGTGTGCCACCACTACCGGGTTAGAATGAATATTTATAGGTAGAAAAAAAGAAGTTGGTTATTTTTAAACATGAATATTTTAGCTAATTGGAAAATTATGCCTTCTATCTATTGATTTTGTAGTTGTTTTGCTACTTACAATGCCAACAATTTTCGGTATCTTTTAAATTTATTTATTTATTATTATTATTATGTGTGTATGATATATGTGCATGTTTGGGGGCTGTGTCAAATGTGTGTGTAGTGCAGAGGGCAACTCGTGGAACAAAATCAGTTCTGTGCGTTTCAGAGATCAAAACAGTAAGTGTCTGTATGTTCTGAGCCTTCTTGGTGGCTCTGATTTTTCAAGTCTTTTGTTTGTGGAAATATTTTCATCTTCCTTGCAATTTTCTTTTACAAAATTTTCCATTTCATCTGCATTTTCCACTTTTTCTATTTTTAGCATGCTTACTTTTTTAATGTGCTATTTTCAGTGTTAATGGTGCATGCATTTTTATATTAAAATCATATTTCTCTTTGTTTAAAAACAAAACATGATTAGCTGGGCATAGTGGCGCACGCCTGTAATCCCAGCATTCAGGGAGGAAGAGGTAGGCAGATCTTTGTGAGTTCAAGGCCAGCCTTGTCTACAAAGTGAGTCCAGGACAGCCAGGGCTACACAGAGAAACCCTCTCTTGGAAAACAAAGCCAAAACCAAACCAAACCAAACCAAACCAAACCAAACCAAACCAAACCAAACCAAACCAAACCAAAAACACCCCCACATGCTTGTTTCATGCCAGAAAATTCTGAATTTTCATGCCAGAAAATTCAGGTAATAGAAGTAAATACAAGAAGGCGTGTTTGTGTGTGTGTTATGTGAGCACATATGCATGCATGTATGTTTGCACACAATTCCACCTATTCAGAAACAACTTCCATTAACACCTTAGAGTCCATATTTCCAGATGCCTTTCTATGTCAAAACCAGTTGGACTTTTTTTTTTCTTTTTACAAAAAAGTCACCAAATTGCAGTATTTTGCAATATGCTTTTTCCTCACTTAATTTACTGCGGACATCTTTCCGTGTCATTAAGCTTTTTGAGAACTGTCATGTTTGTGTCCTGTTGTATTATTTGGCTCTTTATTTTTAGTGACTTCATGGCTGGCTATTCTGCCGGTTTCCTGTCTTTCACTATTATAATCCATAAGGAAGCCAGTGAGCTTTGGAAAACAAATTTCTGTGTACGTTCATTCTTCTTTCCCTAGAACAAATTCTGGGCATTAACCCGCTGGGATAAAAACCAAACACATTTCCAAAGCGTGTTTGACATCTGTTAAAAACTTTCTCAGAAAAGTTGCCCGAACTTCAGTCTCACCACAGCGCATGCGTGTGTTTGTCCTTGCCACTGGTGTTAGGCTTTCTTACAGGTAGGACAGGGCATCTGAAAGTTGCTCCACCACGAAGTCACTTGATATTAGGGGCATTGATTATTCCTAATACATATCCAGAAAAGTTTATTTCCATTTTAGCAATTGCTGCTCTGTTTTCTTGCCATGTTTTAAAACAGGGCTTTTTTTTTTAAAATTGTTTTAGAATATCTGTTCATTTAATATCTATCTTCACCCGTTTATTGTATATTTTATAAATCGTTTCTTAGTCTGACATTTAGCTGGACTATGATATAATGCAGAAGTTTGATTTTTTCATTTAATTATTTATTTGTGTCCTAATTAACTCTAGCTGTCAACTTGACACAGTCTGAGGTCACCTCAGAAGGGGGTCTAAATTGAGGGAATGGTCAGATCAGGTTGGCCTTCGGGCATATCTGTGAGATATTGTCTTGATTGTTAACTGATGCAGGAGGGCCTAGCCTACTCTGGGAGGCACCATTCCCTACTAAGGTGGTCCTGGGCAGTATAAGAAAGCTAGTTAAGCACGAGGCAGAAAACAGTGTTCCTCCATGGTTTCTGGTTTAAGTTTCCCCCCTAACTTCCCTCGGTGATAGACTGTAGCTTGTAACTTGCTTTTAGGCAGAGGCTTTTCTTCCTCCCAACAACAAAAGGAAAAAAAAGGCAAACTGTGTGTGTATGAAAAGATGCTTTACCACAGGACCTGGGCATTGGCTGAGAGGCCTGGCTAAGTGTCCGACCTTGATAGCTAATGGCAGCAAGAGTGAAGGAGCTTGACCAGCAGAAACGGCTGCATCCAGAAACCAGTGGGTGCCAGAGTGCATACACCTGCCAGAACAGGGCCTTGAAGGTGAGGCACAAAGACACTGGTAGCACTGGCTTCTCTCTACCTTTTGCTCACCCCTCCCCAGCTGCCCAGCACCTCTCTCCTCATGTCTCTAGCACCTTTCTTATCGGTTCACTGAATTGGCCTTGGGTTTCAGTTCTTCATCGGTAGATGCCATCTCTCTTCTAGACCACGGACTTCTGAGGTCCATTCTTCCTTTAGAGCACCACTGCAACTCAGGGTCCCAATTCCACAGCAGAGGCCATCTCAGAACTGTGCTCTGGATTAGCAACCAGAGCCATGGTTTCCCCCAGGTCAACTGTTTCTAGTAATTACCATTGCTGTCTTTGTTATTCATTCCCATGGAGCTGTTTTTTTTTTTTTTTTTTTTTTTTTTGGGGGGGGGTTAGGGAGTAGGGGGCTGTCTTTTGAGACAGGGTTTCTTTGTGTAATAGCCCTGTCTATAGTCCTGAAACTCACTCTATAGACCAGGCTGGCCTTGAATTTACAGAGATTCCTCTGCCATTGCCTCCCAAGTGCTGGGATTAAAAGCATTCGCCAAAGGAGCTGATTTTATTAACAGGAGGTCCATCTAATCTGGAGATTACAATGAACCAGACTCAGTGAAGATAGGGTTCACCTTGTCAGACATCTTTAACCCTTCCTTAAAAGAGACTATTTTTTTGTCCCTTAGTAATGAGAAACCGGCCACTGTTTCATTTTGCATTGGCTCCTGCATGGAGAGATCAGGCTCCCCCAAGCATGGGGCCATCTCCTACTCCATGAGTGCACTGTTTATTATCCAGCAGAGAAGATTCTCTCCCAAATCAGAGGCCACACAGGACCCTAAGGAACCAGGGCTCTCTGAGTAGAAATGCAACTTTCAGGATCCTGGGGGAATGGGTTGTGAAAAGGAAGTAATGAGTTCACCCAGAGGACCCAGTAAAAGGCACACAGCCCCTCTCTTTCCTGTTTTTGAAAGACAGCTGTTAAAAAAAATCTCTGCTTGCCCTTGACATGCATACCATCTACTGGTATAGGATCCTGGCTGTACTAAAACCCAGTGCTGGCTGCCGGCATGTTCCAAGTTGCTGAGCTAGCTGGGGTGAGGCCCCTCTGGATTCCCTGTCCCATCCTGCTTTCTAAGAGTCCTGATGCACACTTGGATTTTTCTGCAAGTTGGCAGTGAAGGAAAAGGGTAAAGAAAAGATGGACTATGCAAGGTGTTTGCCGACAGCTTGGGGCTGCAGACTCAAGATACCCTTGGTCACCCCAGTGAAGCAGAACAGCGTTTGGTGCTCTTTAAAATGCACCTTTTAAGCACCTGGAGAATCACCGTGCGTAGAAATAACGTCTACAAAGCTATTTACTGCTGGGCCTGGCTCATTTGACTTGAATGACAGTCAGAGGACAAGTGCATACTTGACATTTTTCCTGTCACTCAGCAGTGTTGCAGGCACCACCCATCCCCCGTCTGCAGGCTGAAAGCTGGGGCGAGACCCCTTCCGCGTGTCTGCCTGAGATAATGGCAACTTCCAGCTGTGTCACTCAGCATGGAGCCATGTTCATAAGCAAATGTGGGGACATTTGTGTCCTGTTTCTGGTTTGCTTGTGGCCACAGTGTGGCTGTGTTGCAGCCTATAGCTCTCTTGGTCTCTCTGTGCTTGGTTTGAAGCGCTTGCCAAAAGGCAGGTGATCAGACCTGTGAAAACCTTTAGAACAAGGGTAGGTTGGCAAACCACAGCCTTGGGCCAAATGGGGCCCGCCTACCAATTTTCATATAGCCTGTGGGGCTAAGAGAGGTTTTTTTAAATTATGAAAAAATTAAAGACATATAAAAATGACATGAAAAATCATAGTATGCTGAGTTCATCAAGGCAAATCCTAAAGGATGACTAACTATAGTCCTACCTAGATAAATTCCTGGAGTAGTCAAATCTATACAGATGCCTGGGCCAGCGGAACTACAGAGTGCAAATGGAGACATAGAGTTTTTCCCATTTGGAAGCTGAAAAAGTTCTAAAGATGGATGGCAGTGACAGTGACCAACCCCAAGTGTACCAACCCCTGGCTGAACGTTCACATGTGGTGACCGATATGAGGAAGTCTAGGTTGTGTCCATTTTGCTGCAAAGCTGGGCACTTGGCCTACAGCAGGTGCTAACAGATGAAAGCTGCCTGCATCCTACAGAAGGGAGCAGACAGTGGTTCAGGTCTATGGTGGCCTCGTGGCCTGAGTGGGCTGTGGGCACCGTGAGTCCCTAATCATTAGACTCACAGTGGTGATGGAGAGCCTGTCGGTCCGATTGAGTGAGCTCTGGGCCCAGCAGTGGGGACCAGGTATGCAGGGGGATTTCCTCCTCCTGCGGGGAGCTACCAGGAGGCTTGCTTGAAGTTGTCCTAGCTGATGCTACTCAAATGGCCCAAATATGGCTTCCCGCTTCCCTAGTGGACCCACCTCCCAGCCCATCCCAGTACTAGGCGTACTGTGCTACTCGTGAGCAACAAGCAGCCCCCTGCAAAGTGAGTTTAGAAAACGGGGTTACCACCAAGGTCCTGCTTGCTCTCTTCTAGCAATGTGAGGTGTTGCCTTTAGGATCGTCTTTAGGATACTCACTGCCCCTACTCCAAATTGTCTCAAAACCACCTCTTCCACTTCAGCAACTGATTAATTTGCACTAAGAATTTTTTCCCCCACAGTCTCTTTGTTTTGTTTCCAAAATATTTGAGTTACAGCTAAATTAATCAGGCATGATCATGCTACGACTCTCAGAGACTCCCATCTTCTTGTGGAAACACACCACACGTGCGGAGCCAATCTGGGGCGAATGGCAGTGGGAAGAGGCGGGGGAGGGGGGCAGGGAGGAGGGCGGTAGGGCAGGAGCACTCTAGAAAACTGCTAAAGATTCTTGAGCTTTAAGGCCATTGTTTTAAATGTGGACAGGGAGAGCCAGTAGACACCCTAACCTCTGGTTATTTGCTCTCAAAGAAACTCTGAGGCGTAGATACTGGCGGCAGTGAATGCAAGAGGGGAGGTGGGCTTCCGGGGCAAGTGGGCTTCGCAGGGAGTCCCAGTGCCGCTTGGATTACGGCCTCTGCGTTGCCGCCGTCTGTGACTGTCCACTTGCTTGCTGTCTGGTTGGAACCTAACTCTGTAAAACAGCTTCCCCACCCCAGCCCCGAAATGAAGGGGACTTGTTTTTCAAGGGGGTGGGGGTAGGGCTCCTCTGCTGTGCCTTCTCTTCCAGGCCAATGCTTCTCGCCCTAGTCAGATCTGTAAAGACTAAATGGAGACAGGAGAAACTTTAGCCTGTCTGAAAGAAACTCAGTCCATATGTGGGTGCCTGACAAGACCCAGGGCATGCTGGAGATTAAAAAAATATGGGGATCACACTTTGTTTGGGACATGGGAGGGTGGGGGGAAGTGGAGAACCGGGTAATTCTTTTAGCAAGTAAAGGCATGTGCGAGGCAGAGATCTGAAAGACACTGTAAACACATTTTTACAAGCCGTGTTCAGAACTGACTCATTTGTGGGGAAAGAGACTTGGTTGACTAAGGTTCTGTTGTATGGTAACCCTTACCTTACAATGGGGTGTACTGATTGCCTGCAATTGCTCGGGCCATGCAGAACATTCGAGAAGTGTGTGCATGCGTGCGTGTGTGCTGGGGGCAGGGAAGCTGGCTCTGTGGAGAGGGCATGAGGTAGAGAACACAGGGAGAGCAGGAGAACAGCGTTGGGGTGCATACATGAATCAGGGTGTGGGAAGGAAGTTTGGAGCCCACAGTGAATGTTTAACAACTTGGTTCTGAAGAAAGACAAGAAAGAGCCCTAATCTGTAGCGTTTTCTGAGGGCCTTGGTGTGAACCTCTACACGAAGACCAGTTGGAAGCTCTCCACCCGACTTCCTGAACATTCCTAGAGAAGGAATGGACCCCGTTGGTTCCTGGAACCAGACAGAACAGGCTCCAGCACACAGGAAATCGGCCTGCTCCTGATTGGAGGTGGAAATGGAAAGGCAGCTTCGGACAGAAGCCTGGAGGAGACAGCGAACTGGTGGGAGGAGGCTCAGTTCAGGGGGAGCACGCTCACCAGAGTGAGGCAGCCGCTTCAGCAAACATGTTCTGGGCTCCTATGGGGGGTTTCTGTGGCTTGTGGGGGAAATGTGGGTCTTTTAGAGCAACCCCATTCAGCAAAAGTTTATTGTCGAGCCATGGTGGGTACAGTGGGTACATCCACAGTGCCAGACATACATTCTCTCTCTCTCAGCACCTACAAGCAGTTAGAAAAGGGAGTAGTGACATTGTGAAAGAAAGGAAGCAAGAATGCCAGCTTGCTTCAGATAGACTAGGGAAATCTGAAACACGTACACACACACACACACACACACACACACAGGTTGAATGTAATGAACTAGATGGGGTATTTCTCACTGTCCTACAGGAGAGCTCAAGCCTGAAGGACTTTTTGAGCCTCTTCAGTTCCAGCAACTACATTTGTGCTGTGGCCTTGGATTAGGTCCCTAACATCTTGGAAGCGCACTTCCCTCCTTTGTGAATAAGGTCCTTCTTGCATAGCCTTAGTGAGGGCTAGCAGCTGCCTCCTCCTAGCTTCTCTCCCATGTGTTTGGGAAGACAGCGGCGGCTGGGAGCTTTACACCCATAGGGTAAGCTGGACTCTGGGGTCAAACCAGAGTGAGCTGTAACCTGTGTTCTGCTACTAACAGGCAGTGCAGCTTCATGCCATTTGAAACCTGCCTTGGTCTCACTAGCTTCATGTGCCCAATAAATGGGTTGAGCTGGTAGTTCCTAAGGCTCTCCTGTGGTAAGACAGAATAGCAAGAGTGACCACGCAGCTACTTCGCCGAGACAGTCCTGGGCGACACCTGCTCTCCTGGAACAGTCACAGTGATTTTTCACCAACAAAGATGTCCCCGTTGGACAATAGCGTGCATATATAAATGTCACCTTTTACTGCTACTTTCTTTATGACTTGTATCTGTGGCATGCACTCGAATGTGCAGGTACGTGGGCCCACGCATGCATACATAGAGAGCAGGACTTCAGGAATCTTTCTCTATCAGCCTGGACTTCATCACCTTGAGGCAAGGTCTTTCGCTGAACTGCACACTCACCCACATGTCTAGGCTGACCGGCCAGTGAGCCCTTTGCATGTGGCTGTCTCTGCACCGCCCCCACTCTGGTGTAATAGGCACGCCCAATCATGTCTGGCTTTTTACAAAAGTTTTGAGGACTCAAACTCAGGTCCCCAACTGAGCCATCTCCCAAGCTCCTAGCTAACATTTCTTAAATGTGCTCTATAAAGAGAACATAACGTCATCATTTCAGCTACGAAGATGTTAGGCCAGACACCCTCAGGCCATGTGGCCCGAGACCCTGAGACCCAGTCCTGGCTGCATGAGTCCAACATCTCGCCCCCTCTTAGCCACCACTTCCACTGCTGTTGTATCCTAGTGCTTGCGGCTCAGAAGAAGCTTCCAGAAACACGCTCAGAAAGCTTGGCCTATGAACTTGGTCACTGCTAATAAGCTAAGAGCATCAGGCTGGTGCCAGGGTGCACACTGGCAGGCTTGAATGCCTGTGTACATAGGAGGCATTAGGCATCGAGGCAGGCATTCAGCAAATGGGCTTTGCCTTCAGCTTGGCGCTCTGGGAGGCCCACATCATCTGAAACATTAGCTTAAGAAAAGCACCAATTAAGTAGGTGTGCTGGGTAGGGGCATGTTTCAGCTTGATAATTGTTCCTTATCCTGGGCAGATGTGGGTCAGATTCCCAGAGATGCCCAACCCTGATGCCAAAGAAAACCAGGCAGATCTATGAAGCCCTTAAAGAGACAGTATTGCTTTTCCAGGAGGGGCTGGTTTGCTTGAATCAGGGTCTGAGAAAGGGAAAGAAATAAAGGCTTTGGTAATCAAAGAAAGGCAGGAAGTGTGGCTGTCCTGCTGCCCACATGCATCTGAGGAGCATCTCTTGAATGCCATGCACTGCTCTAAATACTGTGTGTGTGTGCGTGTGTGTACCTGCTTGTGTGTTTATGATGTGTATTTGCATGTGGAGGTCACAGGTCAGTCTTCAGTGGTATTCCTCATGTACCATTCATTTGTTCTTGAGATAGTATCTCTCACTGACCTGAAACAGGTCAGTTTGGTTAGAGTGGCTGGCCAGAGAATCTAAGAGATTTGCCTCTTTTAACCTGCCCAGCTGGGTCCACAAAAAAAACACTACATACATTTTTTTTTTTTTTTACTATTTCTAAATAGTGTGTGTGTGTGTGTGTGTGTGTGTGTGTGTGTGTGTGTGTGTGTG
>NW_026590767.1:1922759-1927882 GCF_907164565.1 Psammomys obesus | reverse complement strand
GTGTGTGTGTGTGTGTGTGTGTGTGTGTGTGTGTGTGTGTGTGTGTGAATGTGGTATGTGCTACAGATGCCTGCCCTAGTAGGTCAGAGCTTTAGATCTTGCTGGAGCTGGAGTTTTAGGAAATTGTGACTTGGGTGTTGGGTACCAAACTCAGGTTCTCTGCAAGAGCAGTACATGCTCTTAACCACTGAGCCATCTCTGCAGCCCTGACACCCAGATTTTTTTATTTGAGTTCTGAGGGAGCAAACTAAGAGCCTCAGGTCTGCCAGGCAAGCCTTTTACTGACTGACCTAGCTCCCCAGCCCTCTAGACATCACTTGTAAATGGTTCTCCTAAATGTTTCTTTTTCCACAGCTTCCGACTTCCTGATAAAGTTTTTTTTTCATCTAGCGCCAAATCTCTAGAGCTTCCAGGCACAACAGCTCACAGGTAGCTTTCTTCAAACCTCAGATAAGGGTCTTGGTTTGTCTGTCTTGTGGATGGGTGTCCTTCTCCAGGCTTCCTGACCTGAACTAAAGCTATGTCTCCTTCACTCTGTACCCAGATACTACAAGAAGATGGAGGCGGTAATGTTGGCCTTATGAACAGATGGAGGTGCCAGAGCTGGAATGGTGAGTACTTATTAGGGATGGAACTTGGCTTGAATATCATTGGGACCCAAGGTGATACATTTCCTATAGTACTCGGGATGTGGGGCTGGGGGCAGCTTTCAGGGTCTTTGGCATGAAAACATGGGTCCAAACTGGTTTTCCTACTCTGAGTGGTTGCAGTCATGGCCATGTATAGAACTATGTCTTGTAGCCTCAGGTCAAGTTTACCTCAAGGCCAATTGCTGTAGAGAATAGAACTGTTCTGTGTTCTATTCACACACACACACACACACGCACACGCACACAGGAAGATAGCTATTTTGATGGTGGAAGCAGATTTATTTGCTCTAGCTTCCCAGCAGCCCCAGGCTTCCAGGGTAGTTAGCTTGGACTTCTACTGCAGTCCTCATGTGTGTTGGGATGTGCAGGTTAGGTCCACCCGTCGGCTCTTGGGCTAAGTTCTGCAGTCCCTGGATTCTTCAAGTGCTACAGGCTCTGTCCTCAGCTTCCCTCAGTTGCCTTCTATGGAGAAAGAAAGCACTGAGGCTCAGCAAGGAACACTCAGTTCTGTGGCCATGGTACATGTGGTCCCTGAGCTCTTAGTGGCTCTCCACTCAAGTACCCAGGGCATGCCCTGCCCATCAGGTAGATACTTGCTTTGGGGCATGGCTGCCTACCTGCAGAACATTAAGCTCCAAGGATAAGAAGACAAGCCCAACCTCCACCAATTTTCTTTCTCTTCAGACTGTTTTGGGCTTTGACAGTCTTTCTATCTACTGTGATCGGTTTATTTACTGTGATCTATCTATTTGTGATCGGTCTCTTCGTGAATGTAAACTGCTTAGGTACAAGCTAATGTTTTATTTAGTAACTTGATTCTTAACTCCCCACAGTTGCTAGTCATGGAAATGTGCCCAGAAGGGCGTGAAGCTGTTGGAAGGAATCTCCAAACCCCGGTTGCTACAGTTATCACACTGATCACTGGTTATAGCAGAGGTCCCATGCAATAAACCAACTTAGATGATGTGTTCGGTGTCCTGGAGTTCCAGATCAAAGGGTACCATCATGGCCAGCTGAGGGAAGGCTCTTGCTCTGGGCGCCGTTCTGGGGTTACCTCTGAGAACTACTTTACCTGTATCTCTTGTCTGGACCCTTGCTGTGTGTCTTTGGAACACATGTACGCACGCACACACCCATGCAAACACACACACACACACACACACACACACACACACACACACACACACAGTCTTCTCTGCTTCTACAGGTTCAGGCTCAATGGCCCATCAAAGTGAGGCCAAGGCTACTCTCGCCTCTTCGCAGGGCAGGCCTCCAGCGATGGGGGCAGCAGTTTGAGATCAGCAACCTTACCAATCCTACCTGAGGCAGCCTGGTATCACTGTCAGTATTTGAAAGAGTGTTTTGTCTGTGTATGTTCATGTGTAAGTGGGGATACACATGCTCGGGGTACGTGTGAAGGTCAGAAGCCAAGCTCAGTTGCCAGGCCTTGCCCTCCACCTTGTCTGAGACAGGGCTCTGTTTTTGTTCATTGCTGCGTGGATCAGCACAGTTGGCCACAAGCTCTCTGGACTCTCCTGTCTGTGCTTCTTCTCTTGCTGTAGGCACGCTGGAGGTACAGATGTTGCTACATGCAGGCAGCAAGTGCCCAATGAGCCATCTTCCCAGGCCTGTTCTGAACTTCTTATTATGCAAAAGGAGATACAGGAAAAGGGCACCTAGAACAGAGGCAGGGGGCCACCACTGACTTCTTAAAGAAACAAGCAAGCAAGCAAACAAGCAAACAGAAATCCCAAAGAAATGAAGTACTGGCGTTTGTCTTAACTGTGGGGCTCCGGGATTCTATCCAGGAGAGGTGGCTTGCTTTCCATTGAGGTCATGTCTGTTTACTGACAGCTCTTCAATGATGTGACATTTACACACGTCTGTGTATGATATTTAGTCACTCTCTCTCCATCCCAAATGTGGGGCAGAGGACAACCAACACTCCGTGGCTGGCAGGCAGTGCAGGCCGTCAATCATTTGTTCAAAGTATGCAAGACTTTCTCTAGAGACTTTGGCTTGT
Organism: Psammomys obesus; assembly: GCF_907164565.1. Classification (NCBI taxonomy): domain Eukaryota; kingdom Metazoa; phylum Chordata; class Mammalia; order Rodentia; family Muridae; genus Psammomys; species Psammomys obesus. Next base: position 1,925,209 of record NW_026590767.1, on the reverse strand, counting down.
AACGGCAGAACTTATATATATATATAACAGATAATGCCGTTCATTAAAATAAGTATCAAATTGATTTCGTGTGTGAGTGGGCGGGGTGGAGCATGAGCGTCACAGTGCACGCGTGAAGGTCAGAGCCCAGCTTCCCTCCTTCTACCTTTGAGTGTTGGAAATTGAAATAGTTAGACTTGGCAGCAGGCATCTTCACCACCTGAGTCATCTTGCCAGCTAGCGAGTCACCTTTATCATTTCTTTTAATTTTTGAGATTATAATATAATTATGTCATTTCTCTATTTCCTATTCCCTGATGTGTATATGTGTGTGTATGTGTGTGTGTGTGTGTGTGTGTGTGTGTGTGTGTGTGTGAACTGGAGTTCCAACTCCAGTACTCACACCGTAGAAGGAAAGAACCAACTCCCACAAGTTGCACTTTGATTTCCACACATGCACAGTGGTATATGGACACACATGTCCACGTGTGAAAACACACATACACAGATAGGAAGGAGGTGGGGGAAGGAGAGTGAGAGAGAGAGAGAGAGGGAGAAAGAGAGAATAAATGTAATTTTTAAAAAATGACAAATACGTGGCAACTTCTGGTAGCGTACCTGCTGATTTGGGGCAGCTGGGAACAGAGAGGTCTGGGGACAGTGGCCATCCCTGTGCAGGCTATGGAGCTGCAAGGGATCTCGTAGCCTTCCTGTGCTCTGGAATCGCCTTGGGGGTGAGAGATTGTGCAGATCTGCTGTGTTTTCTGTGTTGCTCTCTGGAGAGGCATTTAAAGTGATTTAGAGTTATTTCTGACACCCCCTCCGCAACCTGCCCAGGAATGAATAGAACTCGTCTTCTGGATGTGCAGGAGGTCCTGAGGGCCCAGTGGAGGATGTAACATCTGGGGTCTGCGTATGCGTGTCAGGCAGGGTTGGGAAAATGTTAAAACACAGGAGCAAGGGGGAGGGAGACTCTCTGTCCTGTGTGTTCTGTGTCTGTGGAGCTGTGACTTCTCACACGTGAGTGATGCCCTAGGGTTCATCACCACTCTATTCAGTTCATAGTTCTGCCACTGGCGAAAAGCATGTGTTGGGAAGTGTGGTTGGAATTTGTTAAAAGAGGGGAAGTGAGTTTCCTAGTCTGATGTCACCCATGGACCTTAAGTGGGTGTTTGTGATCAGCAAAGACTTCCTGTTTGCAAACTCAATGGGGAAGAAGAAAAAGATGGTTAGATGTAGTCAGTGGAGCTTCAGCATCAAGTACCCAGCCCATCTAATATGCAGATGAGATGATGCAGTCCCCACCTACCTCATATGCAGATGAGGAGGTGCAGTCCCCACCCACCTTATGCAGATGAGGAGGTGCAGTCCCCACCCACCTCATATGCAGATAAGATGGTGCAAATGTTTCTGTTTCCAGGACTCTGTGCCTCCATACTGGGAGGAGATAGAGTATCTCCTCACTGGTTATGACTGACCGTCCTTCTGCCCTTCCCCTTGGAACTCAGCCCATGAGTGAGAGTCCTCAGCGTCACAAAGAAGCACTCCAAGCAAAGCGTGTTCTCCACCCTCCCATAGCGATGAGTGGTAGGGTGGAGACTTGCAGTATCTTGTCATGCCTCCCATCAGAAGCGAAGCCAACTTCTGACCTGCTTTGCTCCATGAAATATAAAAAATGGTGCTCTGTCATGTCCCAGGCTGAACATTGGTAGCCTTTCACTTGCTCAGGGTGCTCCTGCTTGGAACCCGTCACCACACTATGAGGAACCAGTCCTGTGAAGTGGCACATGAAGGGAAATTGAGGTACTTCTGTTGCCAGCCAGCATGGGTAAGAGCAGCTCTTGGGACCACCGCAGCCACAAAACGGAAGAACCACCCTTCTGAGCCCAGTCAACAGCAGCTATGTGACAGTAAGTGGATGTTGCATTTCGAACCATGTAACATGGTGAGAAACCCAGAAATGCGTTTGCTACCAGGATTTCCAGTGTTATGGTGGCCAGGATGCAAGTTTACGATGCTCACTGAAGCTGGTTAATGACTTCGCCAGCACCAGAGCCACAGGAACCCTTGCAGACAACCCCACACACCCTTCATGTCACGGGCAGACCACCCTCCTTGTCCCAGGGTCATATGGGCATGCCCATATGCCCATACTCTAGAATTGGGGAATCAACCTTTTCCTAGGAGATTGTCCCAAATCATTTTTACAGTCTGCGTTGTAGGGCTGAGTGTGTAGCTCAGTGGTGAGTTTTTATCTAACATGTGAAAGAATCTTGGTTTACGATAGAGAGAGATGGCTCATTGGTTAGGAGTCTTCCAGAGGACCCAAGTTCGGTTTCCGGCAGCTACATTGAGTGGCTCACAACCATCTCTAACCCCAGCTCCAAGAGATTTAATACACTGTTCTGGCCCCTGAGAGTGCCTACACACACACACACACACACACACACACACACACACACACACACACA
>NW_026590767.1:1837896-1922749 GCF_907164565.1 Psammomys obesus | reverse complement strand
CACACACACACACACACACACACACACACACACACACACACACACACTAAGAGCCTTAGTTCAATTCCTAACACCTGAGGGGAAGAGCTTCCTATAGATGGCAAGTCTTTTTACTCTCACCTGGAGCCTATCAGTAGCATATGCCTTTTGAAGTTCAGTCTTGGTTTGTTTAGCTGAAAATACCCACAGTTTTCTTCTAATCTTTCTCAGGAAGAAAAACTGAGGCATTTAGAGAGCTTCTCTGTGGAGAAATAATAACACCCAGGTTCTGAGTCTCTTTCTTCTGTCATCTAAGGCCTTGGCCCAACTCCTAAGACTTGTCTGGGCCTCCATCTCCTGATACTGGATTCTGGGTCCCAGGGACTACCACAATGTGGCCAATGGGCACCAAAACCAGGACCTACTAGCATGTGGGCTCTTAGTGAGAGCTCTGGGTGAGTGGAGTACTCTCCATTCCATCATGGTAGCTTGGGTCAAGAGAGGAAGGGGAAAGGCTTCCTACCACCTGATTTCAGCAAGGGAAAGCCTGGAAACAAATCCCCCATTTTCCTCCTGCCCTGGTCTGTATGTCCCACAGGGACAAAAGAATGTGAATGGCAGGTGCCTATTCATGGTGCCTGGAAGGCAGTATCCGCTCGCCACCCAGGAGCCTGGCTTGACTGGCCTTGCCACTTCAGCTGAGCTAAGGTTGGCAGCAGCAGGTCCTGGGCCACCTCTCAGACCACGTGAGTGTCACCTGCCCAGAAAGAGCAGAGGCTGCAACAGAAAGATTTTCCCCTTGAGTTTCCTCTTCTCCCTCCTCCCTCCAGCCTAACAGGGAACATTTCCTCAGGGTGGAACTGCTCCACGAAGGCCTGTAGGAGGGCTCCATAAACCGAGTTTATTAAGCAGCTGAAAGGCGAGTAGCTGGGGTGCTAAGAAGATCCAGTCAAACATACCGCAGTTGTTTATTTTTTTAAAGTTTCGGAGTGAATGTATACTTCTGCGTGTTTAGAGAGTGGCAGCCCTGGAAAATGAGGTTTATTTATCCATCAGATACACATCACATAAACAGCTGCAAGCGGCCTCTCCTCCCATGTGGCCGTGGCTCTCAGCTCTGACCCACTGTGGCCGAGTGGACGGCCATGTTTCTTGAACACGCTGCCCTCATCCAAGCCTCGCTCGGGTGGGCTGCAGGAGGAGGGCAGCGTGGTTTTAAGATTAAACTTCACTTGCAGTGTGTGTCAGGGTTTCGTGGGGGTGGGGGTGAGCAGAGGTGTTCTAGAATCTTCTTTGGCAGCTTGAAATAGTTTTATTGATTTTTTTTCCTCATAAAACAGATTATGGTTATTCCTCTCTTGACTGTGTTAGACTCTCTTGATGCAAAGATTGTGAGACTAGCCCCTGGGGAGCCCTCCCCTTCCAAAGGCTTGAGAGGCCCTGCCCATCTCTTCTGCTTCCCCAGCAGCCACAGCTGTCCCTCATCTTCCTCCAGCTCTGTTCCCACGTGGGCCTGGGGAAGTGAGCTTAAGGACACTTCCGGAAATGAGGAAGGTCAGGACGCTGAAGTGTTAGGAAGTCATTCTTCGCTCTCCACAAAACAATACTGCGGCTGGGGACTGCTCAGTGTCTGCACGTGTTCTGACTTATTAATTGTGTCTTGGAAACACAGTATGAGATCCCTGGACAACTGAAGGCTTGTATCAACTCTCCCCCCTTGACCGCCTAAGGCAGGCCAACATTAGGTCAGTAAATGAGCAAGCCTGAGAGTTCAGTCAGTACCCAGCACCTTGTCTGAATCCTTACTGGTCCACAGTGGGTCAGGAGTTGGTACTGGAAGTAAGCACAATAAAAAGGGGAAAGGGGAAAGGGGAAAGGGGATTGGATGTAGCTCATTTGGTAGGGTGCTTGCCTATCATGGGCGAAGTCCTGGCTTCCAGCCCCAGCATGGCATAAATCAGGTATGGTGGCATATGCTTTGTAACTCTGGACTTGAGAGGTGATTTCGGAAGGGTCAGGAGTTCCTGGTCATCCTCTGCCTACATAGTGAGCTTGAAGCTAGCCTGGACTATGTGAACCTGTCCAAAAATAAAAGGAAGGTTAGGCTACCTTGGCTAAAGGATTTGAATGTTGTTTTTCTTTCTGTGAAGAGAAAGTCATACTTGTAAGACAGATCACTTTGGGACTGGGATAAGCAGGCTGGTAATTTCTTGCCTGAAAATCACTCATCTAAACTCTGCAGCCCCCAGAGCAGAAGTGTCCTGTGTCTTTATCCCCTGCTGAGTGATGTCTTCATTCCAACTTTCCTAACAGCCTGGTTCTTTCTCCACCAGCTGTGTGGCAGGATCGTGAGGATGTCAGTTCCTTTACCTGGCTTTGCCTGCCAGAGGGCACAGAACCCTGGGGTTGGGGAGAAGGTGAGAGGTCAGCAGATTCCCAGAAAAGTGAGATCTGAAGAGTGCCCACGATATGGACCTGGATGGCCCAGAAGAGGGGAAAGGTCACTCCCAGGAGCCGGGTCCAGTAGAGTGCAGTGGAGACGCTGATCTTAAGATGGTCAGGGATAAGATTGGCTGGAAGGCCAAGGGCAGGCATGGCTCTGGAGATACTCTCCTTGCCATTTTGGTTGGTGCCCACAGTGACCTAGATGGGACCCACCCTGGGCATGGCTGACTGCTACTGTTCATTAAGCCATCTAGAGGTCAGCCCTGTGCTGGAAGCCTTTGCAGCACCATCTTTGTTTGGGGCACCTAGGATTGCATTCCTATTTGACAGTGGGGTCTCACAGATGTCATCAAGCTAAGGTAAGCTCCTTAAGACTGCCTCACTCAATATGACAATATGTCCTCCTAAGGAGAGACAAGTAAGCCAAAGTCACATGGGGAGGAACACCAGGTGGAGTGGCACTAGAGGCAGCGACTGAAGGGCTGAGGCACAAGCCAAGGAACACTAAGAATGCCTGGGTGGCAGGCAGCCGCTAGGAGCAAAGATGATAGGAAGGACCCTCCGGTGGCTATCTGAGCCAGCACAGCCCCACAGACATCTTCCTGAGGGACTTCCAGCCTCCAGAACCTGGGAGACAGTTATCCATGTTCCAGCAGCCCCGGGAGGAGAATATCTCTTTTTGTTCTCCATGCAGCAAGGAGTATTATTCTGTGTTTGGTCTCCTTAGGAGGTTCCTATCTTAATACCCCAAATCTAGTCAAAATGACTTGACATATGGGAAAAGGTACCCTTTAACTATGCAGTTATTTCCAGGGCAGTGGTGGCACGCCTTTAATCCCAGCACTTGGGAGGCAGAGAGGGGTGGATCTCTGAGACTGAGGGCAGCCTGGTCTACCAAGTGAGTTTCAGGAAAGCCAGGGCTGCACAGAGAAACTCTGTCTCGGAAAATAAAGCAAAGCAAAACAAAAACCTGTGAGGTTATTTGGATGGGCCATCTCTCCAAGCAGGCGAACTCTTCAAAAGGGGTAACTTTTCCCAGCTGGAGCACAGATATGCCACAGCAGGTAAGACTCGGCTCTACATGGCACTGAGAGGCACTTATATGTATGTGCTGACTTTGAAAATGGAGGGCGGAGCTGAGATAGGCTTCCTGATGAAGGCATGAAGTACCTGCCCTGAGATACAGGATGCCAGAGCAGAATCTGGCTGATAGCCTGTGTGAACACAGAGGCAGATTCTTGCCCAGAGCATCTGTGAGGGGTAGAGCCCACCCAGACTTCTGGTCCATAAGCCAGTGAGAGCACCTTTATGTGGTTTTAGTCTGTAAGCTCATGGTAGCTGGTTACAGAGACTAGGGAGCTGTGAGCCATTTAAAGAACAGATATAGCAACCAACACACAACAGAGGGAGGCTGTGTGACCCAGCTGCTGTGGAACCCAGGGCAAACCGAAACCAAGGACCTAGGCAGAGTTAGCTGTCTAGAGCTAAGGAATGTGTGGCAGAGGTGAGCACCAGGGAAACTGAGAGCAGATAGAGCGGGTCTGGGCATTGAGTGGCAGAGAGGTAAGGATAAGGTAGGGGGGTCTGTGGCCGACACTGGTAGGGTCACCACAGGCCACTGACAACAGTGTCAACGTTCCAACAGAAACCATGCTCAGAGGATCAGAGCCCAATAGGATAAAGGCTGTTTGTACCTGAGATCCCTATAGCATTGTCAAGATGCGGTGCAACAGCCGAAGAGGCTGAGAGGAGTGCCGTATCAGGCCGGTACCCATTTCTCTTAAGTCCCCAGCTAACCTAGGGGAAAACCTAGGGAACCAACGGTATATCATTCTTGGGACATATGGCCTTGCATGCTGAGGAATGGTCAGTGGCCAGGCTTCCTCTTGAGAGTCACTGCTCTGTGATTCCTGGAGAAACTGGTGCCCTAAGGTTGGGGTTTCCTAAAGACCATCATGGTGGCAAGAACTGGCGGACATTCTGCACATGATGTTGACAAGCAAATATCCAGCGAAATTTCCAGCGGTTCAGGTTCAACCTCAGGGTGGTAGTCCGTTCAACAGGCAGCTCAAGACATGAATGCAACTACCACCAAATGTATGACCAGCTCTATCAATCACTGTGAAGCAAGACCGGGTTGCTACAGTGGCCCAGGAAACTGAGCCCAAGTAAGACCTTATAGAGTTTTCTTCAAGCCATCCTCCCATTCTCGCAAGGCTCTTCTTGTTTAAAGCCAGAACGGAAGGCTTTTAGTTGCCTGTCTCCCTTGGACTTGCTCCAGCCACTCTAACCATGTGTGCCGGTTGCTTTTATTGTCCACTTGCCACAACCTAGAGTCGCATGGGAAGATGGAACCTCAACTGGAGAACTGCCTACGTCAGATCAGCCTGTGGGCATGTCTTGATGGCCAGCTGATGCAGGAGCGCCCAGTCCACTATGGCAAGCACCATCCTTGGAAAGGTGAGCGTGGGAACAAGCCAGTCAGCAGCATTCCTTCATGGTCCCTGCTTTAGTTCCTGCCTTCAGGTTCCTGCCTTAATGTCCCTCCATGAACTATGTATAACATATAAGGTGATACTGCTTTTGGCCAGGGTTTTACCACAGCCACAGAAAAGCAAGACAGAATACCATGAGGCTGGCTTCTAGCCAACACAGGCAGTGGGTAGCGGAGTTGGGAGGTGGCAGTGAGGCCGTTGTTTAATGCCTGATACTCAGTTAAACGGAATTTCAAATAAACGATGCATCATGCTCTGATGTATGTATAGCTCATGCGGTATGTTATGATGCTGAGGACATACAGGAAAAAAAAATGGTTGCTGTTTACTCAAAATTCAGCTCTAATAAGGCATCTTATATATTTTTTTTTAAATCTAATTTGGCAACCAGGGCCCTCAGAGTTCTCATTTAGAGGAAATGAGGCTAACAATGGTTTCTAATCTCCTTTTCAACACACTGAGGATTTTTATAAAGAAAATACATGGATCCTTTCCCTTGTATGCAGAAAGGAACAAGTGGGAATATAAATGATAGAGATGGCTCTTCCAGCTGTCAGAGATGCTAATGACAGAGTGGATTTCTGGGCCATATCGAGGGTCCCTTAGAAGAAACAGAGGAAGAGCTCTGCCATAACAGTGCAAAACACTGCCTACTGATAGTCAGTCAGTTATATGTGAGAGTTATGGGTCATAAACAGGGATGCAGAGCCTCGGGAGGGCCACGTCATCTGCCTAATGTCACCCAGCAAAGAGAAGCAGCAGGAAGTGAGGCCAGGGTTAGAACAGGGCACTAGCTAGAGGCTCTGGTATGGAAACATGCAAAAAGCATGGATCAGTTGTTTCCAAGGAACAAAGCCCTTCGCTAGTGCTTTCAGTGGCCATAGACTCTCAAGTAGATGTCCTTTTCCTGTCTGCCAATGGCTGGCTCCATGGCCACCTACAGATGCTCAAATCTGTGCCTCCCCCAGTCTTTTATATGTAATGATATCGTGTTCGCATGTAAACTGCATCTTCCTGTAAACTGTAAATAGCCTCTAAATTACATATCACACCTAAGATGAGTTGCTGCATTGCATGGCTTGGAGAAAATGACAAAAAAAAAAAAAATATCAAATGCAAGTATAATTTTCCCCCAAATATCTCTCTCAGTTGGTTGGATCTATGGCCACAGAGTTGGGCGATGGTGGTACACCTCCTCCCGCCCCTATTTTTTAGAAAAGAACCAGCTCTGCTTGAGTGTTTGAATGTATTGTCCTTCAGTTTCCATTCATTAATTTCTTCCAGGATCTTTATTATATCTTGTTGTCTACCAAGCTGAGGTTTGCTTTCCTTTTTTTTTTTTTTTTTTATTAACTTATGGTCTAAGCTGGGCATGGTTGCACATGCCTTTGATCCTAGCACTCAGGGAGGCAGAGGCAGGCCGATCGCTGTGAGTTCAAAGCCAGCCTGGTCTTCATAACCTGGTCCAGTACACCCAAGGCTATATAGAGAAACCCTGTCTCAAAAAAACAGAAAAAAAAAAAAAAAAAAAAAAAGAGCTATGGTCTATCAGATAATTTATTTGGAACCTTTCTGATTTTTAAAAAAGATTTATTTATTTATGTATTATGTGTGTATGAATGCTCTATCTGCATGTATAAAAAAGGCATCAGATCCTATTATAGATGGTTGTAAGCCACTATGTGGTTGCTGGGAATTCAACTCAGGACTCCTGGAAGGACAGCCAGTACTCTTAACCTCTGAGACATCTCTCCAGCCTGGTGGTACATACTTTAATCCCAGCACTTGGGAGGCAGAAGTAGGTGGATCTTTGAGTTCGAGGCCAGCCTGGTCTACAGAGCAAGTTCCAAGACAGCAAGGGCTAGGCAGAAAAAAACCATCTCAAAACCAAAACAAACAAAAGCTTGACACATGACCTGGAGGTCTGCAGAGCTGCTTGTACCTTGGTTTACACATGGATCTGTAGGAAGAAGGGTCAGACACAATATACGTTACAACTGGATTCCACTGGTTTGTAGCCACTAACCAGCCAAAGATGTAACCACAGAGCCACTGTCAGCTGGCTCCTTCCCCACGACAGTGTTCTTGGCTGAGCTCCCAATGCCATAGCTTGGCTTGTTACCAGGGTCACCTAGTGCCGCCTCCTAGGGTTCTTGTGTTTGAAAGCAGATAACCCCCAAAAGACCATGATCACAGTTGTTAGGACATAGTAAGCACCCAGAGACTGCCTTCCAGAAGGCCCCTACCCATGCTAAGAGCACTGAGTCATGATCCTGCCAATGGGGACCCACTGAAAGTCAAGATGACCCCTTGAACCCCTTGGAAGATAATTGTCCCCGCTTCTGAGCATGTGACTGGTGGAGGGTAAAACGGGCTAGGATTCTAAACAGATCTGGAATGGGCAGTCATGACTGCTAAGTTGATGGGGTTTAGAATCACCATGGAAACAAGTGTCTGTGCATAGATTAGATTAACTGAGGAAGGAAGACGCACCCTAAATGTGACTGTCTCCATTCCATGGGCAGGGTTCCTGAACTGGAGAGAAAAAAAATAAAAAATAAAAAAGGAGAGACATTGAGCTTTCTTCTTCCCTACTGGAGCAAAATGACCAACTGCCTCAAGCCCTTGCAATCATAATATTCTAGACATGTCGAAGCCACAAGAAACGCTTCTTAACATCAGTTGTTTTTGTCAGGTGTTTTACCATAACGAGGAGGCAGGCAATACAGTCCGTAGGCAGGAAGGATGGCTGTGTGATAGTTTTTCACAAGGGAGCTGGGGTCCTCAGGCCTGGAGGCCTACAGTGCGGGCGGACTCCAGCAGATATGCTAGGGGCAGAAGGCAGACTCCAACTTAAGGCAACGCTGCCGAGGTTGCTCCGAACCTTGTCCATCCAGGTGGAGAGTTGGGGTCACTAGATGGAAATGTCAACAGCCTCCTGGGAGGGTTAAGCCACCTTCTGGAAAGAGAAGAGGCCTGATTGCTGATGTAGCCCTATGCCCTCCCCAGACACCCATCTTAGCTGGGATTGGGCAAGCAGCTGGATTCTTGCTGCAGACACACCTTCCACCAATCACTGCATCAGCTATACATCAGGGACCACTGGAAGCCGGGAACAGCGCCGGCATGACCATGCTCGTGCCACCCTGGAAGCCCTTTCTCTTGCACCCTGCCAGGCCAACCAGAGCCAGTGTGCTGTCTTCCTGCTTGCAGGGACGCCCACGGCCACACGGGGGCACCAGGGTCTGTTGCTCGTCTACCTCCCAGTGGAGAGACTGAGGAACAAAGAGCAACCAGGTTGGGGCCTGAGGTCCTAAGTCTCCTTCACCTGGGGCCACCTGCTTCCGGGGCCCCAGAGTGTCAGCTCAGAGAAGGGGTTAACTTTTGCTCAGCACTGTTCTTAGAAATCTGCTGATGAAATCTCCTCCCTCCTTGCCGGCCTTTCTCTCCAGCCTGGGGACAAAAATACAAGAGCTCTGGGACCCTAAAAGGGTTGCTGGGTTTGTGGTTTCAGAGCGTCCCGCTCTGTAGTCCCTACTTCTCTTCCTTTCGGTTTATGAAGGCAACGTCTTCGCACAGTTGGACAAAATAGACACGCACCCTCGAGAAATAGAAAAATAAAAATGCAGAAATCGGCAGAAAGGGAAGCACGCACCATGGAAACCGGGTCACTGCAAACGAGGGGAATGACACACGGTTAAGTCAGTCTTGCCCTAAAATGGCTTTTTTTTTCCCCTCCCTAACTTTCAGGTAGACCTCACTGTGTGTAAGACCTCAATGAAATATGCTTCCCAGGCACCTCATGAAGAGATCCGAAGAGCCTATGTTTCAGTCACCATCTATCAGCAAGAATCTTTTTGCAGCTACAAGCACAGCTCACCAAACTGCTCTAGCAGGCCAGGCAAGGCCAGGCTGGTGAACCCAGAGAGGCAGAGGCCAGGCCTTTCCGGGGGTGATAGTTTAGCACTGCCTGCCCAGCTCCTTTCCCCAAGACTGTCCCTGCTGGGCTTGCCACCAGACCATGGCCATCTTGGTTCAGAAGCCCTTCTCACTGGTTACCCTAAGCTGTGGATTTCTGACGATTTGAGGGAACAGGGAACCTTAGAGTAAGGAGCTGGAGGGCCATAGAAAGTTCCTCGGAGAGCAATGGGCTGACTCAAGGTGGTCTCAGGACAGGAACTGTGAACATTTTCAGGAGATCAACAGTAAACGTTGTATTTGCTGACCAAAATCTCCCCAGTTCCTTAGGTGAGCGGTTCTCAACCTGTGTGTCTCAACCCCTTTTGGGGGAGGGTGTAGAACACCCCTTTCTCAGGGTTGCTTAAGGCCATCGGAAAATACAGACGTTTACATTATGATTCATAACGGTAGAACAATCACAGTTACGGAGTAGCAACCAAATAGTTTTATGGTTGGGGGTCACCATAACATGAGGAACCGTGTTAAGTGGTTGCAGCATCAGGAAGGCTGAGGGCCACTGTCCTAAGTCCTACTGCAAAGTCCTACTGGCCTGGATACTCCTATCCAGGCCACGGGAGCAGTCCAGATGGGCTGGGGTAGGAAGGAACAACTCCTGAGGGCCTCCCGGAGGAGGAAAGTCAGTAAGCGAGGGCCTGGCCCACACTGCAGAGCAGTGCCATGACAGCAATAGCTTCTTAGGGCTGTTTTGTTCACCGTGGTGACCCTAGAGACACCTGGCTTTGGAACTCTCAGCGTGTGGCCAGTGCTACTAAACTGGAGCCTTGGGGGTGGGTGTTGCAGGTGGAGACCAAAGGCAGAACTGAGTGTGGTCGTTTGTCCCGCACCGGATGCGACTGTCGGCATACCTCTTCTGCAGTCTTCTGAAGGGGTTTGCAGTGGACTGTTGTAGGGGAAGCGGTCCAGTGGGCTGAGGTTGAGGATGACGACGGCAGGTCCTGGAGGCTCGTAGCGGAGGAATGACATGGCATACATTGAATAGCAATGGGCCAGGATTAGAGTGTGTGTGGTTTTTTTATTTTAATTAATTAATTAATTTATTTATTTTCCCCCAGAAGAGGATCATCATGAGTAGACAGGGGTCAACAGCAGTGCCTACAGACAGCTGTCAGTCCTTCCGCATAGACACCGTGATCCTGAATACAGTATGTCCTTCAGTGACAGGTAAATGACAACCTCTCGGCTTCTTTGGGCCTCAAGGTATAGGCCAGGTTGTTCAGAGAGTCGCAGGAGATCATTAGAGAGCTTATCCTTTAGACTAGATGTATGTGTGTGTGTGTGGGGGGGGCACACCTTAATTATACAAACAGTGATGAGCAGGTTGCTGTGAGGACCACAGTTAGCGCATTTGACGGTACAGGTGGACTCAAGCCAAATATGCTAAGGGGTGCATATGTAAGATGGAACCACAGCCGGGTGCCTGGACCTAGTGCTGTTTCTACTGTCCCTTGTCAACCACGAAGGAGACTTAAGACGTCCTAGCCAAGCATGCGGCTGCCTTGATGAAGCAGCTAGCCAACCGGTTCCCTTCTCATAGTCAGGGTAGCAGCCGGCAGGGCCTCACCCCGTCCATGGGCGCAGGGCGGAAGGGGGCAGTGTTGAGGTGGGAGCCTACACCATTCACGCATGGAGTTTCTTCTCCTTCGTTCAACTATGAAATTACTCAAGTATCCAGCAAAGGGAGACAGGGCAATACTGTTGTGTGGGAACAGAACATTGTTCTCCAGAGGGAAGAGGCGCATGCTGTCAGATTTGCTGGATCTGCGAGTTTACGCTGTCTTTCCTTGCAGGGTGGTCGTCAGGGCTAAGCATATCCTGTAGTGTGCTTTCCACCAGCCCCGCACAGTTCTTTCCACATCCTGCAGGGACTGCTGCGTAGGAGCAGTGGGCCCTGACCAGCGCTGAGGTGTTCTACTCCCCCTCCTTGCGACCATGTTCTGTCAACCAAGGACACCACCACACTAAAGCCGACCACTCGGGTAGTTCCCATTGGGCAGATCTGCTGGGGTGGGAGGGCGTGTCAGCAGTGATGGCTTCAGAATATATTAATGGAAGTTCTTACTAATTATTAGTAATAGCCCAGTAATGATAGGGCAGCCCAGCAGGTTCCAAGCTCAAGCCTGTGATGGACCCAGGAGGTGGGAGTAGCAACCTGTGGGGAGGCTGGTGATTATCACAGAACACACATGGCCTCTCCTACATGCTGGAAACCCCTGGGAGTAGCCCAGTGTCTGTCCCATCCTCATCCATTCATGCTCTTTGGGATCCATGCGACGGCTATGACATAAGAGGCACCAATTCCCCTCCTTTGCTCCTGAGAAAACAGATAACTCAGGAAAATGAAGTAACTGCGTCCAGTTCACACAGTTCTAAGACCTAACGTTATTCTTCTTAAGCCAGTCTCCTGGAGCCCAGGATGGCCCCAAGCTCACTCTCTGAGGCTGTCTTTGAACTGCTGGTTCTCAACTCTACCTCCTGAGTGCTGGGATTACAAGTGTGCATCTCCGTGTCTGGCTTCCAGAAGGACACTATATCCCAGGGAAGCAGGTCCATCTAGTTTAGAATCCTGGATGATATTCAGTGTCAATATGGAACACACACACACATACACACACACACACACACACACACACACACACACACACACACACACGTATTGCTCTAGTAAACACACTGATAGTCTGAGCAGATAGGCTGGGCTCTTTTCTCACCCTAGAGTAAGTTGCCTGGCTGTGGTTTTGGACCATGAGCTTGAACTCTAGCCATGCTTTGGACCTTATAGAGATGTCACTTAAAGACTAAAACCCATCATTTTGCATGTAGGCGTGCCCACACTGGCAGGGCTGAAGAACCCCTCAGTGTCACAGAGCCTTTGTTCACCCAACTTTTCCATAGGATGAAGTTTCACACAACCCATTAAAAGACAAATTACCCAAACATCTGAATCTCAACAGAGAGAGGCTGAGTGTCCTCCATATTCCTTTTCTCACAGCAATGGGCTAATCACACAATTTGTCTCTTGAAATGTATAGGATAGCAGAGTTCTGGTGTCCTCATTTTTCTTTCACTCCGCTGATGCGTCATTACTGGAGCAGTGGGGGAGGGGTGTGTCGTGAGGCCTTCTGGGGAAAAAGAAAAGGGTGACTACTCAAGACATTTTGTAAAAGGGGAAAATTGGGAAGAAAGGAGGCCCCCGTAGGGGGTTGGGGGTGGAGAATGTGGCCTTGTCTGGGGTTTCTTTCAGCTGAAACCTGCTGCCTAGCCGCCTTCAGTTCAAACTGTCACCTTCAGTTCTTGCTGGCTTTTCTGCCCTCACCCCCAAAACCTCAACAGATTGGGCCCTATTTACCTATTCACACTCGGCCGTGGAAACTCATTAATAGGCTTATTAGTAACAGCATTCACGGGAGGCCATTGACAAAAGGGGTTCCAGCCACTTGAAGAAGGGAGAGGGAGAAAAAAAACCTGCAAAGAGATTATTTTCTCATTCAGAAGCCTGGCTGGGCGAACGCTTTCCTGGACCATTGAGGTCACTTGAAGTCTAAATATGATGCAAAACTGATTTTTTTTCCCAAAAATTCCAAGCATACTTAAAAATTTTTTTTTTAAACTTAAGAATTTTCTGTGGTGAATTTGTGGGCTGTGCTCACTTAAAAAAATAAATAAAAAGAGTGCTCTTTGGTAATCAGGGCCTTTGGATGGATGGCTACCTTTTCATCTCCGTAAAGAAGAAATTCTGCACACTGCCTCTGACGTTAAAGAAGGTGTTTTTGTTTTCAGCGGAAGGCTTCCCTCCCATTCAGCATCCATGAAGCTATGGATGAATGGGGGGACAGGGACAGCGGCTTCCTGGGCCATTAATTTATGTGAGAATGTGTTAACCTCATTTTCAATGGCTAGTGGACCCACTGCACTATGGGAAAGGGCTCTGTCCTGAGACACGGAGTTTCCCATCGGTGGAGAACATAAAGAGCAGTGCCAGCCTGGAGCCGGACCCAGGTCACAGAATGAGCACACGCTGGCACCCCAATCGAGCGGCTTAGTGTCACCTGGCAGAGGTGTTCTGATCCAGGCCAGAGAACTCATCCTAAAAACACCCCTTTCCACTAAACATATGAACAGATCATTTTGTTTAGGAATCGGGCTGTTGTTTTTTTTTTTTTTGTTGAATTTTCAAACTATAATTTCATAGCTTTTTGCCCGAGGCTTTGAGAATGGATTTGCTACTGCTAGCTTTTAAGTGATTTGTAGAAAAGTTTCCCAGGCTATGCTGTGAATAAAAGTGCTCTTGCAATCATGTGGGGCCTGAGGAATCCGTGTATGTAAATGGCGTCAAGTCTAAGTATTAGGGACTCTGGTGCCACTCCCTTCCCAAACCTGTTTCCCGGGCGGGGGCGGCTTTACTGTTTGGCTCTGTTTGTCTTCAGGCACCAGGGGGAGTCTAAGGCTTTTCTGAACTTAGCGACTTTTTGAGTCAGGGTCTCAAGTAGCTCAGGCTACTGGAGACTGGTTTCAAACTCCTGAACTTCTCTTTATCTGGTGAGTGTGGGAATACAGCATGGCACTATGTTTGGCTCAATAATTAAGATTTTAAGTTATTTATTTATTTAGACAAAATGTAGTTAAGTAAAGCAGACCTGGCTTCAAACCTACTCTGTAGAGCAAGTCGGCCCTGAACTCAAGGCAATCCTCCCGTCTCACACTACTGAGTGCCGGGATTGCAATTTATGTGGTCTTGGATTTAATCACAGTTGCTCAAGGGTTGAATGAGTGAGAGAACACGCAGTGAAAGATGAACGATCCCAAGATAGTGTAGTGGAAGAGACAAATGGGAGATGCCAATCATTTATAACCTGGCCTGACATTAAGTTAAACAACTCCGCTTCGCAGCTGAGGAATAGAGGATTCAGAGAGAGAGGAATCCAATTAGGGTTGAGTGTGTAAGCTCCTTTCTTTTCTCTTTTTCCTTTTGGGCTGGAGATCAAACACAGGGCCTCATACATGCTAGGCAAGCGACGCAGCACTGGACTCCATCTCCAATTCCTCTTCTAGACTCTTCCGCAGCGTTTCCCTTTCTGTCTTGTTTTCCTTTTATTTGATGGGTGTGGATGTTTGCCTGCAAACCTGTCTGCACAGCTTGCATGCAGTACTCCCGGAGGCCGGAAGAGGGCTCCGGGCCCCCTGGAACGCGAGTTGGAGAGGGTTGTGAGGCAGCCTGTGGATGCTGGGAATTGAACCCGTCTCCGGCAGAGCGCTTAACCACGGAGTCATCTATCTCTCTGGCCTCTCTTTCTTTTCGTTTAAAGATTTATTTTTAAATTATGTGCCTGTATCTTCGTGTGGGTATAAACTCATGAATGCAGCTGCCTAAGGAGGCCAGAGGCTTTGGACGCCGTGGGGTTACAAGCCGTCGTGAGTGCCAGACATTATGCTAGGACTTGGCCTCTGGCCCCTCTGGAAGAGCGGGGGAAACACTCTGAATTCATCTCTCCAGTCCCCACCCCAACCCCCGCTGAATTTCTTTATGCTAATCTACAGTGATGCTATTTAAAAAAGATATTTTCTGTTGTGCAACACGCTTTTCTTTTTTTTCCGAAGACAACCACATTAAAAGGGCTCAACCAGCAGCCAGTTGTGTTAACTGCTCCGATCCTCAGTTTTCTTCTCACAGTTGGATATGTTACTCTGCAGGCAGATGTACTGATTAAGCACGTCCACTCACTCGTTAGGGCTTCCCGAACACACGCGCGCCCTCCCTCCTTTTGTTCGGAAGAACAAGATAACTCGACATTAGTCGCCCCCACGAACATTAGTTGCTTCTGCCCTCAAAGCTTCAGTGGCATGCAATGTTCGGCCGCAGTACCCTGCAGACGGAGTCTAAGGTGT
This sequence comes from Psammomys obesus, assembly GCF_907164565.1. NCBI lineage: Eukaryota > Metazoa > Chordata > Mammalia > Rodentia > Muridae > Psammomys > Psammomys obesus. Next base: position 1,907,966 of record NW_026590767.1, on the reverse strand, counting down.
CTGAAACTGCACAGCACTCCGTCCTCTGTTCCCTAACTTGACGTAAAACGGAGCGCATCCACCCTACACCGAAGCGGGTTAGGGAAGGGGGCAGCGGCCCACAGGGCCGATGATTAGCGGGATTCGGAGAGGTCATCTTCGCACCCCTGCGGGCAACGCGGCGGGGCCCCTCGCCTCCCCGGCGGGTGTCTCCTGGCGGCTGCTGGGCGTCGGGAGCCCGGCGAGGCTCGGGACTGCCCCAGCGCGAGGCGCTGATTGGCTGAGCGGGCGCCGCCGTCCAGGAAACGGCTCGGGTTTCAGCGGGGGGCGTGACCCGCCCGAGCAGGCTGCGGCGGCGGCGCGGGCGGCGCGGGGAGAGCGCCGGGAGAGGCGAGCGGCGGCGGCGGCGGGCGCGGAGCGGGCGCACGGGCGATCGAGCGCGAGGCCGCCGGAGCTCCGGCGCGGGGGCTGCCTGCGCGTCCCTGGCCCCGCGCGGCGGCTGCTTCCCGGGCTGGCGGGGGCCGGGCGTGAGCCCCCGGGCCTCGGCGTCCCTGCGCGCTGCGAGCGTTCGCGGCTCGCCAGCAAAGTTTGCAGGAGGCAACGCCGAGCCCCGGTCCTTTCTTCGGCGGCCGCCCGGGTCCGAGGGCAGCCCCGGCGTCATGTTCGGGCTGTGCTGCCATCCCGGGTGCGCGTGAAGCCTCGGAACCTTGGCGCCGGCCGCGACCCAGGGGAATCGTTCTCTCTTTCTCTCTCTCTTTTTGAGTTTTCCTCCGAGCTCATCGCCTGCTCCATCGCGACCCACTCCGGACTCCAGCGCCGCACCGAGCGGGCGCAGAGGAGCGCTGCCATTCAAGGTAATCGTCTTGCCGAACGCCTCTGGGAGCCTCGCCAGCCGGGAGAGTGGGCGCCGTGGGAGGATGCGGGGCACAGGATCCCCGGGAGGAGGGCGCGCGGGGGGTGGGGGGGACGATTGGGGGGCGCGTACTGTCAGTCTCTGGCTGTGTTGGTGGTGAGGGGGTGGATAGCTTTGGGGGAGTTCTTTCAGCACCTCCATCCAGATGCTGACATCTGCCTCTGCCGCCCGCGTCCCTTCCTTCCCTGTCAGACTCCGGCGGGCACAGTCCGGCCGACTGGGCGCGTTCCTTTGAGCTCAGAGCCGGCGCGCCATGGGGCTGCCTGCCAGTGGCACAGCCCACAGGCGAGGGCTCGGGAAGGGCATCTTCGGGGTGCCTGGTCCTTGGATTCTGGAAGCTTCAGCCTGGTACCACACAGGCCCGTGGGAGAGGTTCTTTCCTGGGAGAAACTGCTTTAGTGTGTCTGGCAACATCCCTAAAGGGATGGAGATGCCCGGGTGACACCTTTGGGGAGGCAGTGGCTCGGGGCCCGGATTCTGGTGCTGGCGGTCCCTCGCCTGCCACGGCGGTTGGCGCAGAAGGGATCGCAGCGCGCCTGGGGCTAGGGGGCGAGCTGGACCGACTTTTCCTAGTTCTCCTCGCTGCTCCTAGCGCAGCCGCGCCGAGATGTCGAAAGCGCAGGCGAGTTCTAACTTGCGCGCTCATTCTTGCAGCGCGGGGGAATCGGCCGAGGGCCCTGCGTGGCGCTGGCTTCCACCCTCGACCGGGGGGCAAGCGCGGGAGACTGGCCCCAGGCGCGGAGCCTTCTCCGTGCCCCTGCAAACTTCCCAAGACCTTCCTTCCTCACCGCCCCCCCCCCCGGTTCAATAAAACCTACCCTTAAAGGCAGACTTGCTTTCAAACCCAGGGCACCCATTATGTGTTTGGTGTGAAACGCTATCAACATTTAAAACTCCATTGTCCCCCGCGTCCCAAATCCCTGTAAATCTTCCACCAGCCTCGACTCATTTTCATCTGAAAAGCCTGTTTAGTTTGAATAGAAAAGCAATCAGGCGCCCCTTTCCCTCTCGTTGGAATGTCAATTAAAATGCAGATTTCTCGGAGCTCTTTAGCGCCCCAAGAAGAGGGACAAAACAGGATACTCCAGGCTGACAAATGAAAGAAACGCTACAGTGAAGTTGGGTGTTGGTGGTGCTGTGCACCCAAGCTGCTCGAAGTACCCGCTGAAACGTTAGGGCTGGGGTCCTCGTCTTACGCACCGGCAGCTTGTACTTTTGGGATTTCGTCTTTAGGAACGACCCCCTTCACACACACACACCCGGGGGGGGGGGGCGGTGACAGCTCCCTTCCCCGTTCAGTCACGTCGGGAAGTTAAGGGGGCCTTGAAAGCCAGGATAGGGGGTCTACGTTTAGTATTAGTCTGGTAATGGGAGGTTCCTCCCATGAGAAATCCATTTGGCCAACGAGATGCCAATTGCTCAGCCCGCTGAGGCACGCTGGGACTGAGGGACCCTTTAAGGTAGCAGCACCCCCTTTGCCCGCCCCCCTCCTCCCCAAGAGCTAGCCCTCAGTTGTCTGCCTTCTTGCAGGGCAGCAGAGAGTGTGTAAACTTGTAAAGCACTGCGCAAGCTCACCAGCCCCACTCTTTCCGTCACTTTGCCTGCCTTCGGAGGCAGACTTGGGCGGAGGTGACCCCAAGGGGCGGGTGGCGGTGAAGAGCCATCCGTCAGAGCGAGGGTGAGGGCTCCTCCCTCGTAGGCTGAGAAGAGAGTTCCCTTTCAGGGGGGAAAATAAACAGGCTGGGGCTTTCACTCGGGCTCAGCCTCCAGGAAGGATTACGGTATTGAAGGCAGGAAGCTGGGATTGTGGCCGCCAGCAGCATGCTGGGCCTGTGTTCCCAACACGGAGCCTTGGGACCTAATTATCCTGCCTAGGAGGTCGCGCGGCACTTTCGTCCGCACGGGGAGGAGCTGCGCAGACCTGCTGCCCTCACTTCCAAACCTCTCCTTACAGAGCTTTGAGGAGGGGGTTCCTTTGGGACTGGGCCTGGGGAGAACCAACGTTCAAGTTGGATCAGGCCGGGGCACTGGCCCTCTTCCTCCTCCAGCAGGAGCTGAGGCACTCCTGGGTAGGGACTGGTGGGGAAGGTGGTCCCTGAGCAGCCTGCTGCAAGACCTACTCGGATCTGAAATTGTTTGTGAGGTTGCTAAAGAGGCGGATTATTTCCCAGCCTCCTGAAAGTTCTTAGTAAATCGGTGAGAATGTGTGTGCGCTCTCCTCTCTCCTCTAACAGGTATGTAGAAATAGACAGGGAATTAATTACCTTTTGGGACTCTTGGCTTTAAGAAGAAAGAAGGGTTGGGGAGAAAAATCTTTCAAGCCATCTCAAAACGCTGGGCACCTAAACACGTGCTGGGTGCGCGCGCACGCGAGCGCACACACACGCACACACACACACACACACACACACACGCTCACACAACCCTGGCTTTTGTTGTTAGCTATACCATTTTAAAAAACAAACACAAACAACAGCTTCTCATTTCCCTCTTGGAGATGCTTGCTCTTTGCCTACGCTCCCTAATTCTCAAGTGAAGAGTAAGAGGAACAGATTTTAGGCTAGGGAGGACTTGAGGGAGGCTCTGGCCATGTCGAAATCCTCTGTCCGGAATTGAAAGCATTAGACTCTTCTCCCCCTTTTCCTTTTCCTTTTTTTCTTTTTAATTTTTATTAAACCTCTCACCCATCCCCAGGCTCATCACAGAATCCAGTGCCCAAGGTTCTGTCCAATCCTTCCCGACCTTTGTTTTAAGCAGGCTCTCTAAAGCTTGTGCATTCTGACTCAAGGCTTAGTCACCGAGGACACTGAACAAACTTTAAGTTATTTGTACTGTGGTGAGCTTTCTTGGGAAATTCTTTCTGCTCTGGATCCAGTAAGTCGAGTGCCTCTTGTGACTGATACTTTGGAAGTTTAGCCAGTAGGTTAGCGTCTTGAACGTTCCCAGGCCAGTCACACACCAGGACAACTTGCACGTGCCATCACCATTACTCAGAAACTCTTGCATTATTCATCAAGGTTTGTATCTGCTCTGTATCTTAACCCCCTTGACACAGGTCGAAGGCGTTTAGTGAGTATGCCTCGACACTGTCTTGTAGTCAGTGGAAGGGAATTCAGGCTTTGAAACCCCCGGCTGGATCAGGCTCGCTCTTTCTAAGTGGCTGCTTGGCGAAAGATTCAAATCCACGCCTGCAGTTGAAAATGAATCCTGACAAGTGTCAACTGGTGGGAATTCCTTGTAGCCTTCCTGGGATTCTTTGATTCTGCTGCTCTCCTTTCTTCCTGAGAACCACACTGAAGGGACCGGCCGCTCAGCTCCAGCTCGAGCTTGGGGCAGACCCTTCCTTCCTCCAGGCAGCCTCATAAAGGCCAGCTGGGATGAGAGAAGCTGATGAGGCTGCTTGTGCCAAGCCCGGCGTTCTAAGCTCGTTATTTTGCAGTTGCCCTTGAAAGGAAGGAAGGTCGAGTTCTCCGGCAACCTGGTAGCTCTGATAGTGGATGGAAGGACACTCTGCGTAGCTGGGTGGCTGGGCCCTACAGCAATGGTTTAGCTATGTGTCTCTTAAAAGTAAGCTTTTTAGAAGATTAGCCCATTCCAGCTAGTGGACTAGCCTGGAAACAGCTGGGACGCCCAGGTGAGGATGGAAGGCTTTTCCGATAATGAAAAAGAATGTGTTTGCGCACGTATCGAGAGGCTGAGAAACTGTTTCATCCCATCTGGGTTTAAGCGAGTTGGCACAGGGGAAAGACTGCACTAACCGGCTGAATCTCTTTCAGTGGCAGCAGCAGCAGCGACAGTGACAGCGACAGCAACAGCGGCCTGAGCTCAGCCACCGCCACAGTGCCCTGGCTCCTGAGCCCCCTGTGGGCTGAAGACATTGCAGGTAGCCCATGGTCCTAGAGGAAGTGTGCAGATGGGATTACCGTCCACATGGAGATATGGAAGAGGACCAGGGATTGGCACCGTGACCATGGTCAGCTGGGGGCGCTTCATCTGCCTGGTCTTGGTCACCATGGCAACCTTGTCCCTGGCCCGGCCCTCCTTCAGTTTAGTTGAGGATACCACTTTAGAACCAGAAGGTAAGTTGTTGCACGTCATTTTTAGGGTACCTGTTTGTTGTGGGGAAGATGTCTGGGAGAAGTGGTCATTAAAGGAAAGGCCTGTTTCAGCCAGTTGTCTTCATAGGGTGACCTCTTTCCATGTCTTACACAGCAGAGCTTTGGGGTGGCGGGGGGTGTCTTGGCTTCTAGGCATGAGTGGAGTGGTTTGGCTTGCTCTGTTCTCTGTGCTGGGTGAGGGAGGCGGCAGCAGTTCCTTTCCCAGCCAGTGCCTGGCAGCACTCTGGAGGAGATGTCCCTTGACAACATGACTGTTCTCTGCGGCCTTCTGGAGTTGCTTTCTGGATGGAGGGAGAGCCCTGAATTGCTGTTCTTTTGGCTGAAGGACGTAGGCAGCCCCTGAAAGCTGATGTCTTCTTTGCGTTGTTAAAAGAAGGCTCTGAAGTTGAGTACCGAGAGCCCTGCCATACTGGACGGTTCTTAAACTGCTGTGAGCTCCTTGTGCTAAGCCTAGCATTGCAGATGGGCAGGTTTTATGTTGGGAAGATTCGAACATGAATACACCCAGGAGTCCCCCATCCGAGGAAATGCCAGATTTCACTAGTGTTTGGCTTTGGACACTTGACTGCAAATGTGAAAAGCTAGTGTGAGGAGGACATGGCCGAAATTCTGAGCCGGGCAAAGGTCTGATCCTTCTCCCGGGCCCTTTTGAGACGTGGTTGATAGCCAAGCTTCTCCGCTCGGTGCAGCATGGAAATCTGTCATCAGGAGGGAATATTGGTAGGCGAGTTATTTTTTGAGTGGTAATCCGAGCGTGACACTGCAGATCCCAGCACTCATCGCCACTTAATGAACGTGTTTGCTGAGGGCCCACCTGGTGCCGGCTGGGCTTTGGAGTCCGTCACGGTCCCGAGTGCTGGCAGGTCAGCTGAATTGCTGTGGTTATGCACCCTGAATCAGGGTCCCGAAGAGCAGTGTGTTCATCCAGAGGGGAATGGGGCAGGGGAGCCGAACCCCCAAGGAGGGCTAGGTGCCCATCTGGGAGGAGGGCTTGAGAGATGGGTGCTCAGAAAGATCCGCCCAGGCACTGACACTGGCCGTGTGTGCACGAGGCTGGGGGGCGCTGGGCCACGTAGGTGCCTGGAAATGTTATAAATTACCAGGTGTCTTTGGAAAGGAAATATGGTAGGAATTTGTGTATGAGGCTTGTTCCACAGACAGCTCACAGCCACTTTTGGAAGCACCTCTTTGTGACTTCTCCTTTGACATCAGGGAGAGAGTAATTTGCAACAGTGACGTGTTTTTTCAAAGAGGGGAAAGGATTGGGTTTCTGAAAGTCTGGTCTGTACTTCTTTAATTTTGCTAATAATTAAAATGGATGTTCCCCTAATTGCTGGTTTTCCCTGGAGTATGTGGCTCAGCACAAACTAAGGAAGCTGAGCTGGGATTTCCTACAGTGTGGGCTTCAGTAACAGTCCCGGTTAGGAAAGAATTGTCATTTTTCATTTGGACTCTCGGGGCAGTATTGCTGTGAGTTGATTCAGTGCAGAGTATAAAATGGTCCTGAAGGGTTTCCTGGGCTGCATCTAATTACCTAAGGAAGGTTATAAGATGTTTGTACGTGCAGGGAGAAGACAGGTGGGGGGGGGTAGGAAGGACAGTGGGATGGAGTCCCCCAAATGGCTCTTTGTGTAAGCACTGATATCCAACAATGTGAGCATTGTTGAAAGCAGATCCCATCCCCTGGGGACGTGTAGGTGCATGTAAGGCTAGAGGGGAAAGCCACGAAGTCCCAGAAATTGTGGGTCATACTTTGCCAATGCCCCTGGGTACGCTTTGCTTGGTTCAGAGTTTGCATGAGGTTCAAATCGCATCCAGAGTAGGGAGCTGCTAAGAAAAAAAAAAAAAAAAAAGAAAAAGAAAGAAATGTCTTAAGGTGTGGAGCTTCACCAGAACAGGCCTGGAAAAAGCAGAGAAATCTCAGGGCCTCAGTTTCCCCTTCAACTACTGAGAGTTCAATATGATGAATATGGGGGAAGCTCTTTATCAATAATTGTACAGGAAGGTCCCCATATGCCTTCTGAGTACCGCCTCAAGAAGCTTTTTGTTTTTTCACCAGTGACCTACATAGAAATAACAGAAATACAGCAGCTCCTGGCATCGATGGTGGCCATGACCATCCCTGTCCTCAGCAAGCTGGGGCAAGGTGGTGCCATTTCTCAAAACAAGCAAGCAACAAGATACACTTGAGGTGAAAGTTGCTTTTTTATATGGAGGAGACAGCTGTGCTCCCTCTCTGCAGGTTCCATGCTCACTCTCCTTGTCTTTTAGACCAACACTGCTGTTGGTTTCTAGGTAACCAGAAGGAAACCAAGCTAGCCATGAGGCTCCTTAACGAGGCTGTGGTGTCTCCTTACCCTTCTGGAATGTGTGCGCATGCGCGTCCAGCCGCCATATTGAGTGCAACCTGAACTTTAGCCAACACTGAATTCACCTTCCATCATCTAAAGCTTTACTATGGAAGACATTGGTTTGCTAATTTGGAAGCTCAGTTCAGATAATGTCTATTGGGCCGGATAAGTATAAAATCAAGACGTTCCTAGAAAGAGCCGGTGCCTCCGTACTGAAGAGCCCTTTTGGCCCTTTAGGGAAATGTTATGTTCAGTCATGTAGTTCTGTGTAGGATATCCAATCATGTAATGTAATCATGTCATTATCCCCCATCCTATGCTGCCTGTGTGTCTCTGGACATTTTCTCAAGTGGCGGGAGCAAGGTTGGGTCAAGTCAGTTGACCTAAGAAGAAAATAATCTCTATATGATTTTACTCAGTGTTTCAGAATGGGAATGAGTGTATCCAACCGGTCGTTCCGTGCGACAAAGGACCACAGTGTCAACAGCTGTGGATTTGGGAGGGGCGGTCCTGAGTCTAAGTACAGTTCTATTGATTCATATTCTGAACGTTCCCAGTGTCGTCAAGCTTGATTACTGCCGCTCTGAGTTCTTACTTTCAGATTCCCCCTGACATTGTCACCTGCTCTGGTTAATTAAGTCCTTGTTGACATTAAGGGAATCTGTTTACCCCAGCCCAGTAGGAGCTAAAATAAAAGGGCCTTTCCAACCCCAAACCCTTAATTACTTTCCCACCCTCTGCAAAGGGACAGCCTGGGAGGGGGGTGAGGGTGGGGAGAGTAATTTTCATGCCTTAAGGCCCCCTCCCCCCCAGAACACAAAAAAGTTTTTTGGGCGGTCTTCTGGGGTGATGCTGCTCTGCATCCAGGCGAGCCCTTATAAAGTTCACCAGTGGAGATGCCGAGTGTGCAGTCTTCATGGAGACCTGCTGACGTCAGAGATTTTCAGGGCAGTTCAAGTCTCTCGCCGGAGTATCCTACTCGGTGTGGTCTCAGCCCTCACCACTGAATTGCCAGTTAAAAGGAGAGAAAGGAAAGATCTGCATGGCACAAGTGGATGATTTAAAATCAGTCTTGTGTTTCCTATTAGCTGCGTTTGTGTTCCTCAGTATGAGTGTGAATATTTAGCAGTCGACTGTAACTTGATAGTTAGCTGAGGAACAAGGGCTTATTCTTGGTCAATTAAACCAAATGTAGGCGCATGCTGTTAGACACACAATGGAGTACATATTCTTCATTAGTATATAATGTATTTCACAATTCATGGACAAAGAACTGTGTTTAATATTCCTTCAAGAGCAAAAATCTGGCCTGCCCAGAAAATTGGCATTCATGGAACTCTCTTGCTGGCTTCTGCTGATCTGGGTAGAGCGTGTATGTGTGTTTGTGTGTGTGTGTGTGTGTGTGTGTGTGTGTCTGTCTGTCTGTCTGGGTGTGTCTGTCTGTCTTTCTGTGTTGCCTATTCATTTTCAGTTAAAAGACTAATCACTTAATTTAAAAAAATTGCCTCCCCTTCCCAGCCAGCACCCAAAGACCTTTTGTTGGTATTTTTATTTTAGATTAGGTGTGTATATGCACATCTGTGTGGGTATGTGTGCATGAGCACAGGTGCCCATGGGTGCCAGAGGTTTTGGATACCCAGGAGCTGGATCTGGAATTGAATGTGGGTCCTCTGCGAGAGCAGTTTGTTCTCATGACCACTGAGCCATCTCTTTTGCTCAATATAGTTCAAAGTTGTTTTTTTTTTTTTTTTCTGTTGAAGGTGCGAACTCAAATAACCAAGCATTCCAATATGAGACGTTTCCAATATCATATTTAATGAATAATTACATGGTTCTGAAATAACGGGGTAGTGTTTAAACAGGAAGGGGATGTTTGATGTTCACATTCTCTGTGGAGTTCGTGCAGTAGCCCTGTGAGTGAATCGGCCCTCATACTTGCAGACTCTTCGGCTACTTACAGTTAGGGTGGTCATTAAAAGACAACCGAGTTCCTTTCATCAGGGTCTGTCTTACTTTTCCATTTCTGATTGAGTCCCTGGGATTGATCCAGCTGGGTGTCTTGTCTTGGTCGGCAGCTCAGGAATTATTTTGGGGGAAGGGATGCTGCAGGCTATTTTACAGATAATTATGGGTTTCCTGTACAGAAATGTCTCTGTAGGGGCTGGAGCAATGACTCTGTGATTAACAGCACTTCCTGCTTTTGCAGAGGACCGGTGTTGGGTCCCTAACACCCACAGGGAACTGCTCATAATTGTCTTTATCTCCAGCTCCAGGGGGATCCGCTGCCTCTAACCTACTGCTGCCTTCACGTGCCCTTTTTTACACATGGGTTTCCCTTGCCCTTACCATCATTGTTGCTTTGCCGAGAATGATAGAAAAATCCAAGATCGTAGACCCATGAGTGGTTTTGCAAAAGTATATGTAACCACCAGGACAAGGCATGACTGTTCTTTTGTGCCGGCGGTTTGTTTTTTGAGATAGGGTCTCACTATGTAACCCAGACTGGCTTGGGATTTGCCCTTGTAGCCCAGGTTGGCCTAGAACTTTCAATCCTCTGGCCTCAGTTTCCACACCTGTCTATCATCCTTGAAGAGCACATGTCTTGATTTTCAGTAATTTTGGAAAGCTTGGACTATGATTTTTTTTTTTTTATGGTTGCTTTATTTATCTTTATGTGTACAAGCAGTTTGCCTGCATATATGTATATGACATCATGCATGTGTCTGGTGCATGAAGAGGCCAGAAGAGGGCTTCCAGTTCCCTGGAACTAGAGTTAACGTGGTTGTGAGCTGCCATGTGGGTCCTGAAATAGAACCCCGTGGTCTTCACCACTGAGCCATCTCTCCAGCCCTATGATTCAATGTGGAATGCACTGCCTTTTTTTTTTTTTTTGCCTGAGGCCACCATAGGTAGAGATGCCTTTTGTGGACATTTATTTATTTATTTATTTATTTATTTATTTATTTATTTATTTATTTATTTCATTATAATAAAAGAAAATCCACTGCTTGCTTTTGACTGGGCCAACTCAGGGGGCTAAACCCTCACATCCCCTTGCCTTTAACTTTTTGCTCAACTAAAGAATCATGAATTCCAAGGCATTTCTGGACAGAGAATTTTAGATTATGGTGAGCATATTTTATGAGGATGTTAAAAATAGCTCCTAAGGAGAATGCTGATAGATCCAGGAGTGAGAACCAGGCTGGCATGTTTATTTGTATTATTTATGTAGCACCTTTCCTGAGACATCTCAATCCTGAGCGCTAACTAAATAAACTCATATAAATCCCATGATTGTTTCCTAACCCCGGAACTTGTCTTTTATTACACAGGAGAGTGTTGTTATACCTGACAGTTTACAAATACTGTTTTTCTTTTCTTTTCTTTTTTTCCATATGTGACCAAGTGTTTTAAAGGTACCCAAACGCTGAAAATGGCCAGCTTGGTGTGTTTGTTACCCTTCGAAACTAGAGATCTTTGTGACTGGAGATCTTTGTAAAGTTTATTCTCTTTGGACACCCTTCAAGTTCAAATTGGGAGCTGACAGTTGGCTAGCCCTAGAGTCATGTGGCTTGCTTCAAGGCGCCTCTTTCCTGTTCCACCCTTACCCTTTGAATTTCCACTAAGGCTGTTGCTTAACTGGCTGTAGCAGGTAGACTGCTGAATATATAGCTTATATGGATAAATGTTTCGGATTTAAAGCCACTCAGGTCTTGAAAGACTAAGGAGTCTTGATCCAACATTTGACTCTTAAAATTTTAAATAGAAACTAGGAAAGTTGTTTTGAATAGTGTGTGATGTGCTCTCTGGAGGTACATTCTCTGAGGAAATTGCCCTTGGGAGCTGAGTTTGAATGTCTCTACTATCTACTTGACCTCAGCCAATTGAGATAACCCCTCTGAAACACCAAGATAATATCTAAATTGTGCAGATTGAATACAAACTGGACTGTAGGTCCTGGCTCAGCGCAGGTGCTCTGTAAATGCTGATTTCTTCCTATCCCACACCCTTGTCAAAGTAAATAAAACACATATTTCAAAGACTGGTATGATGCCTGCCTTGTAATCTGTAATGATAAATGGCAAATTTACAGACAATGAAATAGAAAAGAACGTTAGGCCTTCCTTTATCCAAAAGCCCTCTTGGGCTTTTTCAAGCCTCCTGGGGTTTAGACATGTGACTTCTGTTGCTTGTAGTCTGAGTGTTCAAGGTTGACGTCTCTTTCTTTTTTAAGAAAGTCAATTGTAGCTACATGGCACATAGTGAGAATATGTCATGGACATGGTACATTTTGTCAGGAGAGTCTTCTGTTTGCACTTTCCAAAGGATCAGTGTAGGCAACCGAAGGATGGTGGAGGGGTTGGGTGTGTTGGGTGTACTGTAGGGTGCTCTGCTCTGTCCAGGCCAGCGAGAAACCTACCCCTCCTGGTGGATGATGGTTGCCTTTTGCCACCTTCTCCTGTAATGCCTTCCTCCATTAGCCTGCCAGGGTAGCTAGGTGCTGGGCGTCCACTCGTCCACATGGAAGGGAGCTCAAGAAATCGTGATGGAATCCAAAGTGGTGACAGAATTGAATATTAATTTTCATGGTTCCTCTAGGAGGGGTTCGTGACAGCATGGGTTCAGGGTGAGAGCATGTCCTTCAACTCAGTCCTTGGGATAAAGATGGTTACCCATGAGGACAGGTGAGGTCATGCTCTTCACTCCATTGCTTGTGATAATGAAGGTGAAGGTGGTGATGATGGGAGCAGCCAGGCATTTATTAAGTGCCTGTGGTGTCTCATGTGTGCTGGCTACATTGACAAATTGCCCCTTTCCAATAAATGGGCAGACCCCAGGGGGTCCATTTCATGAATACAATCTTTGCAAGTTTTAGAGATGCTATGATTTCTGGACAGCTTCGCAGTGAGCACACACCCAGCCTTTAGGTGAATTTATTGGTAGAAGATGGCTTTCACAGCTGCTTCCTCCTTCTTCAGGAGGATATTTGGTGGAAGGTTGGGCACCCCTCTTGTTTTTTTCCTCACCCCTATTTTGAACGTGAAACTTCACAGGACAGGCTGGTTGATTCTGTTTCTTCCTCACTTACCCATACCCCTTCCTTAAGTCATTCGAAAAAGAGTTTCAGGCAATAAAAAGTTTTTGACAGTTCCATTCTGTGATTCTTCTGCAATGGCCTCTGGTGATATGTAGGGAATTTGTAAGAAGTCTGCACCCTTTGCTGCCAGGGGACCAGTGGGAGACCACACAGAGCCCTGGATGATGACTTCCGCTGAGTCACTGAGCAGGAGTTCAGGTCAGGAAGGCCCATCTTGCTCTTGCCATTTGCTCCTAAGCCATCCCTAGATCTTCCTTGCTCCCTATACTTCTGTGGTCTGCCCCAGGTCCTGCCGATCCCTACCTTGATTTCATTGCTGTTTCCACAGCCGTTTCAAACTTTCCTTCCCAGCATTTCTGCCTTGCCACCGGTGGGAAGTCAAAGGCCATCTGCATAAGATGATCTGAAACTCCCTCAGCCTGTGGTTATGGAAATGACAGGTGTGGGGGCCCTTTCTCCCGTGCTGTGTCACTTCTCTCCAGAGATTAGGGAATCCCCTATCTTCTATCCACCTTCTGTCTCCTACCCTCTCCCCCAGGGGAAAAAAAAAAGAAAAAAATTCCAAGAACTAAAGGTTGGAAGCCAAGACACCCACTTCTCCTCCAGCTTTGGCCAAGAAGGGTGTCCCTGGGGGCAAAAGAAGCCAGGAAACGAAGCCTGTTTTTAAAGGAAGCAATGTTCATTTTGGTGGCTTAAAAAAAAAAAAAAAGAACTCTGGTCCCAGCCAGCTGTGGAGGTGAGTGGGACCGGACAGGGTACAGATCTTTGTAGAGATCACTTGTGCAGTGAATGGGACTCAGAGGTTGCAGGCATGAGGCGAGGCAGGGGCACTGTTAACAATAAGGAGCCATGGCAGCTTTCCCTCAGAACTGTATAACCCTTGGGTATAATGACCACTCCCCAAGCTGGTAGAGAGATGACATAGGTGTGCTTTTCCAGGCTCAGGGTATTTAAGTTCCATTGAGTTAGTTTCCTAACTTACTGGTTGATTGGTTGAGCTAGGGTCTTGAACTTCTGATTCTCTTGTCTCTACCTCCTGAGTGCTGGGATTACAGGCAGGCACCACTATAACCCAGTTCCCATCTCATGTTTGTTGTGGAAAGGTGTTCACCCTGAAAGGGTGGCCAGTCCGAGGAGGAGGCTGCACCACGCCGTAGCTGGTTGTTTTGCTCTGTTCCTTGATGTCTCTTTCCTGGCATTTCATCTCTCCGATTGATTTCTTGCCCAGTCCTCATGGGAGGCAAGGAAATGGTAGAGGCTGAGAGGTCAGAAAAGCCCTGCTGGTCCTGGGCAGAGTGGTGACGGCTTCTTCCTTGCCTGGCACAGTGACACACCTTGTCCTCGGAACGCCACAATGTTTGGGCGCCTCGCCCGGATCTTCCTAGACTCAGTGGTAAAGTCTGAAGGTAGCCACTCTTCAGATTTGTTTGCTTTCTGAAAGCCTTTCCCTCCAGGCAAATCTGAGGTCTGTAGGGCAGGAGAGAAAGGTTAACTATGGTGGTGCCATCTTAATTTGGATCTTCCAAGCAAATGTGTGGAACTTCCAAGCAAATGTGGGTTTCAGTCCTTCCCTGGAAAACACTGCAGAAAAGTGATCCTTATGGCTCTGGCCTTTTTAGGTCCTGCGGTGTTAACCCAGCTGTAATGGTGTCTCCCCCAGCTCCAGCATGATCCCTGCACTCTCCTGAAAGCAACTTTCTATGAGGTCACTGCTGTCCAGCTGCTTGCTGACCCGCTCCTCTATCAGAGTCCCCACCAGCTCCCATGCAGGCCTGAGTTAGCTGAGCCCCAGCAACAGGATCAAACTCATTCCAAGGGGGAAGGCCATCTGTTTCTCGGTCTCCAGCTGCTGGCCCTTCATTTGCAATTGGCTGGGATGCTGACGAGGGGACCAGTCCTGGGGACACATCTGCAGCCTCTGAATGGTGTTGTAACTGGGGTCCTGCTGAGAAAAGAAAGGCCAGTCCCTTTAAATAAACTTGCTGAACAATATCCCCCCCAAAGGTCTGGAGTCAGAGAAGCAGGAGGCTGCCTGGCCCTCTGGGGCTGACTCTTAACCTTGCCTTTTGTAGCTAGGCCACTTTAAAACTATTCTTTTATTCAGAAAGTGCTTATCAAGTGGAGGGAGGGACGGCCTGCTCTGAACTAGGAAAATGCCACATAGGATTTGGGCATCGATCTGCCCCTTAAGGGAATTAGAGGCAAATATCTCCACTTGAGGGTGTGCCATTTATTGAATATTTATCTTAGTGTCAGAGAGGCAGGCTTGCTCCAGATGCAGCTTCTAAAGAGCCACAGGCAACATGAAGTCCGCACAAACTTGCCTCTGGAATGTAGTCCGGCCTCAGGAACACCTGCCAATTACCCTAGTTCATTGCAAGCAGGCCCTCAAGCTGTAGCTGCTCTAGGCACTGTGATTCTTGGGCCTGTCGCCTGTAGTTTCGTGTTAGAGCCCTTATTCCCAGCATCTGGGCAGTTAGGATAATTCAGCCCACTGCCAGCTGAGTCCTGATGGGATTCTTGACTGTAAGGACTTCCTAGGGGGTGTGACGTGGTGTGTGTATTCATTTAGTGGATGAATAGCAGGTGTGTGGGCTGTGCATGTATGTGTGAGTGTGTACATATGTGTGTGTGCATACACATGTGTGTCTGCATTTGTGTGAAAGCCAGAGAGGATGACCTCAGTTGTTTTCTTCAGGTGTTGTCTACCCTTGGTTTTAGTGACAGGGTCCCTTACTGACCTGGAACTTAACATATAGGTTAAGCTGGCTGATTAGCAGGCCCTAGGGATGTATTTCCCTCTGCCTGTCATCACACCTAGCTTTTTTGAAAAAAAAAAAAAAAGAAAAGAAAAGAAAAGAAAGAAAAAACGTGGGTTCTGAGGAATCAAAATCATGCTTGCAACACTTTATGGACTGAGCTATCTGTCACCCCAGTCCCTGAAGGAGGTACAATGAACTGTAGGTTTTTTTGTTTTGTTTTGTTTTTTTAAAGCAGGTATTAGGCATGGCCAGGATGAGGAGGAGCCTTCCAAGACCTTCATATGTTTAGTTCCACTTGGGAACCTTGCAGGAATCCCCACTTAGGGAAGCAGCATATATAAGATGTGACAGATTTGTTCATTTGAAAGAAAACCCTGGTTTGGAGTCAGAGGAATGCGAGTGGACATTCTCACGGGGCTGTATAAATCCTCTGCTGACCCATCTGCTGACCTGTTAGAATCAGGTTGTGACCCATAAACCCAAGCCCCAGGTGGCCCCTGGCTGGTGCGGGGCTGCAGGTAGAACCTTGCCCTACTGTGCATAGGACGCTTCTTCTGTGAGGGACTTCCCAGAAAGCCTTGGGCTCTCTCTCTGTGCTACCTTGTCGGCAGGTGGCCTTGCTGGTATCCTAGGGATGGAGGAAGCTGCATGACCACGTTTTCCCCTGATAGCCGCTGGTCTTCATCTCTGGTCTTGGGATGAAGGGTTTCTGAATTGGAAGTACCATCCTCATGGGAGCCTGTGAGAACCCAGCCCATGCCCGAGGCTGACCCTGGAAGGTGGTTTTTAAGCATGATAAGCCGAGATCAGTGTATTCATTTCCCCTCCTCCTACCTTCTCCGAATCTCTCCATGGGACTGTTGGGTGAGGGTGAATATGTCTGCCTATTGTACATCCTTCATGGATAAAACAAAGGCTGTGACATCACGGGGATGGGTTGATGGCTGCGTCATAATGGGAATCAGGAAATCATACGGAGCAGACGTATGGGTTAGATTTTAAAAGTTGCGTAGGAACCTCTCAAGTGGAGTAGTGGGGACAAGGGGACATTACCATGTGAATGCAAGGAGGGAGGAAGGGAGGAAATATGGGATCAGTAATGATGTAAATTAATTTTCTCGAGAGATACTAAAGTAGATCTTAAGACTGTATCTATAGGTTGGATACTTTCCATTCCGGCCTTCATCTCTTTAGACGTCCTATGGCCCACGTCACAAACCTGACCCCACAGCTGAAATTCAGCAGTTTCCCCAGTGGCGTTTGTCTGTCTGTGGATCCAGCCCTAGATGGCAAGGTTTCGGGAACAGCGTGTCCCAAGGAGTCCTGCAGACCTTAGGAAGCCTGTGTTTCCTCTGCAAGTGCACCTTCAGGACACAGGAGGCCTGGGCCTTGCTGGCCGGATGGTGGATACAGACTCCTCTTTGTACCTCTGAGCCACGAGTACTGGGTGCTTTGACATAACTTGTAATGCCAGTTTCTACTTCCTGGGTGCTGTGGAATCGAATGGTTGAGTTCTCTGGGAGACACTTTCAGAACAAAAGGCTCCATTTTGCAGCTCTTGCTCAAGCAAAGCCATCAGTAGCCAGGGGATGTATGTGCACTGATTTGATCTCTACGCATGTCTCCGTGGGCCAGTGGGAATTTTCAGTCTCGGGAGGGTATGAATTGAGTGCACGTGTTGAGACCAGGAGCGAAATCATCCCTGTCACTTGGACACTATCATCACGTGTCAGGATTGGGTGGGAGAGGGGACGCAGCTGGCTGAGGAGTGAAGCTGCCACTTCGAGTCTAGGTTTTGGGTGGTGCAGTGACTCATTCTCAAGTGAGGGCATTCTTAGGCTCTTTTGCCCTTTTTGCATTTTTATTCTCTCCTGGGCTCAGCATAATTTCTTTCAAATGTGGAGGGCTGCTCGCTCAGTTTCTCAATGCCAAGCCTAAACCATGAGGGCTGTGCCTAAATATGTAATGTGAAATGGTTTTCATATTGGAAACATTTACTACCTACTGGTCTTCCTTGATGGAGTGTCTTGAGCCAGCCCAGAGTTTTGGGGGCTGTCAGGCTACTGAGGCTGAGATAGCTCTTAGTGGGAGTGATGCTGACATGACACAAGGAGTTTGCAGTCCTGGTACATGTCGGAATAGATGCTCCAGCTATTGGTCGTAAACAGAAAGCCTTGGGAGCCTCCTCACCGATCTCCTCTCTGCAGCCTAAACATCTCTTTTCCTCCCACCCCCCATATTTTATGCAGCAATTTCTCTTGAGGCTGAGAACTTCCATCTTTGTCCTGTGTGGGTGCTGACCTCCTCTTCTCTTTAAGGATGAGTTGTACCACGGCCTTATAAGGCCCGAGTTTGCTATCAGGGTGTGCAATTTGGTTCTTGTAAAGGGGAAGCTTTGAAAGGGGAGATGCTGTAGCAGCCAGCCCTGGGATGCTATCTTCGTGTCTGAGGACAAGCTGGAGGTGGTTCTCCCTGACTCCACCAAAGGACCCCATTGCCCTTCATCTCTTTCTGCTGAGCTCTGGTGTGAGCTCCGTGTCAACCATTCCATGCCAAAAATGTGCCAGTCTTTCCAGGTGTGACCGGTTTCTAAAAGCCTAGGCGGGCGTTCGAGGTGTCATCTGGCCTGCTTTGTGGATGTCCTGGATTCGCCGTTACAAAGAGCATTTCAAGTTCTATGTGCTGTTCTGTGGCCAGTGGACAAAGCTCACCAGGACTGTGGAGTGGTCACTGTGGGGCACCTTTATGGCTTGGAAGGCAGAGTAGGCCAACCCACTGCCACTCACTTGTCATGAACTGGGTGTCCTGTGACTTTGCAGTGACATTTGGTGGCTTGATTTCCATTCCCATCAAGACTTTTGGCAGTCCCCTGGCTACGGTGTTTATTTGACTTGTACTGGATGGCACTGTCTGGGAGAGCACCATGCCATGTTATTGTCCTTGCCCCGGTGCTCCTGGTGCCATCCTGCTGGTCTCGAGGTGTGCTGGAAGGTGGAGATGGTTTAGCTGGTCAGCCCAGTCCCTTGACAAGATGGGCCTGCTGGGACTGCTGCTTCTTCTTCACCTTCCTCCTCTTCTCCCCTTTTCTCCTTGGTTTTCTCCCCTGCCTCCTCTCTCCTCTTCTCTCCCCACCCCTTCCTTTCCTCCTTGATTTCCTTCTGGGTGAATCTATTCTGATTTCCCTCTCTCTCCTTTTCTAGAGGAATGTGTTTTGGGATATGATACCTTTGTGGGGAGACCCCCTAAGTGGAGCTGTTTGGAGTTCCCCACTGTATCTTTAACTCAGATCCTTTAGACACTAGAAGGGAAGTCGTCCTGGAAACACCCTAGAAGAGGCTTGGTGTGAAATGCGGTGTGGTTAGTTGCCCCAGAGGTGGTTGGCAGAAGTGGCTTCTTCTCCCTGAGTGGTGGGAATCTGCCATGCGTTTTGCAGGAGATGATTGGCTGGGGCAGGACTTGGGCTCCCATCTGTTCTCTGTTTGCTCTCGGGCGCCATTTCAGAAACCACACGGGAAAAGTTTATAGGCAAACATTATAAAGAGTGACAGTCTGAAGTGCTGCTATCGCCGGCTTGGCAGCATGAAGCGTTACCTGAAGCAGCTTCCCACTTCCAGACGCTGTCATTGTTCTGGAGCCTCAAGATGGCCATCCTGATGGTGCTCAGGAAGAATTCCGTGTGTTCACTGCTCTTAGTCGCAGCCTCATCGACTTCTTGCAGGATCGTTTCCTAGGGTGGCTTCCTACACAGGAAGGTGTCGTGTACCCCTCCCCCGCCCTTGTGGAGAGGTAAACACAGGTGACATCCACATGAGGTCTCACCCAGAAGCTGTGACCTACCTGAATCTGCAGAAGGACGTGGGGGTTGGGAGGAGAGTGTCAGAGTTTGCCTCAGTTTCCCATTCACTTGGGTCAGAAGCCCCTCATTCCTAAATTCCTATTACCTCTGATAGGGATAATGACTTGAGGGGTGTCTTGGGAAGAAAGGAGGCTCATGGCAGGGTGAAAGCCACATATGTACTTTTTCTTTTTTTTTAAGACAGAGTCTCACTACACACCCCGGGCTGGCTTTGACTGCGCTCAGTAGTGTAGGTAGGCCTTAAACTCTGAAGCTGATGTAGGTTTCAAACTTGTGCCCCTCCTAACCCGCCCTCCTAAATGCCCACCGAGCACCACCATGCTCTGACACTGTCGACATTTTCGTTATTGACTTTTGATGCTATCAAGGACTCTCTTAGTTCGTTTGTTTGTTTATTTGTTTTCTGGATATCAGAGTAGTCAGCTCACTAAAAATATGCCCAGTACACAGGAAACTGCTGGCATGTCTCAAGGGTTTATAGTTTGTGGGTAGGAACACAGCAAAGCCTCCACATGGGAGAGCCTCCAGCCATGCTGTGTTTGTAGCAGGTAGAAACAGCTGAGTGCAGCCCGCCCGGAAAGTAAACATGTTACCTTGTTTGTTCAGAGAGTTTGGGTAACAATGACAATGTATGGCCCGGGTCCCAAGCTTCATTCCAAGTTTCTACTTAGTTATGAAAAACGTATACGAACTACTCTCTGTGGAAATCTCTGAAAGAGCATTTGGTGCAGAGAAACACAGCTTCTGGAACATTCTCCCCATTGTTTTGGGGAGAGCCTAGAGGAGGAAACTTGGAAGTGTTTGAACCATGGCATCAGAAATGCTGAATCCAGGAAATGTTGGTATTGCTATAAAAGGAACTGTTTAGATTTCCCAGGGAGTTCCTTGCCCTATGTCAGTTGTCACGTGTTACACAGAGCAGCTCGGTAGGGTCAGGCAAGGGGCTACCTGTGTCGGAAGGCCACCTGAGTGGGAGAAACAAGTGGGCTGTGGTATGCACAGTGTCCTTGGTGTCTTGTCCCCTTTAGAGCACGATGAGGTGGTTATGATGCAGAGGACTCTAGGAGCAAGCAGTGATTGTGAGCAGCCAGCCCTGAAGTCCCCTGAAGGAGTCAGGCACAGAAGAAAATCCTTCAGCTCTCAAGCAGGCCTTAACAGCTGGATGGGAACAGGATGGCTTTTCCCTAGCATGCCTTTTGGGTCCCTGTTTTAAGTACCCTGGTTCATGAGGTATCTCATGTGTGCCCCACTGGATCAGTGGGCACATTGGGTGGCCTGGGATGCCATTGGTTTGGCTTTTTATCCCCCCTTACTATGGTCCTGCCCATCCCTCAATATCCTTCTCTGTTGTTTCTTCCCTCACTCTGTGCTGTTTGACCTTCTACCTCCCCCTTTCCCTCCCTTTCTTTTGCTTGTATTCACCAGATCTCCCTCCTCCCTAGAATACCCAACGAGGAGGTAGCATTGCTTACTGCTGTTGCTGCTGTCCCCTGCGTGAGGCTTCTTATGAAAAGGCTATTGGAGGTGGGGAGGCGGGAGCAGGAGGAGTTGTTTCCTGCGTTATTGGAGGAGGCCTGGATGTTAAGATGGTGTGACTTCATGGAGTCTGATCTTTCTGACAGGCTTTCAGATGATGCTAGCCATCTTCCTGGGAAACGAGAGACTTTCCACTTGGTTTTACTAGAGATCAGATCCTGCTTTGAGCATGCCACGCTGGCCTCACCATTCATTGAGATGGGAGCCTTGAAAACCCAGTTGTTTCTGAGCCACAGCCAGAGCTTTAGAACCACAGTGGGGTGAGTGTCTGGAAGAAGGACACAGTGGTTTCTGGGGGCCTTACCTGGACTGGCTGAGCATTCTTGGATCTCAGGGTCTGGAGATCCGGTGGCTGGGAGGCTGTGCAGGGCAAAAAGAAAATTATCGCGGGCGTCCCCATGTCCAGGGCAGGGCCCCTGTATCAAACATCCAGTGTCCTGTTCTACCTCATCTGCCTGTTCATCCTTCAGAACTAGAAATGCTTCTGCAGTGCAGGGGAATTGGTCCGGCATGGTCCAGCATGCAGCCTGATTTCAATGAGTCTTGGTCCTTTGTTGCTATCATGTGGAGGAAGGGCTTCTCAGTGGATGGGGTAGCCCTTATTTTGCCCTTTCATTTTCTAACATTGTATGAATCTTTGATTCAAAGATCCTAAGACCAGAGTGGCAGAGGGTGTGAGACTTGGGGTCAAACTGAATCCCCCTTCCTCTCCATGTTTTTCTTCCTTGTCCTTAAAATATATATAAACCCTTTATTTTACTTGTTATTTGTTATTATCATTGTTATTGTGTGTGTGCATGATGTGTGGGTGTGTGTGGGCACATGTTCTGTGATGCTGTGTATGTGGAGGTCAGAGCACAGTTTTGTGGAGTCAGTTTCTCTCCTCTCCTTCCACCTTTTTATGGGTTTTGGGGACCACACTTGGCTTTAGGCAAGCATGCCTTCATCCACTGAGCCATCTTGCCAGACCCTGCCCTTCCTTATTCTCTTATCCACCCAGGTCAGCTGCCTCTGTTTACACAGGCCTGGGAGACCTGATCTGAGAACTTGCCATCCAAATTCTCGACATCTTTCAAACTTGGCTCTGTGCGTTGCTCCTTGGAGGAGACTCCTCCCGTCACCTCCTAAAACAGAAGCTGCACCACCTTCTGTGAGGGCAACACTCTCAGTGTTTGGGGCTTGTGGGCCGTGAGATTCCTTTTGCAATGACTCCCGTCTGTCCTTGTAACGCAAAAGCGGCCCCAGACAATACATACCCGAAGGAGTATGGCCCTGTTCCAAGAAGTCTTTGTTTACGAAAGCAAGCGCTGACTTGGCCCTCAGGCCATGCTTTGCTGGCTCCTGCTGCCCATGGCGCCTCTGCCCACCATTTCTTTGTGGACTGCTACCTAGCTGCCTCATCCTTAAGGCTACCTCACATACTTTATATTTTCTGTGAATTTTCTATTTACTTTCATTTGCTCCACTGCAATGGAAGGTCCATTAGGGTAGGGGACTCTCCCTAGTCTTCTGTTGCTTCTTGAGCATACAGAACAAAGCTTGGCCTATGGTAGGTGTTCAATAAACAGTCGGTGAGTGAGAAAAACAAGCCTTTGAAACCTCACCTGGTTGTCAGTTGGGGCTTACTTTTTGACCTTTTTTTGTGTGTGTATGGGCAGGGGGGCTGTTTTTCCATGTTTCATCAACTACTATTTTCTCCCTTATGTGGGTTTCCCTCTTTGTGTTCATGTACTATTTAATGTCTGTGCCCCTCTTGGTCCCCTGTGAAAAGCCTTAGGCCCCTTGTGTTGGCTGCTGCTTCTGTGCTGGTATTTCTTGGACCAGACGTTTATTTAATAGTGGGACTTGAAATATGAATTGACTGTATTTTGGTCATGTGGGAGATTTGTTCTTTTGAGTGGGCTCTGGGCAGAATAACTGCCTTGTGATGCCTCTGCTGGTGCCCAGATCTGGAACTGTCCCAGTGTGGGGGAAGAAGCATTGTGTTTTCCAGGGTTGGGACTCAGGGTACCATTCACAGCTCTCACTGCAGGGATGAAAGCTTACTTCATGGGCCCTCATGGCCACCCTGGCCCCACAGAAGGCCAGTGGCTTCCTTTCACTTCTTTTGGGATCCTGCTGGGTCTTATCATGCCCAGTCTCTTAGAGGACTGTGGTGGGGTTCAATATGTCTGCCTTCTCCGTGTATGGCACAGGTGGGCCCAGGGTGGAGATAGGAGTGGGCTGCAAACACCTATCAGAACTGAGCCTTCTTTCTGCAACCTGAAGGTTTCCCCAGGGAGTCAGGACATCCACAGGCGATGTGTCTATTCCAGTAGTTTGGGGTGGGGGGCAGATGGACGTTAGAGTGGGATAGACCCTTTTATTTCCAGCTAGTTGACTGATGGTGGGTATTGGATCATGGAGGGCCATGACTGAGCTGGGCATCTGAGGAGGAGTGGGCTAAACAGGAGTAAGAAGGAGGACACTGTGTTAATAAGGAAGAGAAGGGTGTTGAAGGAGATGGGAAGCCTGGGGCAGTGGGTGGGTTGGTGGGCAGGATGGGTCTGGCTTCTCCAGTAGCATGAGAAGTCAGCTCTGTAGGCAGAGTCCTTGTCCAGGATGCTGATGTATTCCAGCATAGGCCCATTAATTGCCATGGACCCCTACTTTTCTTTCTTTCAATGTTAAAGGCCCCCAGGCATCTATCCTTTTGGGACAGACAGCACGTCCCAGCTCACCCAATACCGAACCAGCTCAGTACTGATTTGACCTGGAGAGCTCATAAAAATGAGCAAGCCAACAGCTTCCACCTCCCGAATGGCAAAAGAGTTGTGTAGATGAATCTATTTGCCTCTTAAATTTGAGATGTTTCATCCTGAAAAGCTTGGTTTTGTGATAACAGGCCAAGTGAAACATGAATAAGTAGTTAAGTCACTGTGAGAGTGTGTATGTGTGTGCACGTATCACATACACAGTCATGCTGAACGGCCAGCTTGGCAATCAACTTTAAAATTTTCTCATGGATTTTCCTTCCACTTTAGGGTTCGGTTGGTTTTTCAAGCCCTATTTACAATATGTGGAAACGAACCAACACAGGACAGCTTCTGCTGGATGCTTCTGTGGCCATTGTTCCCAGTGCTGTCAGTCAAGTCTGAGTGGGGGCTGCTTCCTGGCTTCTGGGGTGCGGGGGAGAGATGGACACCGCCTGGGGCCATGTGTAAATCAAGCACAGCCCCCTGGGAAAGAACTGGCGCCTCCACTGACCTTTGTTGGACCTTCTTTCCTCTCCCTCCTTCCCATCTGCCTCTGTCTTCTCTCTCCCATCTGTTCTGCAGAGCCACCAACCAAATACCAAATCTCCCAACCAGAAGCTTACGTGGTCGCCCCCGGGGAGTCGATAGAGTTGCACTGCATGTTGAAAGATGCTGCCGTGATCAGTTGGACTAAGGATGGGGTGCACTTGGGGCCCAACAATAGGACAGTGCTTATTGGGGAGTACTTGCAGATAAAAGGTGCCACACCTAGAGACTCCGGCCTCTATGCGTGTACTGCAGCTAGGACGGTAGACATTGAATCTTGGTACTTCATGGTGAATGTCACAGGTGAGTTGGCTTGCGAGTGTGACGCTCTGTCTCTTCTGCAGCTGTTTTCTGATTGAAAAGCATTACTATTTTTGACCAAGTGAAATCACAGCAAACTGTACTCATTGGCTGCCAGGCACACATATACAGTATCAACTAATTTTTCATTTATTTGAGACAAGGTCTCCTTCTGTGGCCCAGGCTGGACTTGAACTCCTGGATTCATGTTAGCCTCCAATCATCTTCCCAAGAGCTGAGACCACAGGTGTAGGCTACTGTGCTTGGCCAATCTATTTCTGAAATTCCTCACTGGGACCTGGTGTACCACAAATTTCTCAGTTGACAGAGATTTTACAAGCAGCAGGACACCATCATCTTTCCCGCCACACTCCCCAGCACCTTGGCACTTACAGGATAGATTTGAAATGTGGGGATCTAGACTTTAGTTCCTTTATTAAACTCTTGAGTTTTTTTCCTTCCATATAGTGAAGGGGATGGGGAGCAGCAGGCCTCCTTTGCGGCCAAGTTGAGAATTATGTCTTCAGAAAGGTAGTTAATAATCAGAAGGTCCACCCAGAGACCTGAGTTTTGTTGGAGGTCTTTTCTATTTGAAGGGAGCCCAAAATACTGAAAGGGGAAAACAAAACCAGTATTTGGCTATTATAGAGTCAAATGTTGTTGCGGTGGGGTGGAGAGATGGCCCGGTGGTTAGGAGCGCCGGGTTAAATTCCCAGCACCCACACGGCAGATCACAACTGTCTGTAACTACAGTTTCAAGGGATCCCATACCCTTATTCAGACATACATGGAAGCAAAACACCCATGCACATAAACAAACAAACAAACAAGTCATTAAAAAATTATTGGGGACTTGAATACGATTTGAAACTTAAAAATCCATCTCAATTATGGAGTGGGTTTAGAAACGAGAAAGCAGAAACCCCTGAGAATCAGAGACCAGCTCATCACAGAGAGACGCTTTAAGCCACTAAGACGATCTGGACTATCCGTGGCCTCTGATGTTTCTGCTGGGCTCCTGGGTGGTTGGTCTCGCTTTGAGAAGGGCGCAGCCAGCCGCAGGTGAGGGTGACCTTTGCCTTTGCAATCGCATCCATGGATATGTTCTTTTGAATGCAGATGCCATCTCATCTGGAGATGACGAGGACGACACAGATAGCTCCGAAGACTTTGTCAGTGAGAACAGGAACAACCAGAGTAAGTAACTGCCTCTGGAGGTCCCCGAGAGAGGAGTGACAAGGGGAGCCCTGCCTGTCACCTGTCTTCTGTCGGCTGCTCCGTCCCGCCGTGCTGTGCCCCTCAGCCCTCGCTGTTCCCCACTGTGTCTGCTGTCCCTATTTTCCTGACTTGAGAATAAACTGTGTTTGCTGTCCACCCTCTCGCCACTTGTCCTTTCTTCTTGTGTCAGCAGCTCTCTCTTCCAAACAAACACTGCTGTCTGTGGTTTTACTTCCTTCTTCGGTCTCTCGGTGTTCATAGATAGACCACTAGTAGAACTGTGGCCATCATGGTTTTCTTCATAACCCCCATCATGCCTTTCCTGACTTAGGGGTGATTGCCTCCAGGCAATCACCAGGGTATTCCTGGAGGCAATTCACCTGGTATTCTCACACCAGGGTATTTCATTGCTACTGTTGATTTATTCTTTTATGGACACAAGGTCTCAACTTTGTTGCCCAGGCTGCACTTGAACCTCAGGCTCATGTGATCCTTTCATGAGCCTCTTGAGTACTGGGCCCACAGGTGTGAGCCATCTTGCCTGACTGATCCACTTTGGGAAGTCTTCCAGGGGGCAAGGTAGTGGTGGCTTTCGGTTGGGAGACCAGAGAGGCTCCTTATATATAGCGTGTAGCTTAACAAAGACTTGTCTGGTCTAGAATACGGAGAACGGAGGCCCTAGCCTTTGCAATCATGCCTCTTGCTGAGGGGAAGAAAGTACGTCTCACTGGGAGGACGGTGGTGAGAAAGGGGGTGAATGCTGGTATGTTGTAAGGCGGTGGACGCCGGGCACTCGCTCTGGAGCTGGGCAGCCGAAGTTCCAGTCTTGGTTCGCTACTTCTCAGTTGCTATCTGTGCCTCAGATGGGAATTCGGCAGCTGCGTCTTCTGGGAAGCTAGAGGGATTAAAGGAGAGTAAGTGCTTCGAAGAATGAGTGCTTGGGAACTTTCACTCCACTAGGAAGCAAAACACAGAATCAGTTATAGTCTCCAGGCAGGGCTGGACTGTTCCAGAGAGAATTGTATTGGTAACTGGGTTTTCTTGTTTGGTTGTTGTTGTTGTTTTTTAGTCTGGTATATTTATTTAGTGTTATAGTGACAGATTTTTTTTTGGGGGGGGTCACAAGTAAATGTAAATTAATCATGAATAATTGCAATGAGTTATTAAAATGAGCCTATGGTGCTGCACCTTGATGGGTAAAGTGCTTACCTAGCATGCAGAGAGCGACCTGCTTTCAACCCCCGTCACTGCGTCAACCGAGTGTCTGGTAGCACATGCCTGCAGTCTCGGCACGCTAGAGGCGGAGGCAGGGGGATCAGAAAGAAAGCAGGTAGAACAGATTAGAACAGCTCACGGGAAAATTAAGAGATCTTACTCTTAAATAAAATACGTCTTGAATGAAATACCATGTACTTTCTTCCTGCCCCAAGGATAGCACCTCCCATTGTTAACAGTCAAGCCCACGTAGAGCCCAGGATCTGTGGTCACTGAGGTTCCCAGCAGGCCCCGGGACTTATGTAAATGAGTAACGA
Source organism: Psammomys obesus (assembly GCF_907164565.1). NCBI lineage: Eukaryota > Metazoa > Chordata > Mammalia > Rodentia > Muridae > Psammomys > Psammomys obesus. Next base: position 1,881,022 of record NW_026590767.1, on the reverse strand, counting down.
CACATCTCTCTCCTTGGGGTAGCGCACAAATTTATTATCCTAAACATTGTTGAGCATCACTTATTCACATGCCCCCTGCCCAGCCCTTAGCTACCACCATTCTTTCCATAGCTTTGCCTGTTCAGAAACATCATATGTTAGATTCGTATACCATGCAGGCTCTTCAGACTGGCGTCTTCCCTCTACTGATATGCATTACATTTTTTTCCCCTGAATATTCCATAGACTTTAGAAAATTTTTTCTTAGTACCGAACAGCATCTTCTAGTTTGTATGTAGATGGTTTTGTACCTCTTCCATCGAAAGCTATCTTAGTTGTTGCCTGGGTTTGGCAGTCACGAGCAGAGATGCCATAAAGGAGGTGTGGGTTTGTTTAGATACACTTTTCCTCTTTTTCTCCTTGGAACATGACAGTTAGATGCTGTGGTAAGTTCAGATTCACTGGAAGCTTGCCAAACCACTCTTCCAGGCAGCCACAACATTTTGTGTTGCCACCATCCATGGAGGAGAACTCCCCTCGCTCGGCGTCCTTGCCAGCGTTTGTTGATGCTGGTGCCGTAGATCTCTGCCTTTCTGGAATGCGTTTTCCTCCTGACCAAGGGTGGGAAGCATCTTTTTTATTTGCCTGATTACCATATCCGTGTGCTTGCTCTTTGGTGAGTGTCTGCCAAAGGCTTTGGCTTATTTTTTAATTGGGTTGTTTCTTTTATTGTTGGGTTTCAACAGTTCTTGGTATATTTTGGATAGCAGTCCTCTACTCCTCTTTTTTTCAGAATCTCCTGATGTGTGAATACCTTTGTTTTGGTCTCTTGTAGAGCATGTGTTTTAAGTTCCCAGGAAGTCTCGCTCATCAGCTTTCTCATGGATCCGCTCATGCCATCGGTGTTGTCTCTAAGACGTCAGGAGCAAACTTGAAGGCAGTCCTCTCCTTTCTCGTGGGTTTTATAGCTTTACATTTATATTCCAGTATTGGTTTATTTGCAAGGCCTGAGTCTAGATTTATTTTCTGTGGCCTCTGAATGTTCGGTTCATCTATAGCATTTACTGAAAACACCATTGCTTAGCCTGGGTTAGCTAAGAGAGGGAATGCTGTTAGGTTTCGGGATAAATGTTGTCACTCCATTGAATGTGTGACTTTGTCCTTAAGTCTCTCAACAGTTTGGGCATAAAGAGAAGTAATTTGGTGAATATGGTGTTTACTTTAGGGAGAATGAACACTTAGGAAAGTGGTTTTCAATGTGTGTCTGGACCAGCAGTGCCAGCATTTCCTGGGACCTCCCTAGAGAGGCACACTCCTTAAGCTTGTCCTCAGACCTAGCTAGTTAGAGATGTGCTGAGTGTGTGTGTGTGTGTGTGTGTTTCATGTCACTTTAAGGTGTGAGATCTGCTAGCTTAGGGAGAAAGCAAGGGAAAATGTGTGCTACTATGAGCTGTGACAACCTTGAAAAGACTTGTCACCGTTCTTGCTGTCCTCTGACCACATGAGGACCCGGCAGAACGTGTTGTCCACAGTTGGTGTTCTTTGGCTCTGCCTGAAGCAGGAGGCAGAACCTTCCTGACCTGGCTCTGGAGGGCACGGACGCCAGCTGCTGGCTCTGCACCTCCTCTAGTCACCCTTAATGCAGGAAACAGCAAGTCTTGTTATAGTGACCAGAAGACTGTCTCAAGAAGCAAAGGGGAATGTCCTGCCACTTGAAGCCTGGTCCCTGTGGGCATTTCAGGTCCCCACGGGAGTGGGCAGATATGTTTGCATAGTTGTTTACAGCCCTCAAGTGACACCACAGGTGGGTGCCTCCGAGACTGAGGCATCAGGTTCCGCCCACTTGGTATGGCTGGCACACCTGGGGACTGTTCTGTGCTGGGTCAAGTATGCTGCCCAACGACATCACCAGTAGTCATGACGTAACAACCAAGGCCGAGTGATGGAATCTTGTGGTGGTTCAGAGTCTGCCTGATGGGAACTCCTGGGGCTCTTGTGATGACTATTAGCATCTACACAGGAGAGCCAACAGCAGAGTGCTGTGTAAGGGGTGGCATCCAATAGGCAGGTTACCACACTCTCACTTCGAGACTGAGGCTTTTGTTAATTAGCTCTCGAATGACACTAGCTCTGTCCCCGAGATGGGTGCTGTGTGGTGATTAAGGGCTGGTGTTAGCTGTACCAGGGAGATACTGCTGCAGGGAGGGGCCTGTGAAACATTAGATGCTATTTAAAGTGATAGCAGTTCTTAGCTGGCTACTTGGCCTCTGCCATCTGTTAGTGTGATTAGGATGGTCTGATTCACAGGTGCAGCCTGGGGCAGCTGAGATTAAGCAGCTGTGGCCTGTGTGTGTGGATAGGGAATGCCCGGACTAGGATACTTGGCAGGGCGGGACAGGGGATGTTACCGTTCAAACCATCCCCCACCCCCCCACCCCCCCACCCCGCCACCTCAAGTGTCAAATACCTGACCTGATTACTAGAGAAGATGCAGAGGTTCTGAATTCTTTGCATCTCAGGCACCTGGAAACATCCTTGCATCCACACGGATTCCCCTGGTGCCTCTGCTGTCCGGAGATGCCACTCGGGTGTGTTTGAATATTCTCCTTGAGTAAAGCTAGCCACCTGTGCTTCCTTGACTGGGCTGAGTGTTGCAGTGTTGGGTTTTGTGAGCACTGTTTCCCCTGCTCCCCTTTGGGACACTTCATGTTTTAAGTTTGTATCTTCCAGCTTGAAAAATGTTGTACAGGGGATTCCTTCCACCAGATTGCTAGATGGTCATTTGTCTGGTTTTGTTGGCTCAATGCAGGAAAGCAAGCTTTCCCTTCCAGCGGCAGTCTTCAGCCCTAAGTAGAGTTCGGAAAGCAGGGTAGCCAAATGTGAGCACAAACCCAGCAGACCATAATTAGGAAAAGGACTGAGTGATGCCGCAGTGGGCAGGAAGGTGCTTGCTGCCACGCCTGAGGGCCTGGAACCCACCTGGTGGAAAGAGAGATCAGATTCCTTCAGTCAATGCTTTAGGGTCACCGTTGCTGGGATAAAATACCATGACTAGAAGCAATTTGAAGAGGAAAGGGTTTATTTGGCTCACAGTTCCATAGAACAGTTCATCGTCAAAAGAAGTGAAGGCAGGAACCCGGAGGTAGGAGCTGATGCAGAAGCTGTGGAGGGGTGCTGCTTACTGGCTTGCTTCCCATGGCTTGCTCAGCCTGCTCTTACAGAAACAGGGCCAAAATGTGCCGGACCCTCCTCCATCAATCACTGATTAAGGAAATATCTTACAGCCTTGCCCACCCTGAGGATCTTATGGAGGCATTTTCTTAATTGAGGTTCCCTCCTCTCAGATGACTCTAGCTTGTGACTTAAAACTAGCACAGTCTGCATGCATGTACACATACACACACGCACACACACACACAGAAATAAATACATCTTTAAGAAAAAGAATTAAACAAGTTAGTAGTGGCATACATCTTTAATACCAGCACTTGGGAGGCAGAAGGCAGGTGGATCTCTGTGAGTTCCAGTACAGTGTGGTCTGTAGAGTGAGTTCCAGAACAGCCAGGGTTATGCAGAGAAATCCCATTTTGAAAAGTGAAAAGGAGAAAAGACAAGAAAAAGAATGAAGCCACAAGATCGATCCTCACCAATGCAGCAAAAAAGAAAAACAAATGAAATGGGGCAGAACATTGTAGTTTTGGTTAAGAAAAGTTGGTGTTGTTGGTAAGGAGGTGCTGTTTGATTTTTAGGTGAATATTCTTGAGTGTTTGGGTTGCTCCTAACTTTTAAATACTCTTGCTGATCTCCGTCGGGGATGGCTTCTTCTGTGGAAGGTTTTCTTGTTTGTGGAAACTCCGGGAACTCACCTGTTCTACTTTGTGACACTGTCTGTCATGGAAGCCAGCATTGTGGGCCTGTCTTTTTCAGCAATCCATTGGCTTCTTGAGAGCAAGAACCAGCCTGGTGTAGAATGGATGTTTTTTGGCCTAAGAGGCTTCCACACATCCTTTATGGGTCTTATCTGAAACAGAGCAGTGTTCGGATCTGTTCCATAGATGAGGAAACCAAGCCACTGTTTCTCAAAGTGTTCTCAGGGACCCTAGTTCAGAATGACTCTGTTGAAGGGTGACCTGAATCTTACAGTAAGTTTAGGAAACGTTGTGTTGTGACCCTTGCTTAGAGACAGAGTCCAAAAGCACCATTCTTGCTCTGAGGAGTCCTCTAGTGAAACATAGGTTCCCAGGATTTCTCAAACCTAGTGAGCATAAGGCCTCCTTAAAATTTAGCATCTCTTTAACATTCCATCACACACACACACACACACACACACACACACACACACACACACACTGTGCATTCCTGCATTGGCTGAATGGGTGAATAGAGCTCCCATTCCCTTTTAAGCCAAGTCCTTCTATTGCAGGTGTGAAGGGCCTCACCAGGTCGTGTTGTAGCAGCTCACTAGCTGATGACCTCACACTTTGCCAGCACTAGCTCATTGCCCTGAGCACAGCAATCTTGTGATGTCATCCTTAGTGTAGGCTCAACTTGACTTCTCTGGATCAAATATTACCAATTCAGATGCTGCTTTTTGAAATGTAACCAGGTTGAGGGCCATGAAAGGTTCTACGATTGTGCATCAGCATGGAAAAGGTAACTTAGCTAGATCTCACCTTCCTAGGGAATTTGTCTCCATAGATTATCTGGGAGTTATTTCCTCAAGCTCATATTTAAAGTGATGGTTTCTGAAGATTCTGAGAGTCAGTTCTTGGGCAAATCATGTTTGACTAAAAGTTTGGCTCCGTTGCTTGAGTGGAGAGGCTCTACAGCGGGATAACAGCGTCAAGATTCTTGTTTTTGGAGTGGTCCTTTCTAGTGACAAGGGGTTTTTCCATTTTGGTTTCATCTCTGTTGAGACCTGCAAATACCATGTATTCCGTACCAGAAAGGCAGTCTCATTTTCTTCTTTTTCCTGGGGGAAGGGCTAGGAGGAAGGAGGGAAAACAAAAGTATGTGGTCTGAGATCCCAGATTATTTAATTGGTTACCCTGTTGCTGCTAATAGCCCTGAATCGCCATGGTTCTGATGATTTTGTTTTTTAAAAAAATTGGTGGAGATGGCATCCAAGTTGGTGAGTGTAGGAATAGAAAAGAACGAAAAAGACAAAGTGTGTAGGCTGTCAATCCTTCTGGAAACTCATCCTAATGGAAACCTCATCAGTAGGGCGGTTCAGGTGCGTTACCTTGGAAGGTGTTGATGGTAATCTTCCAAGAGCTCTTCCTTCTCAGCCTCTCCCTAGCCATGAGCTGCTGCTGGCTGGGATGCCTTATCTTGCAGCAGATCCTAGAGCCCTCCCTACGGCCCGCCCCCCACTACCATATATTTCTAATTAAACACCTCACTTGTCAGTGGGCTGTTTGATAGAGATTTCTAGAAGCCAGACTGTACCTGTGGTAGTTTGAATAAGAACAGCCCCCAAAGGCTGATATATATTTGAACACTCAGTCACCTGGGAGTAGCACTATTTGAGAAGGATTAGGAGGTGTGGCCTTGTTGGAAGAGATACATTAAGGGGATGGGCTTTGAGGCTTCAAAAGCCTTCGTGCTACCATGCTTCTTCCCACCATGATGACAATGGACTAACCTCTGAAACCGTGAGCAAGCCTTCAATTAAATACTTTCTTTTATAGAAGTTGTTTTGATCATGGTGTCTCCTCGCAGCAATAGAAGCCTGACTAAGACAGTACTCCTTTCTCAGTTACACTCCCAAGTTCATCTCCAACCCTGCTAGATTTGGTTTGTCTCCGTTCACATCAAACCAAAGCAGATGAATTTGACAGCCTATTGCAAGGATGGCGACATTAAAAACAAAACAAAACAAAACCAAACACACCAGGGGGCACAGCCTTCAGATGTCCTGATTAGTGATATTTTTAAAAGCCCTAATTATAGACTTAAGGCGGGGGCCTTAGCGAGGCTTTAGGGAGCTGGGGAGACTTGACCTAAAAGCTGAAACAGCCTGTGCATTTTAAAATTTCTCCATCAATAAAAATACAGTTGGCAGTCGTCAGCGTCCCAGGCTCACATAAATCTTGAACTTTTGACTTAATTCCTGTGGGAGAGTTCACAGGGCAGCCTGCTGTGGTTGAAGAGCATTGCTAAGGGAGCTGGAAAGTCTGGGCTAGCCTTGGCCCGGCCTCTGGCTTTGTGACCTTGATCAAATCACTTAACCTTTCTGGGTGACATTGATCCTGTCAGCCATCAAGCCAGATGGAGGAACATTGTAATATGATTCTCTGTTTTTCCTCTAAAATCCTGGGCTGTGCTTGCGTTTGGTTCTGGACGGAGAGCCTGTAAACCTTAGATGTCAATACTTGGCTGTGTAAGAGTTTTTATGGGGACAGGCCCAGCAGCTTATGTTTTATCAGTAAGTTTAAATGCCAGGTCAAAAAGCGCTGTAGTCCTACCATTTGTTGACAAAAATCAATACCTGTTGTAGCACACAGATGCCTGGAAAGAATATTAGAACCTTATCAGAAGAGTGTCCTTGTTATATAGGGAAGCTCTTCCTGGTCATCCATCTTCTCTCCTTGCCTTAGAGGCTGTCTGAAATTCAAACTGTGACCTACTTCGTTCTATGCCTGCTAGCTGGCAGCCATCAGCAGGCATGGTTTCACGGATGGACAGACACCCAGGGTGGAAGCTGGCCTTGGTGACAAAGAAGCAACCCTTCTAGAGGAGAAGTGTGGACCTCCATGGTGGGACAGAGTGGTTAAGGCCATGGGGTATTTTGAGGGTCTTTCAGTGGAGTTAGAATCACTTCTAGGGACACTTGCATTTTAATAGAGTGAAAAGCTACTTGACCTGATCGAAGAGAGGTGATAGGTGCCGGTAGGTCGGCCGCATCTTTGTGACAAGTTTTTATTTACTTGTTATGATGCATCTTGCTGGTTTTTTTTTTTTTTTTTGCTTCTTCTTGTTAGTATTTTGTGACTAACGGGACTTTTTCCTTTTGCCGGGTACGCTCTGAGGAGATAGATGGATGTCAGAGCCAAAGGGAAGTCCACTGATTCACTTCGTGAGTGACTTGATGCGCTTCACTTCTTATGCCTTTGGAGGTCTACACCACAGTAGTCCACTCTCACAGTCAAGTGACTTTGAGTGTGTTCTGCATATCCCTGAGGTGATACCCCGGGTGTGACGGGATGCATAGAGAGGAGCTGCTTACGTTCCTGATTTCGGGCAACTTCGGTCTTGGCTTGCAGATTCATTTCCAGTAAGGCTGTTGAATAACCCGTGTGTGGCTGTCGGCGAGGCCCTAGGACGATCTCTGCCACTCTAGGCTTCTACTCCATTGCAGCAGTTCCTGCTCCACGTCCGGTTGTTGCAGTGCTCCCAGGCTTTGGTAGGGAAGAGGCTGCCTTGGTTTCCCCAAGATGCCTGGCTCTTGTTTCTCTGGTTGTACATTCTATTTCTTTGGTGTCTGGACGTTTGTATGTGGTGGCTTTGTGCCAATGGCAAGAACTGCTAAGGAGAAGGGTCTACAGAGAGTCCAGAGTGTTGGACCTGCCATTCTAGCACTAGGGATGATCTGAGGCAGGATCTTGAGGTTGATGCCAGCCTGGGCTGCGTAACAAGACTGTCTCGATGGACAGTAGGATGGTGGGATAGGAGTGTTATTTTTCTAGATTATGTAGATTTTTAAAGTTCGTATCAGGGAGAGCCATAAAATAAAAAATATTGCGTTACTGTTATAAATAGTAAAATAGTTCCATCTCTTCCTCAAGCATCGTGTTAGTTTTTTGTTTTTTTTGTTTTTAAATATTCACACTCTATGTCTTAAAAGGAGGCTCAGCCGCAAAGGCTGTTGCCCCGACGTAGCTCTGAAGAGTGGCTCTGGCCAGAAAACCAGGAGCCCAGCAGAGCATTGTGATGGCCCTTCCCTGGCACACAGGTATCTTGAACAACTTAACTCGGTGACCTTTCAGCTCCTGGAGGACTGTTGTGAAATTCCGTTCCAGCCACAGCCTTGCGGTGATTGGATTTCCTAGCACCCCCACCCACCTTGGGTTTCCGTGACCAAGGTGAGACGCAATGCCCACGCTGTGGTGTGTGGCCAGGGTCTGTTTTGTGTGAGCAGATTTTCTAGATGCAGTTTCATTCCAGGGAAGCAGGTACCTGCTAGAAATCCCAGCAGCATTCTTTTATCCTATTCCCTAAGTCATTCCCTTGGCTACCAGGACAAAGGCATGGGTTACCAGTGTGCTGCGGACACAAGTCAGGGCAGAACAATGTATGTGGCTGGGGGGACAGTCCCCTGGGGTGGTGCAGCCTCAATGATGGCTTAGAGTGGAAAAGAACATTCCTGGTTCCTGAGGCAAGTCCCTACTTTTTGATCTTAGAGAACGTGAAAATCATGCCTAACAGTTTGTAAGCACCTATTTGTTGATTTCTTTTATTATAACAACAACAAAAAAAAGACATTCCAGAGCTCAGCCCAGCAGTAATTGATGCTATCTGAAAGAGTGGCTGCATTAATATTTAGCTAATTCATGTGAATAGGCCATTGTGTTTACTTCAACAAATGACATGAGTCCAGACACCTGACAGCATGAGGTATGCTCTCCATTTAGGTCAGATTTGTTAAAGTCTTTGTGTAGGGACAAAGCGGGATCTCAATGGCTGCTTTCAGTGGCCTTGGATAGATTTTTCTAAGTAGAAGCTTTTAAAAATGAAAGATGACTGAAATTGTTTCAGGGTATGCCAGGTCCTTGGGGTCTTGTGATAAGTGGGAGTCCAGTAGTCCCCTGGGGAACTCTCAGAAGAATAGATGTGTTTACAAGCATTCAATACCCAGAGCTACATGGGCCTCGAGATGCGTATCACAGTCGCAACTGGACTGATAAGAAATGGTACAGCCTCTTTTCTTTTTGCTTGGGCCTTCCCCTCTCCTCCCCTCCCTGCTCTCTCGCTCTGCTCCAAATGGGTGAGCAGCTGTGGGTTTGCATGGTCTTGGTGTCATGAGGTTGCTACCTAAATTCCCCCACCTTGACCCTTGGGGAAGCTTTGGCAGGAAGAGGATCCAGTGCCCTTGAGAAGAAATCTCAGTTCTGCCTCTTGTGGCAGGTGTCAAGAGCAAGGGTGAGGTAGCCAGAGGCAGGTGCAGTTAGTTGTTCCAGAAAGTGACTGTAACCGGAGAGCTGGCTGTTCAGGTTGGACTTCCCAGCCCTACCCCCACCCCGGCATATGCGAGAGGGGAGACTGCCAAATATGTTCCCTGCCTGGGACCATTTTGCCCCTGGTTTGTGGAGTGTGAGCGCTGCTCCTACTGACCCCTCACCACGTGGAGAGCATAGCTGTTGCCCAGTATTTCAGTGGAGGTCCCGGACAATACAGTACAGGCTGAAGTGTCCACCCTAACTACCTCAGATGCTACGAGGCAGGATTGAAGGCGCCACTGCTTGGTGAAGTTCATCTGTGCTAGCGAGGAGATGGGGCTAAAGACTGGGACTCAGACTGGTCTTGGTTAAATGTCTTTTGGTGCTGGCAGGTAATGCTTTACCTCAGTTTCCTTGACCTGCAGCAGGGCCATAACAGCTCCTTCTCTGTGGAGTTGTTGTGAGGAGTCACGTGCTGAGCTTGTACGGGCTCTCAGAACAATGGTTGGCAGATAAATGTTGGGTCACTAGCAACCCCGAGCCATTAGTACAGGCGTGAGGAATTTATAGCCGCATTCTGGATTGATGATGCCTCACCTATCTGTAAGATGCACTTTACTTGTTACTTGGACATAAAAGACCCTTCTCTGAGCTTAAAAAAAGTCACTTGACCCTGAGGGCCATTTAGGGGGCATGACTTGTTGTCTCCTATTACGCTTAGGTGCAATGTTAGGATTATAGTGTTCATAGCCACTACTAGAAAGAAAAAAAAAAAAAGTTCTTTTTTAATTAAACAAAATGATATATACTTAGCAAAAACAGTATTTTGATTTCTCATATAAGGTGCTAGGAAATTAATGATGGCTCCTTAGATCATTTTATCAGGCTAAGCTGATAACTTATAGAGTCAACTGCCATTTACAGGACTGTTCGGGTCTGGCTATAGCGTTAGCTCAGTGGGTAAAGTACTTGCTCTGTAATTATGAAGACCTGAGTCTGATCCCCAGAACCCACCTTAGAAAAAAGCATGATGGCACATGTCTGGGGAAACAGAGGCAGAGGCATCTCTGGGAGCTCAATGGCAGCATAGTCTCACTTATCTGGTACATTCTAGGCCAGTGACTCTATCTCAAAAAATAAGATTTTTTTTTTTCTGGCACCTGAGAAACAGCATCTGAGGTTGACCCCTTGGCCTCACACACATGTTCATGTACACACATGAACACCCCTTTACCCGTGCCCACACAGAAAGAAACTTCTGATGGGTAAGTTAATGTGGTCCCCGAGGACAGTTTCTTTTTACAGTGTGTATATATGACCATTTAATAGGTGTGGTGATCTAAACTGATATATTTTTGGAGGACTGAGTGCTTGTTATTACACGGGCTGTTTCTGTGAATATGAAGTAGCATTTTAAAGCATGACTTGACATGGAATTATTTTTTGGCACTAGACAGGAGTGAGAGAGGAGGTACTTCGAATACTTTTTTCCCCTGTTAATAGTCATAACCCAATAAGCAGCCCCTCTGGGGACCTTCTGTTAAGCCAGCTGGACCAAACTTCTGAAAATATTTTCCTAACATAAATATTATTCAGAGAGTCAGAAGAAAATCAGATCCTTTCCTGGATGGTGAAGCGCTCCTACCTTTCTTGGTGACAAGGATGTTCCTTCATCTGCATTATTTGTCTTCCGACTCAGGAGCACCATACTGGACCAACACAGAAAAGATGGAGAAGCGGCTGCATGCCGTCCCTGCCGCCAACACTGTGAAGTTCCGCTGTCCAGCCGGGGGGAATCCAACACCCACAATGAGGTGGCTGAAAAATGGGAAGGAGTTTAAGCAGGAGCATCGCATTGGAGGCTATAAGGTAGGACTGAGCTTCAGAAGCCCTATGTTTCCGAAATGTTTATTTTTATTTTTTATAAAGTCCTCTGGAGTTGGCAGGACTGGAGGAATATGTGTTTTTAAAAAGACATAATTATTGTAATTGATCACGTCACCATTTGATATGTTTAAAGGATCACCCTGGACGCCCCTGTAATTTTCAAGTTAGTCCCCATTTGCATTCTTCTTTACATGAGGAGAGTTTAATAGCCAGGGGGTCGAAAGTTGAGGGTCTGTTTTCTATATGCTTTATGGTCTGTAAAACTTGAACTGGTGCAGCTGCCCCCTGGGGATGGGATTGTATTAAGAGCGAATAGCCTGGATTAGAGGAGGGAGTAGGAACTAGTATTTGTTAACAAGAGGAAATGCTGGACAATGATGAGAAGTAGTGCCCCCCTCCCATCCTCTATCCCCAAAGATGCTCAAGGGCCCATCAGAATGGCCTAAAATTTAGTCTCGTCATTTTCTTAGGGAGTCGAGTGACAGCATTTCTGAGACATCACTGGGATGGCTCCTTGGGATGCTAAGTATGGTTTTGCTCATTCATTCAGTGTCATTGATTGAATATCCCTGGGGATATTCCTATAGTTTTGTTCATCCATTCAGCAACAGTGATTAAGTATTCTTTTATAGGACACTGTCTAGGCACGGGGGAAGCTAGAACAAGCAGGAAAGGATGTGGCCTCAAGTCAGAAGAGCCCTGGTTTGGCAGGGAGGCCAACTTGGGAACTGGCGGTTAGATAGAGATAAGGATGAAGTCACAAGTATGTGCTGTGTCCCGTGGACATGCAAGGAAGTGTGGTATTTATACAGTGGGAGAATATGGAGAAAGAAGAGCCAGGGAAACCAAGTGTGGTAGCACATGCTTTTAATCTGGGCACTCAGGAGGCAGAGGCAGGCAGATTTCTTAGAGTTCAAAGCTAGCCTGGTCTACACAGTGAGCGCCAGGACAGCCATGCCTATATAATACAGCAACAACCACCAAAAAAACGAACAAACACACAAACAAAAAGAGGGGAAGAGAAAGGTTTGGGGATTAGTTGGAAAGTTGTTGTTGGGTTTTTTTTTTGATTGTTTTTGAAAGAAAGAGATGGAATTCTCAAATTATTTAGCATGGATAGAATTTTACATGTGAAGAGGATTTAAGGAAACCTTGTTATGAAAATATCCTGTGCATTTGGAAGTGGTAAGGGTTTATTAGTTATCAGTTGCCGTGTAACAAGTTGCTTCAGGTTGTGGCTTTACAGTCGATACCTTACAGTTTTAGTGCAAATCCAAGCATAACCTAGTGGGGCCTTTACTGGAGGCCTCTCCCAGAACTGTGCCACGGTTTTTGTTAAGGCTGGGTTCTCCCTCAAAGGATTCCCTGGGAAAGGAACTGTTTGTTTGTCATTAGGATCCATTTTCTTGCTCCTTGCCACACGGGCTAAAACAGAACAGGTATAACACAGCAGCAGTCATCTTCAGGGCAGGCAGACAAAGGAGCTAGAGTGGAAGAACAAGTATGTCACGGCCCTCTGTCACCTCATCCTGCAAGCAGGGTTGCTCTTCCCTTTTACCAAACAGGTCCTCAGGGAGGAGATGAGCCAAGAGCATGAATGCTGGGAGTGTGAGACTCACTGAGACCCATCTTAGAAACTTCCAGCATGGGTAAATAGAAGGTTCTTAAGAGCCAGGTGGGAGAGGTGTTCTGGAGGCAGCATTGGGGTGTGTCTCTCCCCTTCCCCATCCCGTGTTTAACCTGGCACGTGGCACCCAGCCCCCTACCCCACAGCGGCTGAACAGGCTTTCACCCCAAAAGGTTTATTTGCCTCTGTAATAATTTTTGCCCCTAGGTTTAAAAATCAATGTGTAGAGAGGCCCAAACCCAGAGGATGGGGAAAGTCTGAAAGTCTTTCTCTGGGTTGGGGAAGTTGAGCGTAGGACCATAGAAGGGGCAGGTCTGCCGGACCTCAGACATGGGGTCTCTTCAGTCTTCAGCTGTGACTTCTACAGGTCGTTAGGAGCAGGAGTCAGGAGGCTATTCACCCTCTTTTTAGTTCAGTCTTTAGACAACGGCATTGGAAGGGTGACCGTAAGATAGATAAAGAAGACTAACACATAGACAAAGATTTCGTTAGGTGTTGCTGCTTAGAAAGGGAGGGTCACACTGCCTGAACTCTGGTCTCTGGTTTGGCTTACCACCCCGGCTTGGGGGAGACTCATAGAATCAATGCAATTTCAATGATTTCTTTAAGCACAGTTTTACTGTGAGAATTGTGGTCGGAACCGTGGTGGTTAACTAATTCTGTTCAGGAAGACAATTTCTGTGCAGGTACAAGGCGAGTCTGTTAGTCCCCAGAGATTCCTGGTCTTAAAATAAATGGGCCATACATACATCATTATTATGGATAAGGAACATTTTGCAAATGTGAATGAGTGATTACGATTACGGAGCTGTTAGTCACGGGGGCTTAATGAGGGAATGCCCTTGATTTTTAACAGGTGCAGGTAGCTTTAATTACCCATGACAGCATTATGCTAATTAAGAGCACCCAGGAGGACCCCCGAAGAATGGCTGTAGCCTATGACACATGCCCCAGACCGTTTTGGTTTTTAAGATTAGTCTAGGTTTGTTTTTCGTGTATGAGGATCACCTGTATGTATATTTGTACATGCATGCATGCCCAGTGCCTTTGGAGGCCAGAAGAAGGCATTAGAGCCCCGGAACTGGAGCGGCAATTGTGAGAAGGTGCTGGGTCTTCTTCAAGAATGGCAAACGCTCTTAGCCATGGAGCCATCTCACCAACCCATCCACCCGACTGTGGGGATTTTTGTTAATTAGTGTTTAAGCGGTTTGTGGAGGGAAAGAGAAAGGGATTTGAATGTATAGGGGCAAAAAATATCTAAATCTAAAGGACATTTTATGCTTTTTTTGGGGGGGGGTTAAGGGCTAGGGAGATGGCTCATTTGGTAAAGGGCTTGCTGTGCAAACATGAGGACCTGAGTTCGATACTAGAACCCACGAAAAAAAGCCAGTTATGCCAGTGTGTGGCTGTGACCACAGGGTTGGAGTTCTCTGGCCAGCTTGTCTTGCCAAGTCCGTGAAATCCGGGTTTGGTGAGAAATCCTGTTTCAAAAATAAGGTAGAGAGGCCTCCTACCACCTGGCCTCCACACATGCACACACAAACACGTACTTACGCATGCCAGCCCTCCAAAGAATAAAGGAGAGAGGGCAAAAAGGATGAAGGGCAAGTGGCCTTTGGAATGTGTGGTCCTTGCCTTGTTGCTCTCCTGATCTTCCCCTGATGCACACAGAAGGTGTATGCATGTGACCTGGTCGCCCCTGAGGTGACCTATTCAATGCAAACGATTGTGCAATAGAGATTTTCACAACAGGGCAATAAAACTCGATACCAGCAGAACATTCATTTTGGTGACACTGGGAATTTAGAAATTCTGCAGAGCCCCAGGGGCTTCTGGGAATTAGAGAAGTCATAGCCTTCAGCTTGGTGGACATGTTCCCGAAAGCCTAATTCTTCCTGAAGATGCGTTAAGCCTGCCCAGGGTTCCTGGGTTGTGAAACGTGGGAAGTCTCTCCACTAACACCCTCTTCTGGGGCTGGGTCTCCCTTCCTGGTGTCACTGCCAGCCTGAAACCTCTAGGCTTCACCTGGGCCTTCATGGCACAGCGTTGGGTATCTCAGTCCCCAGGTTGGGCTCTCCTTTTGCTATCATCTTCATTGCTATGTGAACTCCTAAAGAAATGTGCCTACAAGCATTTGACCTGAGATGCTGTGTCATACAGCCTGTAGTTTTATGTATCTCAGCACTGGAGAGACCTACGTGAGAAACAAACAAAAAGCTTACTTATTTGAGAGAGAGAGAGAGAGAGAGAGAGAGAGAGAGAGAGAGAGAGAGAGAATGTAGTATCGTGTGGAAGGCAGAGGACAACCAGTGGGAGGGAGTTGGTTTTCTCCTCCTGCCAGATGGGTACTGGGAATCACACTCAAGCTATCAATCTTGGAGACAATGGCCTTTATCCACTGAGCTGTATCACCAGACAGGAGATACCCAATTGAAGAGACCTAACTCAAACCCCACAGAAAGGGCCTTCCAAGTCCCAACCCCCACCCCGCTGATTCCTGCCTGTTTGCCTCTTAATGAAGCGAGGCGTCAAGTTTTCCACAGCATGTTTTTCCAGAAAGCCAGAGACCTGGAAGTTTCCGTAAAGGAACATTGGTTATTTGTGTGACTTTTTTCTTGTTTCTTCATTAACCTGTCACTGGAGCCCACACAGGCTTTGATGGTCAGGCCAGTCCCTCAAGCTCTTCTCACTTGTTTATGGCCTTGTGGCCCTTGGCCACCACACCCCAGCATGCTTTGAAATGACTTGTGCATAGAGCCATTGAAGTGGAAAAGGGGAAACACAAAACCTCTTGAAGTCGGAGATTTAAGAAATGGGACCACAGCTCAGGCTGGAGGGATGGCTCAGTGGCTAAGAGCATGTACTGCTGACCAGAGGATCCGGGTTCAGTTCTTGGCACCAGAGATCTAGTGTACCTCTGGCCTCGAGGCACCTGCACTTCCGAGCACACATCTTTGCCACATAATGCACATGAATAAAAATAAAAATAATTAAATTAAAAAGGGGGGGCCCAGACTCACTTCAGTATAAAAGACAGGTAGAAATATTTGGCATTCTGCATCTCAGTCTTGTCATAAGTGTCTCTCTCTCTCTCTCTCTCTCTTTCTTGTTCTTCCAACTTCTGTCACATCTCTGCATTATGAGACTTAAAAAATAAACACTGAAAACTTCCCTAGAATGCCTGTAATGCCATATTGTTTAATCATTTTATTACCTCTAAAACTTTTTGTTACTCCAAATAAAATCTCTGCACTCATTAAGAAATAACTCTCCCCCAGCACTTGAGATCTTCAGGTCTTTTTATTTTTTTTTAATTGTCTATAGATTTGTCAATTCTTAGCACTTCATGTGAATGTAATCATAGGATATTTGCCTTTTATGTCCAGCTTATTTTCCTTAATATAATGTATTCAGGATTCATCTATGTTATAGTATGAATCAAAACTTAATTTATCTTTATGATTGATTAATATCCCATCCAAGGGATATACCTTCACCTTTTGTTATAATTTATGGGCACCTGTCTGAGTCCTTGCTTTCAGTTCTCTAGGGTATATAGTTGGTGGAAATCTTGGATCATATGGCAGTTCTTGGTTTAGGTTTTTGAAGGTCTATACTGTTACAGAGCTGAGTTCAAAAGGTTTGGATGCTCCACTGCCGCCCACTTTGTTAGCACCTTCAGGCAACAGGCTGGTGAGAAGACGCCCTTGCATTTTGCTGAGTAAGAGGGCACCTCCTCTGCAGAGATTCAGGGGTTGTTTGCCTGACAGCGTGGAGAGATTCCATTTCCACCTGGGGTGGTGGAGCAGTGGTTCTCAACCTTCCTAATGCTGCAGTCTTTAAATGCAGTTCCTCATGTTGTAGTGACTCCAACCATGAGATTATTGTCCTTGCTTCTTCATGTTTGTAATCTTGCTATCGCTAGGAATCATAATGTAGATATCTGATAGGCAAATGGTTTTAGGCGACCCCTGTGAAAGGGTTGTGTGACTCGCCTACCCCGCCCAAAGAGGTCACAACACACAGTTGAGAACCGCTGCGGCAGAGGGTCTGATGGTGCAGTTCTGTGGACACCCTCCTGCAAAGCAAACAGCTCTGTTGATGCAGGTTTAAGCATTAACAAGTGTTTGCCTTCACACCTGGGTGATGACAAGCAGCCCCAAGTGCCAGCCCCTCCACACAAGTGTGAGCCTTGTATGCAAGTGCGTTCAGAAGGGGTGGTTTGGCATCCCTAGGAGCCTTCTAGAAAAGGGGCTTGGGGATGGAATAGTGAGAGGCCATACATCTCAACAGCAATGAATGTGTTTATAGACCACCTTTCTGAAGCTCGGGCTACGGGAATCGCTGTTTTTGGGAAGTCACAAGGGCAGCTGCTGTCACAAGGACACCTCCTTCGAGCTGGCTAAGAGGCCAGCTTCTGGATGTTTATTCTGCTTGTTGCGAACACCTAGGTATTAGGAAATCTTGGAATATTTTGTTGTTTTGCAATGAGGAAGCCAGACATCCAGGTGACAGTTTGGGCCTTTGACCTTTGACTTTCTGGTGATAGTTAAATCTTCATTCCCTGTTGTTACCTGAGCATAGCCGAGGCTTTCACGGGCACAAGCTTTCACAGAGGTTTGGTGTAGCAGGAGTCTGAAAACAAAAACACCAAAAAAACAAAACAAAACAAAAAACCAAGAAACAAAAACCTGCCGGGGCCACCTTCTGTCTTCGCATGGGTGGGGCATGGAACATTGGTGGAATCTGCTTTTTGTGCTCCAAGTTAAAGAGCTCAAGGGCTTAGCTTCAGTCTGCTTTGTTTCAGCACCGAAATGTTATTTCAAGAAAGACCTTGGTGAACATAGTTTTGGAGCTCTGCTCGCCAATTCTGTTACTTGGCAGCTGGAAAATAACGATGAATTCCACACAAATTTGGCTGTGGGCAGGAATGAAAATAAGGAGTTACGGGAATGTTGCTTGGTGCAGGAGCCCTCCTGTCCCTGGCCTTTTATTCTTGGTCAGCCAGAGAGATGTAGATGAGCAACATACTCCCTGAGTGAGGCCTAGGACCCAGCAGACGGCTGGAGAGCCATTCTCTTTCAGTTTGTGTGTCTATGTGTTCATGCATGCACACATGAGTTTGGAAGCTGGGGGTTTTACATCAAGTGTGTTTCTCAGTCACTCTCTTATTTTGTGATATAAGCTTCCTCACTGAACCTTGAGCTTGCTAGTTGGCGAGGCTGGTTACTTTCTGTGGACAAGATACACACAAGTAGCATTAAAAAGGTGAAACAGCAGCAACAACCAAAGTGTCATCAGCTTTAATGGGTGCCACCAACTTACTCCTTGGGCTAGTTTCTCTGGCTCTATGTTGCTACTCGCCATTTCTGTCTGTATTGCCCTGTATTCACATTCTGAAGGGATGCTGATCTTGCTAATTTTTGTTAATCAGCTGAGGAACAAGCGTCTCGTTATTGTTTTAATTTGCATTCCCCTTTGCTAATGAGGTTGAGCAGCTTCTCAGATTTTTTTTTTTGGGGGGGTTGGTATTTATATTTCCTGTTCAGTGGAAGCAAAAACAATGTATATGCATTTGATTCAAAGGACAAGACAATTGTGGCCCTGCAGATCTGATTCGCTTGGGGGACGCTGAAGGCCACTGTACGATTCGTGTGCTTGCTGCAAGGGATTCCGCTTCGGGTCATGCAGAAGCTTGGTGTGCAAACGCTGATTTCCAAACTCAGTGCTGATGGCTGCCATTTTTTACAGTTGCTGTTGTGCTTGCTTGGCTTGCTGTTCAGCAGCTGCTGACGAGTAGTAGGCTCTCTTCCACAGAGCTACCCAAGTCCCACTGCTGGCAGTTTGTTAGAGGATCCATTTGGAAAGTGCTACAGCTTTAAATTTTGGGTCTGGTGGTGTGTCAAGAAATTTAATTGGGAGCAGTAGTGTCAGAGAGAAAATATAAACAGCACGGTGTGTAGGGGGTATTGATTGGGTAAAAGGTTCTAGAAGGGCGAAAATATTGAGTAACAGGGTTCTAGAAGAATGGAAATAGCCTCTTTGGTAAATGTGTTTGTTATGGCAAAAGCATTTTATTACCATTAATTTACTGATCTTTGTAGTGGGTCTCCAAGAAGTTAATATCCAGGGCTCTTTCTTAGAATGCCATAGACCCAAGGAAACACTTAGCTGACCATGTGCTCTTCAAGTGTGTGTGTGTGTTGGGGGGAGGGAGGTATTAAAAAAGGCAGCTACCAGACTGCGCTACCCCAAGCCAAGCTCTGGTATCTTGGACAGCCAACATCACCTCCCCTAGCAGCTCGTGGGCAAGTCCATTTGGAATACGCCGTGTGCCAGAGTCTGAATCCAGGCCCAAGAAAGACACTGACAGTTTGGACAGGGTCCAGTGTGAGGCGCTCTTGTGATTAAAGGCTTACAGGCATGACATTTGAACGGGGGCTCAAAGAACTGAGTATTTACAGCAGGGCTCAGGGCTGGCTTAGGAAGCGTGGTGACGCTGGAGGCTGTGGCTGCATCCCTAAACTACCCTCCATGTGACTGGCAAGGAGAGAACCAGTTCTGATATTTCTGAGAATCTGGGATGCACAGGGCTCTTGATATCCCCGTCTGCCTGCCGCATCTCGGAGTGACAGCTCCAGGTAGCACCCTGGAACTGGAATTTGATAGGCCCCCTTAAGACTGTGGAATTTGGCAGGGGCTCTCCCATCAGGACACCCAGACTGCACGGGTGGGGAGCTTTTACCTGCTAAGGGGCCATCTGGCTTCCTCTCAGACAGTCCTGAAGCTCCCGCAAGGAGACCAATGTAGGTCTTTTGAGTAAGCGTAGGCTTTCAGTGTAGGTTTTCAGTCTGAAGCCCTCACATTCATTCCCTCTCCCCACATAGCTCGCTTGTGAGTCAGTTTTCTCTTACCATCTTCCTGTGCTGGAATCTGAGGCAACGCCATGATTGTGTAAGGGTTGGGGTCAGTGGCGTCTAAGCAAGGTAACCATCTGCCTAATTTCTAATCTTCTGCTTGCTTCCACTGCTAAGAGGAATCCAGCCCTCACCCTACGATTGCCGTGGCACCCTAGTGGAGAACAATGATATTGGCTTTGAGCCCCTACTCTGCAGTTACAGTCAGGACATGTTCTTACCCCTGTTCACAGGTGCATGATGGAACAACAGCCCCGCCCTCTGTTTTTAGAAGGTCATGGCTATGAAGTGGCTTTCCCCACTCTTTGGTTTAGGTTCTCACAAGACAAGATTCTTAGAACCTCCTGTGAGCTGACAGGCTGTGGGTGGGAGCTATAATAGCTTAGTTTTACGTGTACTTCTTATCTCTGGAGTGTCTCAAGACATCTGCAAACAAACAGATATGTAACTTGGAGTCCTTGCTGCCATGTCTAGAATTCTGGGACTGTCAGGAATATGTGTTTATTCCCCAGCAGGGAAGGGGAGGGGCAGACCCATGGTCCCAGTTGTAACTTCTTAAGACTTCCACATATCTGGAAAAAGAAGATTTTCCAGAAAAAGAAGCAAGAGGCTCCAGGAGCAATAATAGATCTGACCCAAAGGCTTTGGGGTGTGGGTAGAGGGAATTAAATTCGATAAGGCAGAAGGTGTGGCCTACAGCCAGCGATCACCCGTGCTGGCTTTGCGTGGTTCCTTGGTGCTCTGGGACACGCCTTTGCACACTCCTGGATACCCCTGAATATTCATAGTATGCCAATACCAGCTGTTAGGCTATTCTAAGGAAACCTTTCTTTTCATTCATCTCCATTCAGAATATTAATTGTAAAGCAGTGTACAATTCTTCTGTATTGTCTGCTTCTGCCGACTTCCTGGGCATTGAACCCAGGCCATGTTCTGTTCACTGAGCTAAGCTCTCAGCCTCAGCCAACCTCATTTTAAGTTAAGGAAGCACGCTACGTGTATCTGGTGCTTGGGCTGTTACAGATAACCAACTTCCCTTTGACTTTTTCAGGTACGAAACCAGCACTGGAGCCTTATCATGGAAAGTGTGGTCCCTTCGGACAAGGGCAATTACACCTGCCTGGTGGAGAATGAGCACGGGTCCATCAACCACACGTACCACCTTGATGTTGTTGGTGAGTTTGCCCTTTTTGGCAGTAGTACATGTGGCTTGACTCATTTAAAACCGCGCCAATGAGGGTATTTTCTCCTCACACTTTAGGAGGATTGGCTTGTCTCCTTTTTTTGTATCCATAAGATGTCATCTGAGAAGGTTGCACCTGTCATGACCTTGTTCTGTTTCCTGGGTAGCCAGGTTTTATGGGCTTGGGGGAGGGGGAACCTTCTTGGTTCCTAAGCATTATCTTTTATCAGTTGGCTGTGGTATAAAACATCATATTCTGGAAGCTATGATTACTGTGAATAATCTTAGTGTGCTCAGGGAAACTTAATTGTGTATATAAGCATGTGTCTGTGTGTGGATATCTTCAATTGAGTGCAGGTGCCTGTAGTGGCCAGAAGAGGGCGTTGGATTTCCTGGAGCTAAAGTTAGAGAGAGTTGTGTACCGCCAGTGTGGATGCTGAGAAAGGAACTCAGGTCCTCTAGAAGAGCAATATGTGCTCCTAACTGCCGAGCCAGCTTTCCAGCCCTGGAAATTTTTGTTTTTAAAAGAGAGGCACTGTTGCTTGAAGAAGGGCAACTTATCATATGGGCTGAAGAGTAAAGAAAAACTTAATATAATGATCGAGCCTCTGTCTGTCTGGAAATAAAAAATGTCAAAGTCAGAGATGGTCATTAGGTAGTTTAATGCCTATTCCTGGAAGATGTTTCTCTGAGCGAAGGGAACCACCTGTGTTTGGTTTTATCACAGCACACACATAAGTAGGCTATTTTTGTTACCCATGTTAAGGTTACACAGCGAAGTTCCAAGAAGGGATCTTTCTTCCCAAGTTTTACAGGTTACCATGAGTCTATGTTGTGACTAATGAAGAGATTTGATTGGTTTCTCATTAGTGAGCACTAGTGCTCAGCTTCCCTTCCTCTTTTTGTGCGGCACATGTACTGGGGTACCGGCTTTCAGGGTACCTTTATTAATCTGGAAATTCCTGCACAGATTTGTCCAGAGGCTTGTCAAGTTGATAGTGTCTGCCGCACAGTTTCTCACATGAGTGTGCAGCTAGGACTCCTGTGTTGCAGGGATGGTGGGTTCAGATCTCTTCCTGTAGGAGCTTTCTGTGCCCTGACTTGTCAGGCAGGTGACACTTGGCTTCTTTCCTGTCCTCGCTCACTTCTTTGGGTCATTCTTCCATGTGCAAAATGCTGACCGAACACTCAACTCAGAGCTCACAGGGATCCATTTTGGTTTCTCACCACCCTTGGTGACTCCACAAGTGTGTCTGTTTGCTGTTCTCTATGAACACAGACCCTCCCACGTCGTTTCTTATGCACGTTCCTGGATATAGTCTTACTTATGGGTATTTCTGTGTCAAGAGTATTTGAGTTGTTCAGAAGCCTTAATGTGAAATTTGATAGGCCATTGTGTGATATTTATAGGATAACTATTCATAAAAGAGTGTCAGAGCTTTCTTTTATTATTATTATTTTTTTAATTTCTATTTACTTTTATGTTTTTTGAGATGGAGTCTCATGTGGTCCAGGCTAGGCCTGCACTTGCTGTGTAGTTGAAGATGACCTTGAGCACGTCCTATCCTCCTGTTGCCCACTGCCTAGTATGGAGATTATAGGTGCCCCCCACCCAATCTGGCTGTGTCCTCTACTTCCCTATCCCCAAATACTGAGGACTGAAATTAGGCAAGTGCTGTATCACTGAGCTATCTTCCAGACATTAAAAAAATATGGGCATATTATACATTGAGGCAAGATCTTGTTAAGTTGCCCAGCCTAGCCTTGAACTTGCTCTGTTGCCCAGTCAGATTAACCTTTCCATTTTTTGCCTCAGCATCCTAAGTAGTAGCTCATCTTGAGACCTGTATCACCAATCCTGCCTTTGGCCCTGTTTCTTATAGAGACATTTGTGTCATGCTAGGCTCAGATATTTTAGTAAACACACACACACAGAGGAGTGACGTGTGAGAGGATTTCTTTTGTCACAAATGGCTCTAAATCCATTCATCAAAGAGCACATGACTTGGGATTTACTTCAGGCTGCGTGGGCAAAATCTGACATGGACTGTTTGCATTAAGAAAAGAACGTTAGATTTGGGGCTAAAAGTTCTGAATACTTAAATTTAAAATTAAGTAATTTATTATGGAGAAAAAAAAATTGTTCTGTAGGAGTCCTTTGGGATTGTAGCCTAGCACAGGTCTACAAATTATTCATGGTTGGGGCCATTCCAAGAATTGAGGAGTCAAGGCACGGCCACTGTTGCCCCAGGGTCTTGCTTACGTCAGGTTTTAGCTTGAGTTGTGTTAAACATTCAAAAGCTCCCCCCCCAATCCCACCTCCCCTTTGAGCTCTCTGGCAGCTCATCCCTGTGAAAGCTCTGAAATCTCTCTTAGAGGTTAGGGCCGGGATTTGAATGGGGCTGCTGAATAATGGAATTGGGCTGTCTAATGTTAATCCCCTGGCAATCAGTCTCGCTGAAAAGAGCATATGATTCAGTGGTGTGATGTGGAGGGAGCATGGAGTGTATGGAGTAATGCAGAGAGGGGCCTGATTATGTCACAAGCTTGGGAGATCGCCCAGCTCAACCCGGGCCAATAATGACACAATGCTGGTTGGGAATATCCATTAAAGCACAACTCCAGTGAATTTTTTTTTTCTAAGCCTTGAACCTTCTTTATAAATAGAAGCCAAAAGTCAGTGGAATATAAGACATTTTCAGTAAAGATGGAGGTGTGAAATGCTCTCTCTTTTTGCCGAAAACCCCAGCAGTTGCTTTGGAGAAGTACTAATAAAATGAAATTGAGTCAGCTGAAGCGCCTCAGAGAAACTTACAGGGTTGGCAGTCATTCTGAACATCTTGGCAAGTGGAGACAGAAAAGATTCAGGCTTAGGCAACAAACTCCTGGTGGCCCTGGAGTCCCAATGCAGTACTTTGCTGTATGGTAACGGGGTCTCAGTTGCCTCTGTATTTCACAGAAAACTAGAGCAGTGAACAGGAGGTTTGGCTCCTGCTGGACTGTCACTGTGCTAGCTCCGTCTGTGGTTCAGGAGTTGGTAGGAAGCATCAAAAAACTGCAAGGCTCCACCCCTGCACGTCCGTGTAAAAGCCGTGTAAGAGCCATGTAATTTAGGTGATACTCTTGTGTATTGGAATAAAAAAGCGGTCATTGTTGTGTGTGAGGGGATCACTCTTCATTTACAAGGTCTTTTTAGGAGCCTCATTTGATCCTCATTAAAATTGACACCATTACTTTTCAGCCATTTACAGCAAAGGAAAATTAGCACGAAGCTCCATGTCTCAGTGATTGTGGCAATAATAAAACAGCCTGCCAAGTAAATGGCTGCGGGAGGTGGTGAGTCCTCGCCATGATTCCTCGGTGAGGGATGCTGAAGTCCTTGATCTGGTGGATGCCCTGAGGCCACCAAGTGGCGCCTAGAAGTCATTAACTCTTTTCACTGTCTCTTGGGTCTGCCCCAAGAGCTGAGGTCCTAGCGTGTTAGGAACTACTATGACTTGCCGTAGTGATAAGAGTAGCCAGCCCATGGCAGAAACATCTGGGCACCAGAAGAGCTACTGAACTCTTTATTTGTCTAGGGGTGTGGACAACTTCTGTGCTGGTCCTTAGGTACCATTTGCTCCCCCTCCCCCTCCTCCTTTTCCTTCTTGTCCTTGTCCTCCTCCTCTTGCTCTTTTTCTTCTGTTACTGTGACGCTCAGCTCACCAATTAGTCAGGCTGGCTGCTCACCATGCCTGTGCCTACCCAGCACCACGATTGCATGCATCATTTTGCTTTTTTACATGGGTTTTGGGGATCAGACCCAGGTGCCCATACTTGGAAAGCAGGTGGCTCACTAACTCAGCCATCTTCTTTCTGAGCCTCACAAATCTTAACTAGGTAAACTGAGTGCCATCTGGGCACCAGTGGGTGAAGTTCTCTTTCCTGCTGACTTTGCACCTTTGGGTGATGATGTCATCCAGGCTACCTTAGACTGGTTTGGTTGCTGGGCTTACAAAGGAACATACTTGTCCTTCATCCCTCACTCCATCTCACGACTGAAGAAATCTGGGCCCAGCAGGGGTCAATGACTTGGACAAGGACTTGGAGAAGACATTAGAGCAGGCATCTCGGACCTGGTCCCCTTGGCACTAATTCAGAAGATTGGTTTCAGACATGGGGGAGATGGCTCAGTGAGTAGAGCACTTGTCAAGTAAATGGATTTGAGGACTAGCATTTGGGCTCTTAGAGCCCAGGTAAGTGCAGGGTGAGCATGGCAAGTCTGTTCTTGGAGGGTAGAGACAGCATCCCCACCTGGAAGCTAGCTAGTGAGGTTAGCTGTGTTGGGGAGCTCTAAGTTGGAGAGACACTGCCACAAAGAATAAAGTAGCAGAGTGACCGAGGACATTCCTGCTATGAATGAACCTCAGACCTCCACAGATACATACGTACTTGGACCCACACACGTGCAAGCATGCATACGTGCACACATATGAAGAAGTGGGGGTTAGAGCCCTTTCTCACTCATGTAGCCCCTTTGCTTTGAATTATGGACTTTTTTCTTGCTAACCATTATAGATCTATGATCCCAGAGACTATTGGATACTTGTTGGTGACCTTTTTCTCCTGATGTTTGATGGGAGAGGGCAGTGCAGTGGAGGTAGGAATAATACATTTGATCCCTCGTTAGTTTAATTCTCTGGAATCTCATCTCCCACCCCAGGTGTCGGGTGGTTGGGCTGTCATATGCAATCCTTCACTTCTGGCTGGGTGGAATTGGCTCAGCCTTTACCGCCGGTCCTAACTTGTCACTGGCAGGCCAGAATGACACTGTCAGCTGGCCCTTGACACAAATCCTCCACAGCTCAGCTCTAGACATGATGGGGCACAGCCCGGCAGCATGTGCTGAGTACCTCAGGTGTGTATTCAAGAGAAATGAATGGTCTTGCTTTTTTCAGGCACAGACTGTTAAGCCCCGCTGTGTGGCCGACCCCTGGCCTGGGGCCTATGGCAGTCTCCAGTGGGAAAGAGAGAAATTGCACGAAGCATCAGTTTGCTACTTGGAGGCTGGGATGACAAAGGCTTCAGTGTGATCTCAGAGCATTGAGGAAGGGATCGGAGGAGCCTGATTATCCATGCAATTTGGGACCTGCTTGTGGTTCTGGAATAATGTTCAAGTTATTGATGATGGTTGGGGCTGGGGCTGGTTGGTAGAGAGTCATTGATGATGGTTGGGGCTGGGGCTGGTTGGTAGAGAGCTTGCCTAGCATATATGATGAGGTCTGATCCCCAGCACTGCATATAATCAGGCATATACTATGGCATGCCTATAATCTTAGTAATTGGGAAAAGGATTAGAAGTCCCTGGTCATGTTTGACTACTGAGTGAGTTTAAGGTCAGCCTGGACTATATGAGATCCTGTCTCAAAAATGAAAATAAAGAAATGGTGGTAGTATGTTTAATAGTGAATCAGTTAACCATTGAGCTCAATATAGAAACTGCCACTAGTAGGATCTCCTTGATTTCTGCTGAGAAAGACTTTTTGTGAGTCTTGGTTTCCATCGGACTGTGGCTTCTTAGAGCTTGATGTGGCAGGAGAGGTCTTGGCTAGCAAATTTAAATGACTCCAAACCAAGATCTGGAGGTTTTAAGGCACTGAATGCCAATTTTTCTTTGGTTCTTGTTTGTAAGGCTTACGTTCCTCTAGCACCAGCCAGGTTTCAGCACTGGGACCCTGAGGGGCCCTACAGTGGTTTCGTATCCTCCAGGTCTCACCTAGATTTGTCTGTACTTACAATCTTGCTGCCAGCTGACACTGTCCCATTTCTTGCTGTAGCTTGACAGCTGTTTTCTGCTGGAGCTGTCAAGCCTAGCTAGAGGGAGGTAGAAAGCCCTCCACTGAGGCTGAGGGTTAAGGATGCATGCAGGTGAAAGGTCACAGTGAGAGCCTTTGCAGATGAACACAGAAGCAAAGCCCCAGAGTCGCTGCTGGCAGGAAACATGTCCCTGTTGATCTGTGGCTCCCACAGCCATTTAAACCATGGCTGCCAGCAGTTAGGCTGTGAGAGTCCCCTTGCCAGAAAACTGTGCCTTTGGGGAGTCAGGTGGGATTATGCAGAGAGATAGGCATTCAAATCCTGCCTCTGTGGTCTTGGGAAGACCCAGTACCTCTGTGTGTGGAGTCCTTAACTGTGCAGTGTGGGTATTTTTGTTCATCTGCGTTGCTGTCATCATATACCTCATACCACTTTGGGGAAGAAAGGGTTATTCTGCCTCACAGATACAGAGGTATTTCCATCACTGTGGAGGAAAGGGTTGTGCTTGCAGTGTGAGCATGAGGTGGAGTGGATGAGAAATCAGAGCAGGCAGGGCCAGGTCTACCTTTCAAAGGCCCACTTTAGGGACTTACTTTTGGCAGCTAGGCCTCACCCCCTAAAGTCCTACAACTCTCAAAATAGTGCTACCATCTGGGAATCAAGCATGCAAAACTGAGCCTATGGGGCCTTTTCTGAGTCAAACCACTATGGGCAATGACCTGCTTTCTTTGTAGCACCCACCAGAGAAGGAATTGCTATGAGAGCACCCTTAAATCATGGCACCGGACGACCGTTCATCACTCTCATTAGGCAATTCTGTACTTCTTCACCTGTCTCCAGGCCAAGACACACACTCAGTCTATTCCCATCACAGGAGTGGTGAGGATTAATACTTTCTTCAGGATGGGGATTTCAAAATTCCCTGGGGTCAAAGCCCTTTAATGAGATTTCATTGCTCCAGAGCGGCTCCACATTCCTGCTTTACCACAGGGCTTCCAGGGGCAAAGACTGGTCAGCAGTCAGCTGCTTCAAAGGCACTGCCTGGCAAATGAGTGCTTTCCCAGAGGAAGTTACACTTTGTGGGCTCTAAGAGCAGATGGTGGCTGGTAGGTATCGACCTGGTAGGGACCTATCAGTACTTGGTTAATAGTCTATTTTTGCTCTGCTCCTGCAGATCTTCAGAAGCCCTTTGACCTACATATGGGGAAGGGAAGGTTATTGATTCTCCTCAGCTCTGGCAAGAGGCCTGGTAAAGGTGACTGACAAAGAGGGCTAATATTTGGTTGGCTCTCTGATCTTTGGCATGGAGTCTGATAGGAGCTCGGAGGATGTAGAAGTGCTACAGTCAGGTTAATGTCCTACAGTTCTGTGGGAAGATGGTTTCTTCCCAGGCTTGTGGAAAGGAAGCACAGGTGGGGGCACGCAGATAGAAAGCCATTTAACCGCAGCCTGGGAGCAAGCTCAGCTTGAGGATGGCAGCAACTGTGCGGGAAAGGGCTTCTCTGGTTGAACACTCCTAATCTGCAAATCCAGCCTCCAAACTTCTTAATTCTCTCACTGATTGTATTGTCAGTCAAGGACGATCATGCTACAAGTTTCAGATTTTGGAGAATTTTGGATTTCAAGATTTTAGGATTATGGATGTTCAAGCAAGAAAGCAGATGCACACATATCCTGACGTGTGAGAAATGCTCTGATCTGAAGCACTCTGGCCCAAGCATTTTAGACACATTTACCCTGCCACAGAGAAACTAGCTAGTTCATGGGAAATTGATATTTGGAGTATGGGCCATCTTAACATATTTCAAATCTGAAACAGAAAAATCTGTGGAGTCTTAAAATCCATGTATCCACACAGCCTAACATCTGAAATGAAAGGCTCCTGCTGTTGAGTCTTATGCCAACTCCCATTAGGAACAGGTATGGCCGTGAGGCCATGTTCTTCCTCTTGTAGGTGATTCATCTAGGTTTGCTAGATGAGGATGGCCTTTACCTTAGAACACCTGCTATTGTCATTGTGGTTATTGTGTTCATCATCTTGGTTTTTATGTCCACAGAGAAGGAGAAGGGAGAATGTGGCAGGATGTGCTGCTAACATAGTAGATTTAATTTGGGAGGGTGTAGCTTTTTGGGTTTGGGGTTTGTTTTTGTTTTTCCTTTTTTTTATTGCTTATGGATTTTACATAGCAAGTCCAGGGCAGGAGGCTGTGGAAGGAGATAGGCCAGGGACACTGGTGTTTTCATGGGGATGGTAGGGATAGTGTCCTGTGAAGAGAGATGAAGCAGTGAGGAAGTCCCCGTCTTGGTTTGGAGGGAGAGGTTCAAACATTGTGTCGGTGAGTCCTCTGTCTTGGCAGTGCAGTGTTGGCGTGGGGTGGAGGTGTCTTGGTGATGATTTTGAACCTTTTTGCTACTTGAGTGCATCTTGAGCTACAAGTAATCTTCAGTGGTTCTGTGTTTGGCTCCAAGAAAACAAACAGTTGATGGTTCAGCTTCTCATGTTGTCTGTACCTGAGGGAGGCATTTCTTGTTTGCTCAGATGGCCTGAGAGCTTTCCCTTCTGCTTGATCCACCCCAGGAGCAAAACAAGGGATTAGCATGGAGTTTTCTGGGCTCCCTCTAAGAAAGGCTTTTTAAATGGTGGAAGTTGATGATGGGAGCCAACTTGTCCTAGTGTCTACACATACTTCCGTTCTTTCTTGTGGCCCATATGCTGCTGATATAGTATGTAATCATATTTAGGTTGTGCATACTCCCCTTTTTCATTGAAACAGAACCACAATCTTTGTATATATCTGTTTATCAGGCACCTGTGTGAATACTTTTCTAGGACATATTTCTAAAAATAGACTAACTTGATCCTTTCAGATAGATATTTGCATAGCATTTGAAACCCAAGGCATAGCATTTTGGCTTTGGGTTTTTTTTTCCAGCGATTCCCACTTTGTTTTTTTGCAAATCATGTGAGAGAAGATATGGCTTAATTCGGAGTCCAACTTTTCCAACAAGAGGCTGTACTTAATGCCTGAGCAATTTCAAATGAACAAAACCTTGTCCAGCATGCTTTTCCTGTGAGGGCAGCCCAGGACTGCACACACCAGCTAAAATCACACATTCCTGAATTGTGCTGCTCCCCCTAGGCTAGTGGGGTGCAGGGCTTTATGGTGTTCTGCCCAGTGGGGTGGCTCTCAGCTGTGTTTACCTCTGCTCCTCAGGAGAGAGCCTGTGGACATCTGACGTCTAAGCTGACATCAGCATCCACACCAAGGGCCAGTGTAGGAGGGTACCTTGTGTAGACTTGGTGTTGATGGACCAACTGTCGTTTAGTAAACTGAGCCAGGTAATAGACTTCACTAACTAGGAATGTGGATTGGCCACGGGCCTAGGAATAAACCTCATTGATTCAATGATATTGTCACATTAAAAACAAAACAAAAACAAAACAAACCAAAACAAAAGCTGTGGTTGGGCCGGGGTGTAGCTCAGTTGTAGAGTGCTTGCCTAGCATGTACAAAGCCCCAGGATTCATCCTCAGTACCACAGAAACTAGGTGTGGTGGTGTTAGCCTGTAATCCCAGGTGGAGGCAGAAGGATCAGAAATTTAAGGCCATTTGTCAGCAACATAGCCAGCATAGCCAGTTTGAAGCCAGCCTGGGCTACATGTGTAGCATAGAACCGACCATTTTAAACTGTTTTTTTTTTTTTTGTTTGTTTGTTTGTTTTGAAGGTATGGTTTAGTGATATTTAATACACTCAAAACATCACCCTTGTTGGTCTCCTGAACTTGTTTATTCTCTCAGAGCCAAGTCCCCTTTAAAGAGAAGCAAGGTACTTTGAAATCAAAACATGTCATAAGAGGTGTCAGTGCTGTGGTTCCCCCTGAAGCCACAGAGCTCCAGGGTGTCTTGTTAAACATTTGGGGTATAAATGACAGCAAGCTCAGCTCCTGGAATTTGCCTGAGAAAATCTAAATTGACAACCGAGCAGGTAGAAGGTGCTTTCAAGGCCAGTCATCGTCGGTGACATTCATCAGGGAAGGTGCCTTGCTTCTACTTGCTTGGGTCTTCCCAGGCCTGAGCCCAGCAAGCCCTTCACTCTGCCTGTCCACATCAGTGATCAAGCACAAAGGAATTAGTGCTGTTTTGCTTCTAGCATGGTGCATGGTGCACCCTTCTTAAGCCATGTTGTGACTTCTGCACTGGAGGGGAGACACAGCGGCTCTTCCTAAACAACCTCGTTCCTCAGATGCTGCCTTCTCTGCAGAGGTGTGGGGTGGGGTTCGTGGGAAGCAATCAGAGCCTCAGCCTGATTCTGCTGGACTTTGCATAGGCAGATATTCCAGCAGGAGGGGAGGCTACCTGCTGGAACAGCAGTGAAGATCAGAAGCGGGGAAAGACAGCAAGCCAGGCACCCCAATAGTGCAAGTTCTGCTCTGCAGGGCTGGAGAGAGGGTCAGTGGTTAAGGGTGCATGCAGCTCTTGCAGAGGGCACAAGTTTGGTTCCTAGCACACACATCAGGTGGCTTACAATCCTCCCCACCCCCAAACCCCGTACTCCAACTCTGGAAGATCAGATGCCTCTGAGTTTTTAAGTGCATAAACTTCATACCTTCCTAACATACACTCATAATTAAAAATAACAAAAATGAATATTTTTAAAAAAGAAATTACAGGAGCCAGGTGGTGGTGGCACACACCTTTAATCCCAGGCAGAGAGGCAGGAAGATCTCCAAGTTCCAGGCTAGCCTGGTCTACAAAGCTAGTTCCAGTACAGCCAGGGCTACCCAGAAAAACTATCTAGAAAAACAAAAAACAAAACAAAACAAAGCAAAGTAATACTGGAGCATGAAGAGGTTGGGGAGATAGTGCTTATTGGGTGAACATGAGGACATAAGTTCAAATCCCCAGCACTCATGCACAAAAGCTGGGGAGGCCGAGTTGGAAGGACCTCTTGGGTTTGCTGACCACCTACCCAAGCCAGTCATTGAGTTCTCAGCGTCAGTGAGAGCCTGTCTCCAAACTGAAGGGGAGGAGCTGGCGAGATGGTTCAGTGGTTACAGTCCTTGCTATACAATGCTGATGACCGGAGCTTGATCCTTGGAACCCACATAATGGGGAAGGAGAGAACCCACTCAACACAGTGCTGTGACTAGTGTGCGCTCGCCACATACATCATACACACAGTAATACATAGAATAAAACTAAGGGGGAGAGTTGCCAGGGGAGACACCAGGATTGCTCTGGTCTGCACGTGGAGGCTTGCACCTGCACACACGGATATGTGTGCACACAGAAAAAAAGAGAGGAAAAGAAAGAGGACAAAGAAAAAAGTAATAAAGAGCCCTGGGCCTAGTGGTGCATGCTGATAACCCAACACTCAAGAAGCCAAGGGAGGAGGATCATGAGTTCAAGCCCAGTTGGGGCTACAGAGCAAGACCCTGCATTAAGAAATAATTCAGGAGGTGGAGACAGGCAGATCTCTGAGTTCAAGGTCAGCATTATCTACATAGTGAGTTACAGGACAGCTAGAGCTAATGAGGGTGGGGAGTGAGGGTATGAGAATCGGGGAGTGGAGGAAAAGGGAAAAGAAAGAGTTGTGGGGAGGGAGAGGGAAGAGGTGGGAGGGAGGGAAAACAGACTGACCAAGCACTAATGACCCCAGCTCAGCACTGCCTTTCTCTGTTGGTCATTTTTAGTTCTGACCATCCTTTGTGCTGAGATCTGGAGGCCGAAAAAAGGTTAGGGAAAACAAAACAAAACTCAGCATCCAACTGGATTGAGCCTGGCTGGTGTGAATATGTCAGCAGAGGCCTGATAGGGCAATGAACTCATTCTGCTAATTGTAATGAGCATGAGGCCTTTAGCAAGTTATTGGGCCCTGAACATCAGTGGCTTTGATGGCTGCCTCTCTTAATAGCCATGCTTCACCCACTGGTGTAGTGCATTCTCAGGCAGCAGAATCAGCCACCGCCTATTGTTGAGAGAAAAGCCAGGCTGGCTTTAGAAAGAGAGACTTCTCTCTTGTCTTCTAAACTGCAGAATTTTCCTTCTCTATTCAGCCCTTTGCAGTTGCTAAGAAACTGCCATTTTGGAAGAAGGGCCAATTAAATGTTGATTTCGATTTAAAGATAGAGCAGGCAAGGTTATCCATACCCCTTAAATGAATGGGTTGTCCAAGGGCCCTACTGACTGCTTCCAGTCTGCCTTCCAGTCTTGCTGCCAGAGAAAGCAGCTTTCAACTTTTTTGGGGGGGAGGGGCAATGGTAGGGATGGTAATAAGTGCCATTTAACTTTTGAGGGGTAGAACTCAGGAGACTGAGGCATGCTGGGAAATCAGGGGCCCTGGGCTTGATTAATTTAAAGATGTGATTTAAGAGCTCCGTCCTTGTGATCCCTCAGATACCTGTTTACCGAATCTGTAGACAGCAGAAGTTGTAGGTTGTAGCAGAACTTATAAGCAAACACATTATTATGTCCAGAGGAGTCCTGCCATGTTATAAAGCTCCAATGGTCAATTAACAAAGATTTATTCCTGGTCACTCAGGTATTTCCCCTTCCCCCCAGCTCTATAATTACTTTGGAATGAAGCAGGCTGTTGTCCCTCTATCCCCTTTGGCTGGGTTTTGGCTCCCTTCTACAGAACAAGACTTGAGAGAGTTAATGTGTCTATTTAGTCTCTCAGGAACTGGGCTTTCTGCTGTAGTGAAGTGGACACTTGAAGCAAGGGGACCAGGCAGACGGGAGGGAAGGCGGGTGTTTTTTTTTTTTTTTTGTGCTTCAGCCTGTATTTACTAAGCATTTATTCAGAGGAACCTCATTCCAGAGCTTCAGCCAACTGTCCCACCAGCCACAGCCCCACCCTTTGGACTGCTTTTCCATTGTGTCTTAATGTGAAATTCACACAAGGGCCTCAAAAGGCTATTTGAAAGCCCACCCTCCTACCTCCCCTTTGGGTCCACAGAACTGCAACCTGTAAGTCCAAATTGTAACTATTTTAAAATTGCAGTCGGGAAATAGGGGTCAGCTGTCCATCGGCCTAGCTGCCCTTCGCGTCTTTATTTCACTCCCCTGGAAAAAGAAAAATGTGTTTTCTATAATAGCTGAGAGCCGAACTGCTGTAAGAGAAGCTTTGCCTCTCACTGTAAATCCTGCCTGCTGGAGGAGATGTGATTTTTGTTGTCACGTAGAAGAGCTGAGCCAGCTCCCGGCTTCAGTCTCTCATCCAGAAATAATTCACAGGACTAATCCTTTTATTTCATTGTGCTCTGTAAAGTTGCAAACCTGTGGACTTCGATTTGCCTGGGGCTAGATGAGGTTCAGGGGAGCTTTTTGGAGAGCAGTCATTCTGGGGGACCTCATCCTCCTCTCCTATGCCCGCTGGGACACCTGCTATGCTAGGCTTCCCCATCAGTCATCTGACTTGCGTGTGCTCCAGCTTTTCAGAGGTTTTCCACACACTTTCAATAACTGGTGTCTGCTCTTTCTTCATCTCTTTTTTTTCTCTCTCTCTCTTTCCTTTCTTTCTGGTCTCACTATGTAGCTCATGTTGGCCTTGAACCTGTGTTCCTCCTGTCTCTGGCTTCTGAGTGCTGGAATCACAGGTGTGCACCTCACCCCCAGCAGGCCAATAGCTGTTGTTGAGGGTCTATTGATACCAGTTGAAGATTGATAGTTGAGGAGGACAAGAAGAGGAGTGTGGTACTTGGCCAATGTTGGCATCCTGGGACCTCTTCCAAGACATTTCAGGCCTCATTCTTGACTTGTTTAAGGGCAGAGACTAAGGTTGCAAAGGAAATCAAAGCCTGATGTGGAGAAATGAAACATGAGGCCTACTGACTTTTTAAAAACATTTTAAATAACATTCTCTGAGGTTTCATTTTATACTGAGCGCAGCTGTAAGAAGTTTTGGAAGATGGTGTAAGGTTTCTATTACACAGCAACCGTACTTGCAGTTTTTCTGCCCAAAGTGAGAAAGAGCCGAGAGGGGAGAGGGGTTGCTTAGGAGGTTATTTGGTATAAGGTGAGAAAATCTGAAGAGATGAATTCAAGACTGTGAGCTGTAATATTCAGTATGCTGTAATTTGCAAATGCAATAACACTGAACCATTGCAAATGTCTCCTTTTTCCCTTTGGGTGAAAATAGTCCAGATAGCTCGGAATAACTTAATAACCGGGGCTCTGCAGCCCTTTGACCACAAGTAAAACAAGACTGCGAGCTCTGGGCCAGGCCCTGCCAGTGTTACCCCAGCGGCCAATTCCCTGCCCAAGGCTGGCTCGGGAGGAGATGTTGTGTTCTGAAAGCGCTCCTTGTTCACAGGCACTGTTATTTGGTATTACGTGTTAGTGTTTGCATGTGTGGCAGTTTATTAGAAGCAAGTATGGCCAAGGAAAAAGTCTTGCAGTGAAATTCAGTAGATCTGGCTCAAAACCTTAGAGACTTGTAGTACTTTTGTTTCTAAGTAAAGACCGTCAGCAGTTACGCTGCTCATGCATGTGCGTGCGTGCGCGCGCGCACACACACACACACACACACACACACGCACGCATGCACAAAAGCATGTTTGTGAGTGCAAAATTGGAAAACCAAGGCAAGGAATAAACTGATACCCAGAATTCCTTGGAGAGGGGGCTTGGTGGCTAAGATAAGGTCAGTTCCTAGAACTGCAGCTTCAAGGGGCCCAGTGTCCTCCTCTGGCCTCCAAGGCATCTGTATTCACACACACACACACACACACACACACACACACACACACACACACCTGCTTTATTTGTGTGTGTTGGTGCATGTGTATATACATTTGTGGAGCCTAGAGCTGATGTTCCTTAGTCAGCCTCCGGTATCTATTTATTTATTTATCCACCCACTTATTTATTTATTTATTTATTTATTTATTCATTTATTTATTTATTTATTTATCTATCTATCTATCTATCTATCTATTTATTTATTTATTCACCCATTCATTCATTCATTCATTCATTCATTCATTCATTCGTTCGTTCGTTCGTTCGTTTATTTATTTATTCATTTATCCATTTATTTATTTATTTATTCATCTATCCATTTATTTATCTATCTATCTATCTATCTATCTATCTATCTATCCATTAATCTATTTATTTATTTAATTATTTAGGCAGGGACTCCTGTTGAACCTGTAACTCACAAATTTGTCTAGTCTTGCCAGGGAGTTCCAAGAACCTTCCTCTCTCCTCTTCTCCACTTTAGCTTTTAGACATGTGCTGTCACATCTTGCTTTTCTAAACATGTGGTCTGGAGAACTGAACTCAGGCTTATGCAGAAGGTACTTGATTGACAGAGCCATCTTCTCCTTTTATGGGAAGGAATTGACCTTCTTGATATTTGACAGGTAGAAATAAGTGTATTTTGAGTTTGGCTGCCAGAAACCAGCCCAGAAGACAGCTTCCATTCTGCTGGTAGATCTCCTGGTATGTAGGCTTGGTAAAGACAGAGGAGACATGGATACAGGGACTTAACTTTATCCTTCCCATATTAATGGGTCCAGCTGGGATTAAAGCAAATCTTGGTCATTCCTTGTGGCATCCAAGTCCCTCTGACCCATCCCAGAAGCAGCACGTCATCCCATAGAGTAGGTTTCCCGTGGTGTATGAAGAAATGAAGCTTTGTTTTTTTTTTTTTAAATCACAAAATGAATAGTCTAACTTATCTGTTCTTTGTTCAACCTACACCGGTGATAAAGGAACAGATGGATGACTTTTTGTGGGGCTCTGAAATTTTTATCTTTATTGTATAGAAATGTAGGTGTCTATGAAGTGATGGAAGATTCCAGAATGAAGCTCAGCCCTTTTCTCCCTTTTTAAAAAGTTTCTTAAGGGCCAGTAACGGGCTTATGGAGCAGAATCAAATTGTGTACGGTCTGGCTCTGGCTCAGCAAATTCCACAGGATGATATTTTAATCGGAAAGTCTCCAGTACAGAAAGGCTTAGAGATCTATCATTCTATTTTGCTGCTTCCAGCCCCATGCACAGGCATCTCAAACAAGGGGCCGTCCTTGCTATGTCGGGCTGCTTTGGTGGTGGTGGTGGTGGTGCACAGGGGTTCTTATTTCCCTTAACTATTTTTTTGTTTTTGTTATGAGACAAGATCTCACTATGTACCCTTGGCTGGAATTCACTATGTAGAGCAGGCTGGACTTGAACTCATAGAGATTCACTTGACTCTGCCTCCCGCGTGCTGATGAGATGAAAGATGTGTGCCATCGTACCCCGCTCTGTCTGAACTGCAGTTGTTGAGCTGCAACAGTGGAACTCACGGTTGGAGAACGAAGGCGCTATAAGCATGTATTTGTGAATGGGCTCATAACCAGGGTGCATGTGGCTATTGACCACAGAACAGCTGTGAGGAAGGTTCCTGTCGACTTGTAATTTCAGTGTCATTTGTATTTGAGATTAAACAAGCAGCCCAAACTGTTAGTTAATCCTTTCTTGTTTTCAATCATCCATTCATTGGTTTACTCGTTCATTTCACTGTTGTAAAAGCAGCAGTGATATATTCCTAATGTAGCTTTAAGTGTACAGAACCTTAGCTTCAATCATAGGTAGACCAGATCTCTAGAATGTATTCATCTTCCATGACTGAAAGTTTCTATTCTGTGACTGGCCACTCCGCTTCCCCTCTGCTTTATTCCTGCCTACCATCATTCTATTCTTTTGATATATGAATTTGAGAGTTTTAGATCCCTTCTATAAGTGAGGTCTCACAGTATTTGTCTTGTGACTGATATATTGTGCCTACCATAATGTTCTCTGGATCCACTTCCCCTGTCAGCTGGCGTCAAATTACATGATTTTCTTCTTTTTAAAGCTAGTTTTTCCATTTTATATAGAGACCAGAGTTTTGATTTTATCCATTCTTCTACTGATGGGCATTGAAAGGGTTGTTTAAGTAAAAATCTTGGTTTTGTGAAGAGCTCTGTGACGGATGTAGCTCAGATCTTCCCTGAAGTGAGGGTTGCTGGATCAGATGAATTGCTTTGTTTTTAACTCTAGGCTTCCTGTACTTACCCTACCAATTGTATTCCCACCAGAAGTGGAGTAGGGGGTTCTCTCTCCAGGCCCTCAGTAGTACTTGTCTTATTATCTTTTTAATGATATTTTGGTTTGCATTTTTCTAATGATGACTGATGTTAAGCATCTTCTCAGTTGCTTGTTAGCCATTTATATGGAGAAGGTCCTGAGTCCACTTTTAATTGGCTATTACCTAGTTCTTTAGAGACCTCATGTACAGTTGCAAGCATACCTTAACCTGGTCCCTCTATGGATTTCTACCAAGAACACCTCTCACCTGGAAAGGTTCTGGTATAAGACCAGGAGGAATGTCCTTTGTTGAGAATGTTCTCAGTGAGGCTAGAAAGAAATGACCAAACAGCCCTCTCATGGGGCCTCCTCTGAGACTGTCAAAATTCACCTGCAAACAGGCGTCTGTCTCTTCATTTCTTTAGTGCCACATCTGAATAAGGTAAGGAATAACTGCTTCTATACATCTGGTGCCTAGCACACAGTGACGCTAGGCACTTGTCAAATGAATGAATAAAGGAAAGGACCACTGAATGGAGTCTGTGTCATGATAAAAAGAGGGATCCAGTTAGTTAGTTTGGTTTCATCCTTTCTTGGAGCTTTAGCTTCCAATTTGCTTTTAATGCAGGGGATACAAGACTTCCCAGAGCATCTTGGCAACTGGCTAGGAGATAGCATGCATAGATGAGCCTCTCTTGATATTCAGGGTGACCTTAGAGGGGGCTGTGTCACTGGCCCATGCTCTCTTGCTTGTGTTTAAAGTGAATCTGTGCATTATCTCAAGCCAAATAAGTGAGTAAGTGGCCTTCTACCAGCACCATCTGTCTCTTGGATTGCTGCAATAAAGAATTTCCTCTTGTTCATTGGGTAGTCTATAACTCTCAGTAGTAATGCGTTCTTTTCTGATTCTCTAAATAAGTTATCCTTTACAAGGGTTGTGCTTCAGTGATCTGCTTTGAAGTCGTTTGTGTTGTGCATGGGGCCCCCGTGTTATTCCAAAGGAGTCAGCCAGCAGACGGGAGGCCTTTTTGGCTTGAGTTCCTCCGACAGCCTCCTGGACAACGCAACTTATTTATTGCTCTCTCTCCCCCTCCCAACGCCTCTCTCCATCAGAGCGATCACCACACCGGCCCATCCTCCAAGCTGGACTGCCTGCAAATGCCTCCACGGTGGTCGGAGGGGACGTGGAGTTCGTCTGCAAAGTTTACAGCGATGCCCAGCCCCATATCCAGTGGATCAAGCACGTTGAAAAGAACGGCAGTAAATACGGGCCTGACGGGCTGCCCTACCTCAAGGTCCTGAAGGTGAGAACTTTCTGGATCCCTAGGGGCCCATAGTGAGGGCTCCCTTGGAGATTTGGCCAGGTTCTTTGATTTCCTGTTGGATTTCAGAGATGGTTCTCTTTATGGACTAGCCAATAGAGTATGTTAGGAAATTAGTAGCTCGTAGGCCTGCTAATAATGTTTCTAAAAGGGGCTGTGGAGTAGGGGAAATGCTACTACACATGAAGTCAGAGAACTACCCTGTTTACTAGCTCTGAGGTGTCACAGAAGATGCTAGCACCAGTCAGCTGCACGACACGTCTTTAAAGCTAGGGTTGGGTACCGCTTAAAAGGCAATGTAGAGAGTAATGAGATGGAGTAGAGGGAAATAACAGAAAAGCTCTAAACACCATGCTAATGATTTTCTGATGTTGTCTTATGTTTTCTGATATTTAATGCCGATGTTGATATAACATTTGAATCAAATTTTAGTAGCCATCTTTTACAAACTACTTAACTTTTTTTTTTTTTAATTCTCACCTTTTATGATTTTTTTGTATTCTTTTAGTGTGGTTTAGAGAGTAAACTTGGGGGAATGTGTTTCTGCACCCGTGAAATAATGAATGAGGAGGATTTCCTTCCCTTCGTGTTTCTCATTAAAAGAAATACTTTTTTTTTTTTTTCAAGTTTCCATTTGTGTGGCTTCAAGCTTCCTCTTGAGTGTGGTGAGCGAGGTCTGTATGTCAGTTCTCAGCCACCGTGTGCCTGTCTCCCCTGTCCGCAGGGAGTGTGCTTACAGAGCGCAGTCAGTCTACCTGTGCGACTCTAGAAGTGACAGGCTAATGATAAGTCTCAACCTGTGGAGTCTTTTCTCTAGCCAGCAGTCCCCAGGACGCCAAGTACTGGAGAAAGGCGACCAGCCGGGAGAGCCGCTCACCCATGCCACCAACCGTCCACCTTCCTCCACCCTGCCCTAGCAGATCGCTGCTGTTCTCCACCACTTGACTGATTTTGTTCTTCTCCCCGCCCACAGCCCTTCAGATGTAATGACTGGAGATTGTTCTCTTGTGATGTGTTGGTGGTGGGTCCGTAGGCAGCACCGAGTCCTTCCTGGTTGGCCGTTATATTGTCTTCCTGTGTTTGTTCTAGCACTCGGGGATAAATAGCTCCAATGCAGAAGTGCTGGCTCTGTTCAATGTGACGGAGATGGATGCTGGGGAGTATATTTGTAAGGTCTCCAATTATATAGGGCAGGCCAACCAGTCTGCCTGGCTCACTGTCCTGCCCAAACAGCAAGGTAACAACGTTTTTGTGTTTGTGGTTTATTTATTTTTTATTATTATTTTTTTCTTTTTCTTTTTAATTTTTTTTTTTAAAGAAAACTGGATATAGAAGTTGAAAAGACTCGGTGCTTTGGGAGGCAGCAGGCAGCTTCTAGAGTTACTCTTGTGGCCTTGGTATATTTATAATGATCTTTCTTTGGTGGTGCAGCTGGCATCATGCCAGCGGCCATGGAAAAATGCCCACAACGTTCAAAGTGCTTGAAGATTATCCTCTACCCCCGCCCCATTTTCAGGCCCTCCTTTCTGGTCTGTCTTGTTTGGGCTGCAAACTTTCCATGATCACTGTGTCTGAGAACATGTTGAGTCTGCGGTATCTGATTATTAAGCAGAACTCACACTACTTTTCACACTGGTTTCTGTAGAGAAATGTTTGTTTGTTTGTTTGTTTTGGTCCCATACCTGATCCTATCTGAAACTGGAGGCCGGTTATCTTCTGGTGAATGCATCACTGAATGAGATCGAAGGCAGAAGGTTGAGTTTTCACTTATCATTAGTCACATTCAGACATTCATGTTAAAAAAAAGGAAACAAAAACAAGGAAATCCAGTTTTTCTGTTAACAGGATCATGCTTTCTGCCATGTTCTTTCAATGATAAGGCGAGGTGATTTTAGCCTGAGGGAAATTAACCAGAATCTGGTAACCAAGATAACCTCACACCCTGGTTCCCACGGAGCCTCAGGGATGTGTGAGGCATCCACCTCATGGCTCACCTGCCATGATTTGTTGTACCACACAGAAGATAGAACCTCCCCTTTTCAGACAATGGGAGTCTGCATCCCACAGGACCAGAAGCCAGTTAGGCCTCTGGGCATTAAACTTCTTGGAACCCCACCCCCTAATCCAAATGAAAACAAAATCAGAGAGAATGGACTCTGTGGGCTGATTTTTCCATGTGTTCAGTTGCATGCATGTCTAGGTGGTGACGCCGGTGTGGTGACGGGCCTGCAGAGGTGAGCTGGCCGCTGTCTCTCAGTGTCTCTCGGTTGTGGGCTTTGTGGATGGGCTGCAGTTGGAATCTCCTGATGGCCGGCACCCCCTGGAGCCACTGGGACGAGGCCTCTCGGTTCCAAGGCCCCCTCCACAATCATTCCTATGTCTAGCCTTTTTCTTGCTTCCTTTGTTTTCTAGGCTGCCGGTGTTAACACCACGGACAAAGAGATTGAGGTTCTCTATATTCGGAATGTAACTTTTGAGGATGCTGGGGAATATACGTGCTTGGCGGGTAATTCTATCGGGATATCCTTTCACTCTGCATGGTTGACAGTTCTGCCAGGTACATACTGCTCTTTCTCTCTCTGGGTTGTTCTCTTTCCTCGGTTGATTGCTATAAAATTAACACAGCTTCTGTTCTTAGAAATAGCCCTTTAATTTATCCATTGCATAAAGATGCCAAAAAAAAAATGTTCAAAATGACCACTCTTCCCTGCCCCCCAGGAATAAGAAACTGCCTTAGAAATTCGTGTACAAGAAGATCCCATATGATAATTTATGGTTGAATAAAATTTCACCTTTAAAACCCAAAGGGATCATGCAATTTTAGGAAATCATTGAGCTGACAACTCAGTGAACTCATCCATCCCCCTTCGCAAAGGAAGTCAAAATTACTTTGAATTTCACAAAGTAATTTTTTTTTCCCATTGTAAATTCTACTTTGCTAAAATCCGGTATGTGGTTTGATGCCTGTCAGTCCATCTTGCTCACATCTCTTATGAGTACAGCCAGATTTCATATTGGGGTGCCTGGAGGCACCTCTGAATGTAGGCGCACAGAAGCAGTGTGTTACCTTGGGAATCAGGTGGCTTGCTGCATGCCTTGATAGAGTGGGCTTTCAGTTTGCTTTGACTGCAGAGCATGCGTGCGGG
Source organism: Psammomys obesus (assembly GCF_907164565.1). Classification (NCBI taxonomy): domain Eukaryota; kingdom Metazoa; phylum Chordata; class Mammalia; order Rodentia; family Muridae; genus Psammomys; species Psammomys obesus. Next base: position 1,838,950 of record NW_026590767.1, on the reverse strand, counting down.
CTTGATGTTATTTCCGCCTTACAGAGAGATAAACATCAAGGAAGCCCATTGCTGTCTAAGTCTTTAACCAATGCCTCTGTTCTAGTCCAACTTCCTTGATAATCCCTGCCCTCTCTCATGCCTTGCCTCGCACTTCCTTTGGGGGAACTGCACAGACTGTGGATTGCAGCTCATGACGCTCTTCTACTCCAGTTATTAATGCCTTGTTTCTAGAGTACCATGCCTACCGCACGCTTGTTTCATAGCTTGTAAAAAGAAATTGATCATGTCCTGTTTTGTGCTATGCTGCCGAGAGTTTTGACTATCTCTGCAAATATTTGTTTTTCCGATTAAAATGTGTAAGCTTTAAAATAATAACCATTGCATCCATCTTTCCCTTTGGTTATGAATGTGCCCTGTGAGTATTGCTGAAACAGGGGTGCCTCTCCTGTTGAGCTTGCTTGTACTTGTAATGCTGCGCTATGTAAGTGCCTAACTGGCACTTCTTGAGCAATTTGCCTGACAGCATGACCCCTTAAGGAGATGCAGCTTGAGAATAATCATATTTGGAAATACACTGCTTGTAGACTGCTCATTTGCAGACTAAGGAGGGACAAATATCGTTCACAGAAAAGCGTGATAAATTAATCACATTTCTACTCATGTGCCGTACCATTATATTCTTTTAAAGATTCAGTAACAAGTTAATATAACTGGATAGATGCACATTTTAGTGATTATTAAATATTATATATATCACATATTTTATATATATCTATATGACTATCTCATGGTTGATGCATCTGTTTGTTTAACTGAATAATATTCTGGACTGCATGAAGAAACTTGCCAGAACTTTTTGGGCTAGCCCCCTACATGAGTGTGAACTCTGAGTGGAGCTGTGGTCCTCTTGGGCCCCGCCTTTCCCTGGAGGCGCCTCTGCTTGTAACAGCAAAGCATTGTCCCCAGCTCCTTAGAAACGCTCCTGTATTTATCTATCTATCTATTTATCTACTTATTATTTTATTTATCTATCTATCTATCTATCTATCTATCTATCTATCTATCTATCTAT